>NC_135233.1:618355331-618678664 GCF_051348905.1 Ranitomeya variabilis
ACTTATGTCAGACTGTCCATTATGTCAGACTGTCCATAATGAAAGTTCCAAGTAGAACAGTATTCATATACAAGGTCATGGTGACTTGGTGAGGAAGGAATGAAGAGGAAGCTGGTTAGGAAGACAGTGAGATTTGTAACCCACAGGGGAGCGTTATAGTCAAGCTTAGAAGTCGTCATCGTATCTGTCTGGGAAAGCTCTCATTAATAATATTTAACTCCATTATAGCAGATCCAAAATGTGTGCGCGCGGTCACATCCATACATCAAGTGGGTGGTGACCCTCTGTGTAAACTATTATCAGCCCCGTCCCCTGACCTGCCATAAATCAGCAGCAGGGGGAAAGAGCTGTATAAAGATGTTTTTCTATACGTCTCCTTTACGGTGCGGATACCTGATATATATTACCAGAGTGTTTCTGTAATGAAAATTAATGAGCACGATATGAAGGAGAGTGGCCTGAGGTGTCCTAGGGCAGGCTCGTCTGTTAATATCCCTGTCTATATATATGTATATCTATTTACTATATAATTGTCTAAGGGTCACTTCCGTCTTTCTGTCCTTCTGTCTGTCTGTCTGTCACGGAAATCCCAAGTCGCTGACTGGTCGCGGCAAAACAGCCACGACCAATCAGCGACAGGAACAGTCCGGCGGCAAAATGGCCGGTCCTTACTCCCCGCAGTCAGTGCCCCTCCATACTCCCCGCAGTCAGCGCTCACACAGGGTTAATGGCAGCGTTAGCGGACCGCGTTATGCCGCGGTGTAACGCACTCCGTTAACGCTGCTATTAACCCTGTGTGACCAACTTTTTACTATTGATGCTGCCTATGCAGCATCAATAGTAAAAAGATCTAATGTTAAAAATAATAAAAAAATTAAAAATAGTTATATTCTCACCGTCCGTCGGCCCCTCGGATCCAGAACAGGCCTTTCCCGCTCCTCGCGACGCTCCGGTGACCGCTCCATGCATTGCAATCTCGCGAGATGATGACGTAGCGGTCTCGTGAGACCGCTAAGTCATCATCTCGTGAGACCGCAATGCACTCTTGGGACCGGAGCGTCGCGAGGAGCATCGGTAAACGCTTCGCCTGGATCCGGGGGCCAACGGAAGGTGAGTATATAACTATTTTTTACTTTAATTCTTTTTTTTTTTTTTTTAACAGGGATATGATGCCCACATTGCTATATACTACGTGGGCTGTGTTATATACTGCGTGGGCTGTGCTATATACTGAGTGGGCTGTGCTATATACTACGTGGGCTGTGCTATATACTACGTGGGCTGTGCAATATACTACGTGGGCTGTGCAATATACTACATGGGCTGTGCAATATACTACGTGGCTGTGCAATATACTACGTGGGTGTGCAATATACTACGTGGGTGTGCAATATACTACATGGCTGTGCAATATACTACGTGGCTGTGCAATATACTAAGTGGCTGTGCAATATACTACGTGGCTGTGTTATACACTACATGGGCTGTTATATGCTACGTGGGCTTTGCGATATACTACGTGGGCTGTGCTATATACTACGTGGGCTGTGTTATACACTACGTGGGCTGTGTTATACACTACGTGGGCTGTGTTATATACTGCGTGCGTGGGCTGTTATATACTACGTAAGCTGTGTTATATGCTACGTGGGCTGTTATAAACTATGTGGCTGTGTTATATGCTCTGTGGGCTGTTATGCACTCCGTGCGCTGTGCTATATTCTCCGTGGGCGGTGTTAAAAACTACGTGGCTGTGCTATATACTCCGTGGGCTGTGCTATATACTACGTGGCTGTGCTATATACTACGTGGCTGTGCAATATACTAAGTGGCTGTGCTATGTACTACGTGGCTGTGCTATTTACTACATGGGCTGTTATATACTACAGGGCTGTGCTATATACTACGTGGCCGGCCGCGATCAATCAGCGACAGGCGCAGTCCGGCCGCGAATTGGCGCGGAATTTAAACCACGCTTCGCTAATTGGTCGCGGTTGGCCGAATCCTGCGTATTCAATGTATTATTCTAAAATCCTCTTAAATAAACTACATACATATTCTAGAATACCCGATGCGTTAGAATCGGGCTACCATCTAGTATGTGTGTATATATACTGTATATATATATATATATATATATATATATATATATATATATATATATATATACTAGCTGAAGAGCCCAGCGTTGCCTGGGCATAGTAAATATCTGTGGTTAGTTATAGCACCTCACTTCTCTTATTTTCCCATCACGCCTCTCATTTTCCCCATCACATCTTTCATTTTCCCCCTCACATCTCTCATTTTCTCCCTCACACCTCTCATTTTCCCCCTCACTCCTCTTATTTTCCCCCTCACTCCTCTCATTCCCCCCTAACACTTGTCATTTTGACCTCACATCTGTCATTTTCCGATCACTCCACTATTTTCCCTCACTCCTCTCATTTTGCACTCACACCTTTTCATTTTCACCTCACACTTCTCATTTTCACCTCAGTATATACATGTTTGTCATCTCCCTTATATATAGTATACACCTGTATGTCATCTCCTGTATATAGTATATACCTGTATGTCATCTCCCCTGTATATAGTATATACCTGCTGTGTGTCATCTCCCCTGTATATAGTATATACCTGTATGTCATCTCCTCCTATATATAGTATATACCTGTATGTAATCTCCTCCTGTATATAGTATATACCTGTCTGTCATCTCACCTATATATAGTATATATCTGTGTGTCATCTCCTCCTGTATATAGTATATACCTGTATGTCATCTCCTCCTATACATAGCATATACCTGTATGTCATCTCCTCCTGTATATACTATATACCTGTAGGTAAT
Organism: Ranitomeya variabilis; assembly: GCF_051348905.1. Taxonomy (NCBI): domain Eukaryota; kingdom Metazoa; phylum Chordata; class Amphibia; order Anura; family Dendrobatidae; genus Ranitomeya; species Ranitomeya variabilis. Next base: position 618,358,183 of record NC_135233.1, read on the forward strand.
CTGCTCCTGTATGTAGTATGTACCTGTATGTCATCTCCTCCTCTATATAGTATATACCTGTGTGTCATCTCCCCTGTAAATAGTATATACCTGTGTGTCATCTCCTCCTGTATATAGTATATATCTGTATGTCATCTCCTCCTGTATTAGACCTCGTTCACACGTTATTTGGTCAGTATTTTTACCTCAGTATTTGTAAGCTAAATTGGCAGCCTGATAAATCCCCAGCCAACAGTAAGCCCACCCCCTGGCAGTATATATTAGCTCACTCATACACATAATAGACTGGTCATGTGACTGACAGCTGCCGGATTCCTATATGGTACATTTGTTGCTCTTGTAGTTTGTCTGCTTATTAAACAGATTTTTATTTTTGAAGGATAATACCAGACTTGTGTGTGTTTTAGGGCGAGTTTCGTGTGTCAAGTTGTGTGTGTTGAGTTGCGTGTGGCGACATGCATGTAGCGACTTTTGTGAGATGAGTTTTGTGTGGCGACATGCGTGTAGCAACTTTTTGTGTCGAGTTGCATGTGACAGGTTAGTGTAGCAAGTTGTGTGCAGCAAGTTTTGCGCATGGCGAGTTTTGCGAGTGGCGAGTTCTATGTGTGGTGCCTTTTGAGTATGTGCAAGTTTTGTGTGAGGCAACTTTTGCATGTGTTGCAACTTTTGTGCATGTGGCAATTTTTCCGCGTGTGCAAGTTTTGCGTGTGGCGAGTTTTCCATGAGGTGAGTTTTGCACGTGTGGCGAGTTTTGCATGTGGAGAGTTTTGCGCGTGGCGAGTTTTGAGCGGCGACTTTTGTGTTTCGACTTTTATGTGGCGAGGTTGGTGTATGTGTGGTGAAATGTGCGCTGAGGGTGGTATATGTGTTCAAGCATGTGGTAGTGTGTGGCGCATTTTGTGTGTGTGTTCATATCCCCGTGGTGGTGTGGTGATTATCCCATGTTGGGGCCCCACCTTAGCAACTGTACAGTATATACTCTTTGGCGCCATCGCTCTCATTCTTTAAGTCCCCCTTGTTCACATCTGGCAGCTGTTAATTTGCCTCCAACACTTTTCCTTTCATTTTTTCCCCATTATGTAGATAGGGGCAAAATTGTTTGGTGAATTGGAAAGCGCGGGGTTAAAATTTCACCTCACAACATAGCTTCGAAGCTCTTGGGGGCCAGGCGTGTGACTGTGCAAAATTTTGTGCCTGTAGCTGCGACGGTTCAGATGCCAATCCCGGACACACACACACACACACACACACACACACACACACACACACACACACACACACACACACACACACACATTCAGCTTTATATATTAGATATATATATATATATATATGAGAAGGGAAAACTCTGCACTGTAGAGTGAAGAAATAAATCTGCTTTAGCTCCACCATAAAAGCATTGCAGAGGTGAATGGGAGTCCCAGCTGTGATTATTTGGGGGTATTTTCAGTTCCTCCTACATGCGGTGGTGACTCTCTGACTCCATGTATTGGACTTGAGATGATCGGCCCCAGTAACGAACAGTATAATCTGTCTGGTATAACGCTATCTGTCCTCTGGCAGTGAAACACTTTGGAGGGGCCGGTAGGAGAGGTTTTTCCGGAGACACATACATGTTACTGTACATATAATGGTTTGTTCTTATGACATCATGGCTCTGACTGATTGGTGACACGTTATATGAGTGCAGAATATTTTTAGAGTTTTGTGTCCGCCTGTGTTTTGCATTAAATGACCCCCATTTCAAAGTACGGCATCTCTACAGCTCTTGTTTGGTAGAATAGCTCTGGACAGCGACCATATATGACTGAACATGATGGCTGAGATCTATGCAGTTCACCATCTGGTGTAAGGTTTGCAGCATGAAGAATAAGCAGCGAGATAAGTGCACCCGAATATCAACAGTGTGCCTGCAGCGAGATAAGTGCACCGGAATATCAGCAGTGTGCCTGTAGCGAGATAAGTGCACCCGAATATCAGCAGTGTGCCTGCCGCCAGATAAGTGCACCCGAATATCAACAGTGTGCCTGCAGCGAGATAATTGCACCCGAATATCAACAGTGTGCCTGCAGCGAGATAATTGCACCCGAATATCAACAGTGTGCCTGCAGCGAGATAAGTGCACCCGAATATCAGCAGTTTGCCTGCAGTGAGATAAGTGCACCCGAATATCAGCAGTGTGCCTGCCGCGAGATAAGTGCACCCGAATATCAACAGTGTGCCTGCAGTGAGATAAGTGCACCCGAATATCAACAGTGTGCAGTCACCTTATGTGCACGGTATTAATCACAATGAAGCAGCCATACAGTAAGACAACATGCAATTTACAACATGTGTGCAGCCATGGCAGCTCACAGCACACATCTGTACCCAGCGGTCACAATGGACCATATGCACCACGTAACATGTGACTCTGCATTCCTAAAGCTGTGACTCAGAGCCCATTTCACATCATGTTAGCATCACTTTTATTATTTCCAAACTGTAAAACATCCTTCATCCAGAACCTCTCACCTCAGCAGACTGAACCTGGCATCCCTGCTCACAAGGTGGGAACTGTCCGTCCTCATCCCACCCAGCAGACTGAACCTGGCATCCCTGCTCACAAGGTGGGAACCGTCCATCCTTATCCCACATCCCACCCAGCAGACTGAACCTGGCATCCCTGTTCATAAAGTGGGAACAGTCCGTCCTCATCTCACATCCCACCCAGCAGACTGAACCTGGCATCCCTGCTCACAAGGTGGGAACCGTCCATCCTTATCCCACATCCCACCCAGCAGACTGAACCTGGCATCCCTGTTCATAAAGTGGAAACAGTCCGTCCTCATCTCACATCCCACCCAGCTGACTAAACCTGGCATCCCTGCTCACAAGGTGGTAACTATCCATCCTTATCCCACATCCCACCCAGCTGACTGAACCTGGCATCCCTGCTCACAAGGTGGTAACCATCCATCCTTATCCCACATCCCTGCCAGCAGACTGAACCTGGCATCCCTGCTCACAAGGTGGGAACCGTCCTTCCTCATCCCACATCCCACCCAGGAGACTGAACCTGGCATCCCTGTTCATAAGGTGGTAACCATCCATCCTTATCCCACATTCCACCCAGCTGACTGAACCTGGCATCCCTGCTCACAAGGTGGTAACCATCCATCCTTATCCCACATCCCACCCAGCAGACTGAACCTGGCATCCCTGTTTATAAGGTGGGAACTGTCCATCCTCATCCCACCCAGCAGACTGAACCTGGCGTCCCTGCTCACAAGGTGGGAACCATCCTTCCTCATCTCACATCCCACCCAGGAGACTGAACCTGGCATCCCTGTTTATAAGGTGGGAACCATCCATCCTTATCCCACCCAGCTGACTGAACCTGGCATCCCTGCTTACAGTGTCACAACCGTCGGTCCTCATCCCACATCCCGCCCAAGAGAGGATGGGAAATTCCATAAGGTTCATCCTTAAGCTGTTTTAACTCAGACCATGAAAACAATAGTGACTGGCCCAAAAAAGGATTTCAATGTCAAATATAATTAGGAATTAGGAAATTGGGGGAGTCTGGATTAGGCCTAGAGGCAAAAATTAAAGCTGGTCTTTGATGAGTCACTGAGTGCTGCTTTTAATTGAAATGCAGATGCTTCACACACATCTGTCACTCTCCGACTTTTGCTAGGAAAGCAAAACAAAAAGGAATAACAACCCAAACTGCATTACTCAGTCCAAAAATACCTATTGCTCTCAACCTAAATCTTAGTTCTATAAATTACAATCATGACTTCACATTCTTTTCAGTTTGGAAAAGTGACGTAGATTCTGTAAAGATTATAAGGTTCCTACATATTACAACAGAACGCCGATTCTCCTGCAGAAGATCCAACGAATACCATACTGGGAGACCACAGAGGATGTCTCAGACTGCTGCTTATATTAATGGAGGTCTGAGCCATTTTCTGGCAGTTTCTCTGTCCTCTATGCACGCCGTGCCGCAGCGTTGTCTCACTCCTAAAGAACGCTGCTCTTTTTTGTTTTGTTTTTTACATTTATACAACTTGTCAATTTTTTCCGGTAATTAAATTGCAGAGTTTTTTTTTTTTTTTTGCATAATTGATCTGATTTCTGAGAGCAGAATCTAAAGAGCGGCTGCTTGCTGACACAGAAACAAGAAGTGTTCAGATAAAGGGATGTTCCATCAATATGTCCGTGCAACTATGATCTGCTAGGAACCCCAACCTTCCCCCATGGAGCTTTACTGAGGTAGAAATAGGGGGGAGAACCTCGAGGTGAGGACATTGTTAGGGTTTCCACAATAATAGATCTGGAAATCACTGCTCCTGTTTAGGCTGGAGTCGTATGGCGACCTGAGCATCAGCAAACATTGTGCATCTAGTGATGATACTGAGCCGCTGCGACATTGCATGTGATGTAAGGAAATGGGGACATGCAACAAACACCAGGTTCTTTGTAGATCAATCATAAATGCTTAAAGTGCAATTAGCATCCAGCACAGTGTGATCTCTGGCCACACGGCGTGTAGTCCGAGCCTTACCCGTTAGCCCTGCTGTGACTTAGGCTAAGGGCTCATTTCCACTTGCGAGAACAAAAACGGTCCGTAATCTGGACCAAAAAAATAGGATGCAAAGTATACGATTGTCTTGCGATTTTAATGCGAGTGCAATGCAATTTTTAATCGCACCATCCGTTTTACATCCGTATGACATCCGTATACAATCCGTTTTTTTTTTCTCTGCAACTATTTTTTGACAATCATTTACAGGACCATTTACAGTGTTCTATGCCACAGAATGGTAAGGTATCTGTAAAAAACGAACGGAAAACGGATGGTCCGTATTCCGTCCGTTTTTTTTCTCGCACCCATTGACTTGCATTGGCGAGTGTCGTCCGAGACTCGCAGCAAATCGCAGCATGCCGCGATTTTTTTCTCAGTCCAATTTCGGCTGAGAAAAAAATCGCAAATGAGATGTCACCTATTGAAAAACATTGGTCCGAGTGCAATCCGATTTTTTGTCGGATTGCACTCGTCCGTTATTCTCGCAAGTGGAAATGAGCCCTAATTGTAATCCTTGAGTGCTGTCCTCTTCATGGTCAATAGACCAAATTAACCTTCTCCAGCACGTAGGGCAGCGAAGTATATTAACCCTGCGTCAGGAGCAATAGGCTTGACGGGCACAGCTCGCTCATTTTTGTTTGCCCCTTCTCTCCGAGGCGGCAGGGCATCCCGCCCCTCTCAGTACCTTGAAACACCCCACTCAGTTTTACCGCTGTCCTTGCGGAGCGACGGTGGGACCTCCGTGGCCTCTCAGGCTCATTGCGCCTGAAGGTTCTCATTTTTGAAGATTCTCACTTTTTAAGGTTCCTACATCATTTAATTTGCTCATTTTATGAATGAACAATGCAAAATGCGCCCAAACCCGTAATAATAATCTCTGATATGATTATATGATCTGACAACCTCGCTTTTATCTTTGCCAACGTGTTTTTTTCTGCTGAACTTTTAACATCTGAATCTGAGTGAATATGACTCCAGTAGCATGTAAGTGTCTTACAAGTAAGTTTTTTTTCCTAATTTTAATATTTAGCAGTTGCTATGTCCTGAAAACTGGAGACTATTTGGTGGTAGTTGTGAAATTTGGGTACTTTGTTTTATTCCGTTTATAATTATGAAATGTTTTTTTTTATTATCTGATTTTGTGTACTCTCTTTTAATAAATCCCTATGAAGGTCACAGATTACTTTTAGAGCCCAAAAATTGAGATAATTAGATATTATAGGTGTTTTTTTTTACCTGTTTGTTAAGCGCACTGCACCTTAAATCAGGAGTGCCAGAGATGCGCCTGACAGAGGATTAGGTTGTGTGCACACTGTTTGCTTTTGATGCATTTTTGTGGTGCGGAAATGGGCCCAAAACACTATGGAATCCTTATGCAAGCTACCGTATTTCAATAACAATCTTGTGGTGTTCTGCGCATGATCAGTAATTTTCCTTTGAATATTTGCAGTGCGTTTATTTTCTGCAGCATGTTAATTCTTTGTGCGTTTCAGCAGCATTTTTTCACCCATTGACTTCAATTGAGTCAGTCAAATCATGTTTGTGGATTTGCTGAGTATTTGTTTGCGTTTTCACATACTTACTATGGTATTTACCACACTGTCATCTGTGACCTGCGCGGTGGTTCTTATCGGCGGTAACGCTACCGCCGGTACTGTCGGTCAGACCGCTGAGGGATAATGCTGTCAGAAATCAGCATAACCCCACAGCTGTGACCCACAGCGGTGACCTGTGGTAAAAAAGCTTACAGCAGGCGCGGGCTGATGAGACTACCGCTCCCATCGGGTTACATCTGCTGTCACTGATAACTGTGACAGCAGGTGCCGCTGATGGGAGACATAGTCTCACCTACCGGCGCCTGTGCTCACAGTTAAAAAACAAAACAAAAAAACAACAACATTATACCCACATAGCACCATATCCCTGATGCCCTCGTCTCCTAGAAAGAAATATGAAATAATAAACCAACATATACTCTAGTCCACGTAATCCTGAGTGACCCACGGCGATCTCATGTATAGAACAGTCACATCCGGAGATGTGACTGCTCTACCTGGCAATACACTGACAGGAGGTAATCGCTTCCGGAAGTGTATCACTAAGCTGCCATGAGAGTTCACCAGCGGATCAGCACTGGTGCTTACTCTTACGGCACCGCTGCGTGAGAACTTTCTCACGGCAGCTCAGTGATACACTGCGGGAGGGATTAAAAAACAGGCATTCCTCACATGTATTCAGCCTGGCTAGCAGCCGTAAATCATGCAGCTGAGGCGACAAAAACGTAATGTCCGAGCACTACAAAATACTCGGAGACCACCCGAGCATGGTCTGGGAAACCCGAGCATGGTATGGGAAACCCGAGCAATGAGTATACTCGCTCATCACTAATTATTATCTTCTCTGCGGACAGGTGAGGAGTATTGTGGTTTATTATTTTATTTTTGTTGCTGGAGACGTTGGCGTCGGTGGATTAGGTGTTCAGTGAGTATGGTTTCATTAAGATTTGTTAAAGAAGCCTGTGTCATTATTTCTAATAAAGGACTTTATTCTGGGTGTCTGTGTTTTTATACAATATCACTATGGGGTTAGTAATGGATAGGTGTCTTATAGACCACTCGTTCACAAGAACTGAGAATAGGGAGAACGACTGAACGATGTGTCCAAAAGTGCTTGTTCATAGTGCGTAAAATCGTTTAGGTGAGCAAAACAAATTCTTATCCAACCTATGAAAATCGTGTAATGTAAATGGGGAGTGTTCGCACAATGATTTCACCGACCAAAAAAAGAAGTGGAAATTCAAGTCCTACATAGGTACCTGTCTGTGTGAACACTGCGCAACGTTCGATGTTACAATGTAACAATCGCTATTCAACCATTTCCTTCACCATTCTGCTCCTGTGTAAACACATCTGACATCGTTTGCTCATCATGAGTTACGATTGCATTGGTTCGTTGTTTAATATTATCTGCTCTTGTATATGAACCCCTAAATTGCCTTTACACTGACAGATTATCATGCACAAACATTCTTAACATTTCACGATGAATTATCACTCATCGGATTAATTATAATTGTGCTGTGCAAAACATCATCGTCCTCTGTGCACTGATCTGCTGGAGATCTATTACAGATTGCTCAGCGGCCATCCATTGCTGCTGTCTGTGGTGTAACGAGTATATTAGACGGTAACGGTTTACTAATTGGCAGTCACACAATCATGTCACATTTCAGCTGTGACGCTTCTGCTACACGCTGGTTTTACACCACATGGCTGGGACAGTGGCGGAGACCACCCAGGAGTGAGAGTAAATCGCTCCATTAATCTCTGGCATGAATAACTTATCTGAAGAATTCAAAAACTTTTCAGATTGCAGAGATTTTGGTGGGCACATTTTCTGGCTAAACTTAAAAATGAAAACAAGTCATTGTGCGCCGTGTGGTTGAGTACGTCCCACAGTGGGAATGACTAAGTCATTATTACATGTCTGACTGTAGCTTATGTTCGGCCTTCGGGTTGTTTCCACACTAAGGGCAATGAAAGCAGCCGCTGGCCGTGACTTGTGGTCACTATTACATCAACATCTGATCATCACAACGCTGACACTTTGATCACTGAGAGCTGGAAAGACATGGTGTAACGTTCTGGAAGCTTCTATACGGTGTTATAGTATGTTCTGTACCCAAAGGATCCACACAGCCTCCGCTAGCAACCAGGTCAATCTCGCCAACCCCAAGCAGAAGGACGAGTCTACAGATGACTTATTTTCGCAATATTGCTGCCTGTGAACAGTTTTTATAAATTACTTGGTCAATGAAAGCATCAAACAGGAAGGATCCGATCAGAGAAGACTCCACTAGCCAGGTTACTGGGGAAGGAGGACTGGGGTTTGGTGATCCTAAAAACTGTTCGGACATTCACTAATCACTATATGATTAGTATACACAAGTATGTGGGCGAACCTTCAGGGCTCGGATTGGACTCATCAGCCACCTCTGGACCCATAACTACTAACTCTATTCTAACCCTGAAGTCATGGTCATCTTAGACTACAGTTTCTTCTGTTCTCCTGAATCCTTTCATTTCAGGTCACTTTGAATCACAGATTGTCTAGAAAATCCACAGAGGCAGCCAGGACAATAATGCATCCATGTCTTGTGATAGGTGTAAGAACAGGGGGCGCACACAAAGGTACAAGCCTGGAAATAAGGGGTCAAATGAGATTTTCTAACAGTGTGAAAAGGCACAAATAACCTGAGCGACTTTATGGATTCCTTTAGAATTTACCCAATTTATTTTTTGGATAGACAATGACTAGAAATACAAGGAGCAAACATTACCCATGTTACCCAGCTACTGTGGTGGCAGCAGACATGGATTAATCTGGATCCCAGCCACATGTAACTACAAAGGAGTATTACCATGATCTTTCCAGACAAGGCCGTATTCTTCTTACACATCCACCGCAGAAACACAAGAAAAAGGAGCCAAAGAGTGTGACCTACAGGACCGTGTCACCGTCCCGCACCAAGGGCTCTCCCGACGTCATCACCATGTGATGTAAGAGCAGACATGCTCCCATGACAGTCACACATTTTGGGGAATTTGATCATTTTTTTGAAGCCTTGATTCTCAGGACAGACATTTATTTATAGGATGGAGGGGTTATGACTTTAATTAAAAGACTAAATGGAGATCATATGAGAGCAGCACATGCTTCAAAGTCCTTTAGGAGCTGCTGCCACCATCTTTTATGTCTTTGCATAAGCATGTAATGAGTTAATGGCAGGGAACGCCCCAGCACTTGTCAGATCCTTATGATGTGTGATATACATTCCTCACTCCAAAATATAACACTTGAATATTAACATTACGTTATGGGAAGTGGAAAGAAAAAAATCTTTACCCAGAGCTTTATGTTAATAGCTCTTAAAGCAGCCGGGTGGTGTATACCGCGTATTCAGCGCCCCATGGACATCAAGTGTAAGCGCACAGTGTCCTGCACCTGCAAGGCCCCAACCATCGGCTCCGTCACGTCTCATGGACTCAGGCTTTTTTCCCCACTTTTGTTAATGTAAAAATAAAATATGATTTTCATGCATTTTTGGGAAAAAATAGATCCAAAACCTGCACCATAAGTGAAAATGAAGTTTCATATTTCCTTATTGACTTACAGTCAGCCAAAGCATTTTCCATAGAAAAAGTAAGAAATTCGCAGTGTTTCTTCTGGGAATGGTAATGGTGGCCGCTAGCAAACATGCAGCATTTTCCTGAGGCTTCCCCTCTTTTTTGCAGCACAAAACGTTGCAGGCTAGGCTCATGTCTCTTGGTGAGGTTTTTTTTTAGTAAATTGTGTTACTTTCTTATGTGATTTCCCATTTGTTTCTTGATAGAAAAAAAAAGGCAAGAAACAAACTAATGAATGTGTTTAAAAAAACAACAACATAAAAATCATGGCATTGATACAAAGTAGAAAACCCTCCCCCACAAAAAGTGTTTAAAGTTTCAGAAAACCACTGTCTCCTGTCTGCATTTAAAAAACAAAACAAAAACAAACTGTGCTTGTTAGGTCAGCGCTGCAGCCAATCACTGAGCTTGTGCCGTCAATCCTGGCAGAGCCGCTGATCTCAGTTATTGGCTGCAGTGATAATGGTGCAAGGTCAGCGCTGCAGCCAGTCCCTGAGCTTGTGACGTCAAACCTGGCAGAGCCGCTGATCTCAGCTATTGGCTGCAGTGATAATGGCGCGAGGTCAGCGCTGCAGCCAATCACTGAGCTTCTGCTGTCAATTCTGGCAGAGCCGCTGATCTCAGCTATTGGCTGCAGTGTTATTGGCGCGAGGTCAGCGCTGCAGTCAATCACTGAGCTTGTGCCGCCAATCCTGGCAGAGCCGCTGATCTCAGCTATTGGCTGCAGCGATAATGGCGCGAGGTCAGCGCTGCAGCCAATAACAGACACTGGGAACATCAGTGGAGACTCGATACTGGACCCGGGGAGGGTGTTTACAGCGCCAATGTTTAGTTTTTTTTCTTTTAACAAACTCCAGCTGGGGAACATGATGTTTCCAAAACCAGAAAACCCCGTTATGGAAGCAGACCATTCACAATGCACTAAATACACACCCCAGTAATGTACAAGGATTCTGTGGGGAAGATGGCATCTAGCATCATATCACAGGCAGAATGGTCTGGTTTCCCTGGAGAAGAGATGTGCACATCCTCAAGGTTCCAGGGCTCAGCCGTAGCCGTGCTAACTAGTAAACAGAAAACCCTGGTAATGTCACCAGGAAGACAACTGAAGAACAGTCTGTAAAATATCCTTCACTGAAAATGGTTATGTCTACGGCGTTCCAACCGTGATCGGAGGTAACATCACGCCTTGTGCCAGGGGGTTCTGCGGCCAAAAACTTTATTCAGATTTTAGATAAACAAGTGGAATAAAGAAAAGAGTCTACACATGTCTGACAAGTCCTCCGACAGCTTACACACATGCAGGAGTTTCTGGCTTTGATATCCACATCCCATAAATGTCCCTATCTGCAGGACAAATGACTCACTGATAAACTCCACCAAATAACATGATTTCCCCGGGAGATCTCCGATTATGCAGGAAATGGAGGAGAGACATAACCTCCAGCCTCTAATGTGCAGATAGCACTGGGAATGAGTCACATTCTGCTACTTGTACATGACTCACCAGGGTCTCAGCTGGTGGGAACTCTCAAATGTATGGCCATCAACCAAAAGTCAAGAATTCAGCTGTCTGATGTAAACATCTGACTGCTCCGGCTGACGCTTCCCATTCGGTGTGGCCTGCAACAACTGAATGATGGAGCCACCATTTCTAAGCATTCCCATGCCACTAAATGCCAATCAAGCAGAGCAATTCAGATTATCCACCTTAATGGGGCAGAAGTGTGGTATTTTCCATCAGTATACGCAAGCCAGAATTGGAGGTAAATGAATAGAAAATAGAAAGGTTTGCACCTGTTTTGTGTTTTTGGATCGAATACTAATTTTGCCCTGGAACTAGGGCTGCAGAATAGTGACCTAAGGAACAATGAATTTGCTCTTAACCTGCAGAGACAGATGCTGCGAGCAGCTTTGTTAAAAGACTCCGTCCTTCTCCATAGGAATACAAGAGCAGCTAACAACTCACCAGTCTATTCAGACTGAAATTCCTTTACAGATGGCAATAAAATTCTTCTTAGTTCTACTGTTTCTCCAAATCTCCAACATTAAAGGGGTTGTCCTGTCCAATTCATTAAGTCTGCAGTCACGCTGTGAGACTGCAGACTCATGAATCCCCGTTTGCACACACCGTGTGCTGCAGGGACTCACCGGATTGTGTGAGTTATACAGGTCCTTCTCAAAAAATTAGCATATAGTGTTAAATTTCATTATTTACCATAATGTAATGATTACAATTAAACTTTCATATACTATAGATTCATTATCCACCAACTGAAATTTGTCAGGTCTTTTATTGTTTTAATACTGATGATTTTGGCATACAACTCCTGATAACCCAAAAAACCTGTCTCAATAAATTAGCATATCAAGAAAAGGTTCTCTAAATGACCTATTACCCTAATCTTCTGAATCAACTAATTAACTCTAAACACATGCAAAAGATACCTGAGGCTTTTAAAAACTCCCTGCCTGGTTCATTACTCAAAACCCCCATCATGGGTAAGACTAGCGACCTGACAGATGTCAAGAAGGCCATCATTGACACCCTCAAGCAAGAGGGTAAGACCCAGAAAGAAATTTCTCAACAAATAGGCTGTTCCCAGAGTGCTGTATCAAGGCACCTCAATGGTAAGTCTGTTGGAAGGAAACAATGTGGCAGAAAACGCTGTACAACGAGAAGAGGTGACCGGAACCTGAGGAAGCAGTGGACTGAGTCTGGTGTGGAAACATCCAGAGCCACCGTGCACAGGCGTGTGCAGGAAATGGGCTACAGGTGCCGCATTCCCCAGGTAAAGCCACTTTTGAACCATAAACAGCGGCAGAAGCGCCTGACCTGGGCTACAGAGAAGCAGCACTGGACTGTTGCTAAGTGGTCCCAAGTACTTTTTTCTGATGAAAGCAAATTTTGCATGTCATTCGGAAATCAAGGTGCCAGAGTCTGGAGGAAGACTGGGGAGAAGGAAATGCCAAAATGCCTGAAGTCCAGTGTCAAGTACCCACAGTCAGTGATGGTGTGGGGTGCCATGTCAGCTGCTGGTGTTGGTCCACTGTGTTTCATCAAGGGCAGGGTCAATGCAGCTAGCTATCAGGAGATTTTGGAGCACTTCATGCTTCCATCGGCTGAAATGCTTTATGGAGATGAACATACCTCCCAACTTTTGAAGATGGGAAAGAGGGACAAAGTTTGCGGCGCGCTTTGCGCGCCGCGGCAAATTTTAGGCCACGCCTCTGACCACACCCATTCATAATTAGTCACACCCATATCCACATCCCAACCACACCCATTTAGTACTGCCGATCACACTGTTTCATATACAATAATTATAAACAAAAAAATATGGCCACACATGATGCTCCATACTGTACGATGACCACACATGACGCTCCATAATATATAATGACCACACATGACGCTCCATAATATATAATGAACACACATGACGCTCCATACTGTATAATGAACACACATGATGCTCCATACTGTATAATGAACACACATGATGCTCCATACTGTATGACCGCACATGATGCTCCATAGTGTATAATGACCGCACATGATGCTCCAGACTGTATAATGACCGCACATGATGCTCCATACTGTATAATGAACACACATGATGCTCCATACTGTATGACCGCACATGATGCTCCATAGTGTATAATGACCGCACATGATGCTCCATACTGTATGACCGCACATGATGCTCCATACTGTATAATGACCGCACATGATGCTCCATACTGTATGACCGCAAATGATGCTCCATACTGTATAATGACCGCACATGATGCTCCAGACTGTATAATGACCGCACATGATTCTCCAGACTGTATAATGACCGCACATGATGCTCCATACTGTATAATGGCCGCACATGATGCTCCATACTGTATAATGGCCGCACATGATGCTCCATACTGTATAATGGCCACACATGATGCTCCATACTGTATAATGACCGCACATGATGCTCCATACTGTATAATGGCCACACATGATGCTCCATACTGTATAATGACCACACATGATGCTCCATACTGTATAATGACCGCACATGATGCTCCATACTGTATAATGACCGCACATGATGCTCCATACTGTATAATGGCCGCACATGATGCTCCATACTGTCTAATGACCGCACATGATGCTCCATACTGTATAATGACCGCACATGATGCTCCATATTGTATAATGACCACACATGATGCTCCATACTGTATAATGACCGCACATGATGCTCCATACTGTATAATGGCCACACATGATGCTCCATACTGTATAATGACCGCACATGATGCTCCATACTGTATAATGACCGCACATGATGCTCCATACTGTATAATGGCCGCACATGATGCTCCATACTGTCTAATGACCGCACATGATGCTCCATACTGTATAATGACCGCACATGATGCTCCATATTGTATAATGACCACACATGATGCTCCATACTGTATAATGACATACAGGCACGCAGCTCACACACAGGCACGCAGCTCACACGCACGCAGCTCACACACGCACGCAGCTCACACACGCACGCAGCTCACAAACACATGCAGCTTTGACACAAATGCATCACACACGCAGCCATCACACACACACGCAGCCATCACACATACACACGCAGCCATCACACACACACACACACGCAGCCATCACACACACACGCAGCCATCACACACACACGCAGCCATCACACACACACGCAGCCATCACACACACGCAGCCATCACACACACACACGCAGCCATCACACACACACACACGCAGCCATCACACACACACACGCAGCCATCACACACACACACACACGCAGCCATCACACACACACACGCAGCCATCACACACACACACGCAGCCATCACACACACGCAGCCATCACACACACACAGCCATCACACACACGCAGCCATCACACACACGCAGCCATCACACACACACACACACACGCAGCCATCACACACACACGCAGCCATCACACACACACGCAGCCATCACACACACACGCAGCCATCACACACACACACGCGCGCGCGCAGCCATCACACACGCAGCCATCACACACGCAGCCATCACACACGCAGCCATCACACACGCAGCCATCACACACACACAGCCATCACACACACACAGCCATCACACACACACAGCCATCACACACACACAGCCATCACACACACACAGCCATCACACACACACAGCCATCACACACACACACGCAGCCATCACACACACACGCAGCCATCACACACACACACACGCAGCCATCACACACACACACACGCAGCCATCACACACATCACACACACACAATCTCCTCTGTGATGCAGGGGCGGCTGATGTCCATGTGCAGCTCTCTGCTGAAGTCTTCAGTCTCCTGCTCACAGCTCTGCACTATCCCGGCACCTCCCCCGTCTCTCCTTCTCTGCCGGGATAGCAGCTAAGAGCAGAAGCCGGAGCTCCGTGCACACACAGCCAGAGGTAGTGAATCGCTGACCTTTCTTCTTGATTGCTGCAGGCTCTCTCCTTCAGCGTGGCAGCGCCGCACAGGGGGCGGGAGGGGGGGGGGTGTTGCGCGGGCGGTCAGGAGGCAGCTTTTATAAAAAAAAAACAAAAAAACAGGCTGGCTCTCTCTACGTCCCGGAAGTGGGCGGGGCTTCACCGGCGGCCGCAAATTCGGGATTTTAAATGCCCGAAGCGGGACAGCGGGACCCCGGTGCCAAAGCGGGACTGTCCCGCTGAAATCGGGACGGTTGGGAGGTATGGATGAAGATTTCATTTTTCAGCACGACCTGGCACCTGCTCACAGTGCCAAAACCAATGGTAAATGGTTTACTGACCATGGTATTACTGTGCTCAATTGGCCTGCCAACTCTCCTGACCTGAACCCCATAGAGAATCTGTGGGATATTGTGAAGAGAAAGTTGAGAGACGCAAGACCCAACACTCTGGATGAGCTTAAGGCCGCTATTGAAGCATCCTGGGCCTCCATAACATCTCAGCAGTGTCACAGGCTGATTGCCTCCATGCCACGCCGCATTGAAGCAGTCATTTCTGCCAAAGGATTCCCGACCAAGTATTGAGTGCATAACTGAACATTATTATTTGATGTTTTTTTTGTTTGGTATTAAAAAACACTTTTATTTGATTGGTCGGGTGAAATATGCTAATTTATTGAGACAGGTTTTTTGGGTTATCAGGGGTTGTATGCCAAAATCATCAGTATTAAAACAATAAAAGACCTGACAAATTTCAGTTGGTGGATAATGAATCTATAGTATATGAAAGTTTAATTGTAATCATTACATTATGGTAAATAATGACATTTAACACTATATGCTAATTTTTTGAGAAGGACCTGTATATACCCCGGCCTGTGGGCAGAACATCGCTACAGACACTTGTATGGAGCCAAGGCCGCACCCCGGCCAGTGGCCGTGTACGACTAGAGGGTGCAGCCCATAGGACAGGGGTATGTATAACTCATATATGTATGTTCCCGGGTCTGCAGGCTTATCAGTTTTGACCAGACAACCCAATTAATTAAAATGACATGTCTACAGAGATCTGCAACCTTTGGAAGTTTTTGTTTCTTTCAAACCAGGTGGAAGAAACGTAGGGAAATAATCAGTGCTACTTCTGTAATCTTCGGCTGCACCACAGTCTCCATGTCAGACAAAAGAAACTTAAGAAACAAAATAGTAACCGAACAATAGCATCCAAGATGCGAACAATAGCCTCCGAGACAATAAATTAATCTCATGTCCAAAGCCCACAGTCATCAGTCGTCCATACAAGGCCTATTCAGATGTCAGGGTTGTTCACAAACACCAAAAAATGATCAGTGTCATCGGTGTTTAGGATACAAGTGTCATCTGCATCCAGGAGCCGAGCGTCATCTGCGTCCAGGAGCAGAGCGTCCTCTGCGTCCAGGAGCCGAGCGTCACCTGCGTCCAGGAGCCGAGCGTCATCTACGTCCAGGAGCCGAGCGTCATCTACGTCCAGGAGCCGAGCGTCATCTGCGTCCAGGAGCCGAGAGTCACCTGCGCCCAGGAGCCGAGCGTCACCTGCGTCCAGGAGCCGAGCGTCACCTGCGTCCAGGAGCCGAGCGTCACCTGCGTCCAGGAGCCGAGCGTCACCTGCGTCCAGGAGCCGAGCGTCACCTGCGTACAGGAGCCGAGCGTCATCTGCGTCCAGGAGCAGAGCGTCCTCTGCGTCCAGGAGCCGAGCGTCATCTGCGTCCAGGAGCCGAGCGTCACCTGCGTCTAGGAGCTGAGCGTCATCTGCGTCCAGGAGCAGAGCGTCATCTCTGTCCAGGAGCCGAGCGTCATCTGCATCCAGGAGCCGAGTGTCATCTGCGTCCTGGGTCCAAGTGTCATCTACATCCAGGAACCGAGTGTCATCTGCGTCCAGGAGCAGAGTATCATCTGCGCCCAGGAGCCGAGCGTCATCTGCGTCCGGGAGCCGAGCGTCATCTGCATTCGGGGTCCGAGCGTCATCTGTGTCCAGGAGCCGTGTCATCTGCATCCAGGAACCCAGTGTCATCTGCGTCCAGGAGCCGTGTCATCTGTGTCCAGGAGCCGAGCGTCATCTGCGTCCAGGAGCCGAGCGTCATCTGCGTCCAGGAGCCGAGCATCATCTGCGTCCAGGAGCCGAGAGTCACCTGCGTCCAGGAGCCGAGCGTCACCTGCGTCCAGGAGCCGAGCGTCACCTGCGTCCAGGAGCCGAGCGTCACCTGCGTCCAGGAGCCGAGCGTCACCTGCGTCCAGGAGCCGAGCGTCACCTGCGTCCAGGAGCCGAGCGTCACCTGCGTCCAGGAGCCGAGCGTCACCTGCGTCCAGGAGCCGAGCGTCACCTGCGTCCAGGAGCCGAGCGTCACCTGCGTCCAGGAGCCGAGCGTCATCTGCGTCCAGGAGCAGAGCTTCCTCTGCATCCAGGAGCCGAGCGTCATTTGCGTCCAGGAGCCGAGTGTCATCTGCATTCGGGGTCCGAGTGTCATCTGCGTCCGGGAGCCGAGTGTCATCTGCATCCAGGAACCGTGTCATCTGTGTCCAGGAGCCGAGTGTCATCTGCGTCCAGGAGCCGAGTGTCATCTGCGTCCAGGAGCCAAGTGTCATCAGCGTCCAGGAGCCGAGTGTCATCTGCGTTCTGGAGCCGAGTGTCATCTGCGTTCGGGATCCGAGTGTTTTCAGTGTTTTTCTGGAAAATAAATGATTTACAGAGCTTTTCCTATCCTTTTCAATGTTAATCACAGACAGCACACAACTGCCATCTGTGATTTTCATGGACACACAGACTTGTATTTCCATTTTCATTTGTGATGCCAGGACAAAAAAAAAGGTCCACAAAAAACCTGGATGACTGAATGAGACCTAATAAGCACAGACTTCGTAGCTTGCTCCTCTGGCAAGGAGCACACCTTTCCTGCACTACTGGGGTTATGCCCCTAATGTTGGAGGCCATTCCGCCACATGTGATCCCAGAAGTTTCTGCTGTGACCATCTGCACCTCATAATTACAACTTTAATTCAAAACTATTGTGTCACCTTCCTGCTACTGTAAGAAGAGCTGCTCGGCCATAATTACTGAGACGCATGAAGTCTCACCAGCGGACAGTAACATCTGGGCAGTCCCCATACAGATGCACTTTCCGATGTCTTTAGTTCCTGTTGTAAAATGTAAGCCCTGGTTATCCACAGGCTAATACCACTCAGTCAGAAACAGCGCAGGACTCCAGTTATTACACAACTCTCACACCAAATATGATACTGTCTTATTAGCAGACTGTGAGCGGGCAGGGTCCTCGCTCCTCTGGTACCTTGTTTTTGTATCATAGATACCCCTTTTCACATGGAATAAATGGCGCTATAATAATAATAATAGTATATACAATATATCAACATTTTTCCTTAGGCAAAATTTTAAAATTCGACTTTCAGGTAGAGATTTCCTGCTGTCCATTCGATGACATGATAAATAGGCCGAGCTCCATGAACCACCCAGCTATGTCGTCGATTGTTTATATATCTATTACTGTATTCTACAGGTCAGAAAGTTTTTATTACCTGGAGGTGAGGCAACAGAACATGCAGTGGGGACTTGAAGTTGCAATACAGCATGTTACCAGATTATTCGGAGTAAATTCTGAAGGCCTTCAGATAAGTAGTATTTATGAAGTCACGTTATGCGGATACATGAAGGGCAATGTGACCTTATGTTTTCTGCATCAATTCAGGGTCCTCATAATCAGGAGTGACAGGTTGGGGCCATATTTCACAGTCTTGCATAGAAAGGTCATAATCTCCAGTACCCACACAAGTTACCAGAATCTATCTTTATTTCATGTGTGCGTTTCTTGCTGGGGGTCTTAGTAGCAAGATCATGTTATTTTTCATTTCCAGGATGTGCCTTCTATGTTGTTAAGTGATAGTGTAGAAATGGTGACCGACATTTAGGAAAAATGTTTGCATTTTTGCCCAATATTTAGTGTACTCACTTCAGCTCAAGCAGTCCAGGTCTATTATCTAGATTATTATTATTATATATTATGGCGCCATTTATTCCATGGCGCTTTACATGTGAGGAGGGGTATACATAATAAAAGACAAGTACAATAATCTTGAACAATACAAGTCACGACTGGTCCAGGAGGAGAGAGGACCCTGCCCGCGAGGGCTCACAGTCTACAAGGGAAGGGTGAGGATACAGTAGGTGAGGATAGAGCTGGTCATGCAGCGGTTTGGTCGATCGGTGGTTACTGCAGGTTGTAGGCTTGTCGGAAGAGGTGGGTCTTCAGGCTCTTTTTGAAGGTTTTGATGGTAGGCGAGAGTCTGATATGTTGTGGTAGAGAGTTCCAGAGTAGGGGTGATGCGCGAGAGAAATCTTGTATGCGATTGTGGGAAGAGGAGATAAGAGGGGAGTAGAGAAAGTTTTCACAAATTACACCAGCTCAGATTTTCATTTAGTACACCTCCGAATTTCAGAAAGACCGGAAAACCAATGTGTCCATATGTTGCACATTAAGGTTGGATTTTGATTCAAATTGTGATTTTGTTTATTGCTTGTTAAAATTTAGGGCTGTAACATAAATATACGGTAATTGGTCAATGCCTTTTTCAAGACGGCTATAAGTTCTCTAGAAAATGTCACTAAAGCCTATCCACACCCCTTTTCTTGTCATTTTAAGTTTTGGCATTGGTACTAAAAATGCATTATATGCCATAAAATGTAGATAAATTGGACTCACACAATGATAAATGACTAAATATTCCTCAGACTCTGTTTCAATATAGAATGGCTGCCAGAGATCATGAACACAATACTACACTTGGACCTGTTTGCCGACTGAAAGTTTCTCCACAGTTGCCACGTGCTGCTACTGATGTACCTGAATTTCACTTTCAGACCCGTCTGGTGCATTTCTTACATTTATTTGAGGGATCTTGTTTGACCATTTGGATGGCTATGGGCACATGTCTGTAAACACCAGGTCTATGCGTATGACATTCACCCTCTTATCATTCCTCGATACTGTTCCCAACGACCCTTGGATGTGATCTGAATCTTCATAAAGCCGTTCCTACAACATAATTTCAAAATAATAAGGCATTTTTTCCTGGCCTCCCTTCCCGAGTATGACCCGTCTACAGAGCTTCCAGCTGCTATTGGCTTCAGGCATGAGAGTCCAAACAGTTAGAACTGGACTCCTGATCTGCGGCAGGAAAGCCAAGACTCTGGGCCAGCCAAAGTTCTTCCTTTCGAACGAGAATGTGCAGCGTTACCTCGAGACATGAGGCTTTCCAATCACTGCGGTTTTTTTCCCCTTAGTTTTGCAATGTTTTTTTTTTATCCTGCAGACAATAGGAGAGTAATATGGGGTGTGAATTTAAAGCAGACTTCAATGAAAGCTCTGAGTCTGAGATGATTACTTTCTTAGAGTACACATCTGTTTTCCCCCCATAGCTGCCAGCAACGTTACTCACTTTACTGCCCACCAGGGAAAATGTGAAACTGGTGCACAACTTCCAAAAAGAAAGAAAAAAAGTGAAGGAAGCACATCTGTTTGTCAGTCAAGCTCCATCCAGCTACACAACAGAACATGTCACTGGGCTGGCCAGCTCAAACTTACCAGCATGCAGACCTAAACCAAAGCGCCATCAAATGGAGCACAGAAGCAATTTACCCTGACTGCAACCAATCTTCGGAAAATGTCATTGACAGAAGTGCAAGGTCCCCAATTTATGTTCTTTCTCCTCAATAAACGTGAAAGGAATTCCCTCACACCTCGAATGATCCCCAGGGTACAAAATGGCTGTCTAGGAGTCAAGTTCTGTGGCTGCACTGAAGAGACCGCTGGGAAAAGAAGTAGCCAAAGAGCCACAGAATGTAAATAGAAATAATCCATCTGTGAGAGGGGAAGGCTAATCACAATTTATAGCACAGTGATATGTCTATGCATAGTAAGAAAAGACCAGAGGAATTTCCTGTTACTACCAGCTACAAATACGTTTTCCCAGGAATAGAGTCTAGAACTACAGCATTTTGGATGGGTCCACGTCAACTTCAGCTCTCTCTTCCATAACTCGCTGAGATCTCCATCCATTCGGCAGTCTGAATTTATATTATAACGTAAAGGCAAAGTCACGGATGAAGTAAAAGGAATCATTTATAAATCTCTGAATCTAAATCATGTCAGAACCTTGAACTAAATCATGAATCGATAACGTATCTGCAGAACACTGAACCAAAACACTACCGCAAACCAAAAACATACAAACCAACCACCAATGTGACGGGACACAATTCTCAGAATGCCACTTGCCTCTTAGTAAAGCCAGTTTGGATCACTCCTTCACCAGTGCCACAGGCGGTGGAGAACAACTCACTGCCACACCCTTACCATGTCTCCTGCTTTTATATGGCTGCTTGCGTCCTGAACCTGACATAAGCCTTGGTATTTCTGATCATTGGATGACAATGGATTGTGTCATGTTCTGCATTATGTGCCTCATCCTTTGCGGAGATCTTTCTTTTGGATGAAGACAGCTTCACTTTGTTCTCATCCTATCTACAATGATGACCTTTCAAGGCAAATACCAAAAGCCTAAAAGAGGAAACTTTAAAAAAGGCTAGTACTGTGTACCAGCACTGGTTTAAATGGCCAATTTTCTTGCCAACGAGAAGCACAACCATGTGCCAAAATCTAGAAAGTCTCTTCCCAACTCTGCGTATAGTATACAGCCGCGCTCGTATGATTTTTTTTTTTTTTCAAAATAAGTGAGTTCATAATCAGGCACAAAAGTTCCCCACAGTGATAAATGACAAAGAACGAAAAAATGCAAGCGTTTTGTTTCCCAGCTCTGTGCAGAACGTCCATGTTACTTAGTCGGGAGGCGCTATGTGACAAAATGTCCCTTACTGCTCCTCGAGTGTGAACCACGGGCAATGATTGCAGTGCACGTTGGATTAATTGTCAGTAAAATAGTGGCAGGATATAATGTGGGTAAAGTACTAGTAGTTTTATGCAGAAAGGGATATAGAGGCTACAGTATACATCCAAGGGAAATAAAGGCTACATGTGATTCATCCACTGGTCAAATGTGATGTTTGATGTCACCAGTGTTTACCATCATATTTATGTGATTTAGTATGAGCAGTCCCTGAGTCTCCAACCAGTGATACGGAAAATAGCAATTTTGTTTTTTTATTTGGAGCCTCCACATTCCATACAGAAATTCTGCTGCCAAGACATTAAACATTTTCCAGAACTACAGCCATCCAAATAATGCAATAACCAAAATAACTTCACCTTCCTGCTGAGAAAGCAGATTGAGAGCTTGCACCGCTCCAGAGCTTTGCATGAAGAATTATCGGTGGGAAAAGAGTGCGTCCATGACACAGTGGGGGTGGGGTTGTCAGTGGATCCAATAGAGACAGCTGCTCTGGCGGATGACTCTAATTTCTCTTATAATCTATGATTATTTGGGGTTTTATCGCAGTGTAAATATTAGAATGTGTTTATATAGATCATTTATTACATCCTTTCACAGAAAATGACTGCAGCCGAAGCAGTTGCTTCACTGATCAGTACTATGTTCTACAATAACAGCCTCACGCTCAAGTATGAGGACTCTGCGGAGTAATGCTGAATGGAAGATTTAATGTTACCAACACAGACTGCCTCCCTATGAGTTCTGGTGCATTTACAGTTTGTAGATTCCTATAAGCACGTCACACACATCTGATGTTACAGGATCTTTGCTTTTTTCTGACTTCATCACGTTAGATATGAAGACAATAAGGTTCGGACACTCCACTATCATTTTATCTTGAGAATGAAGCTCATTCTGTTCTGCTGTTATGGTGATAGACGAAGTGGCGATGTCAGTAGACTTTGACATGTAAATAACTAATGTTCCTAAACTATATGGCAGTCGTTTGTAGTACATCCATGGGTATCAACATAGGAGATGAAAAATATTTATGATACTTGTAAAAAGTCACGCAAGGCAAATCTGTCATGATCCAGTCCGGGGTTTGGTTCTGATTATTCTGTCCCCTGGTTGGTCATGCGAGTGTTAATCTTTTTTGCCTCGTTTTGGGATCTGCTTGGCTATCTTAGTCCGCTGTTACCTGCTAGCAGTGTCAGTTATAGTTCCTGTCTCTGGCTTGAGCAGCTGACCCCGTTATACCCTGATTTATCCTCTGCCCGTTTGCCTGTGTTCCCCTGTGCCTTTGCTCGTTGTTGTACTCGCTCTCTGTATTGTGAAACCTTGGTATTTTACTCGGCTTGTTCTCTGACCTGTTTTGACTGTCTTGCGTTTCTGGCTTTCCTGCTCCCGTTCGGCTCTGACTTCTTTGTCTTGTTTTTGACCACGTGCATTGCTGTGACCTCTGATACTTCATTCCCTTGCTGTTGCTGACCCAGCTTTGTCTGACTACTCTTTTACCACCTAGTGGCTCCTGCCTGCTGCTCTGTGATTTCACTGTGAGTATACCTGTTTTCCTTTACCAGCACCCCCTGGTGGAGGTTGTGTGCTACTGCACTGCAGCAGGCATTACAAAATCACTGTCCATATCCAGTGCGCACACGTCAACTGCTGAATTCTTAGAGGCCGATTCTTCATAGCTTTCATGCAAGAAAACTAGAGGGGAAAAAAAACACTTTGAAAAGTTGCAGAAGTCTCTACAGGTGAGAGAACGGAAACCACTGACCATAAGAGTTTACACTTCACAGGAGAGAGAGAAGACCTCACTGACCATAAGAGCTTACACTCTACAGGAGAGAGAGGACCCCACTGATCATAAGAGCTTACACTCGACAGGAGAGAGAGGACAAAACTGACCATAAGGGTTTACACTCTACAGGAGAGAGAGCATCCCACTCACCATACGAACTTATACTCTACAGGAGAGAGAAGACCCCACTGAACATAAGAGCTTACACTCTACAGGAGAGAGGACCCCACTGACCATAAGAGCTTACACTCTACAGGAGAGAGAGGACCCCACTGACCATAAGAGCCTACACTCTACAGGAGAGAGAAAGGACCCCACTGACCATAAGAGCTTACACTCTACAGGAGAGAGAGAGGAACCCACTGATCATAAGAGCTTACACTTTACAGGAGAGAGAGGACCCCACTGACCATAAGAGCTTACACTCTACAGGAGAGAGAGGACTCCACTGATCATAAGAGCTTACACTTTACAGGAGAGAGAGGACCCCACTGGCCATAAGAGCTTACACTCTACAGGAGAGAGAGAGGAACCCACTGATCATAAGAGCTTACACTTTACAGGAGAGAGAGGACCCCACTGACCATAAGAGCTTACACTCTACAGGAAAGAGAGAGGACCCCACTGACCATAAGAGCTTACACTCTACAGGAGAGAGAGAGGACCCCACTGATCATAAGAGCTTACACTTTACAGGAGAGAGAGGACCCCACTGAGCATAAGAGCTTACACTGTACAGGAGAGAGACGACCCCACTGACCATAAGAGCTTACACTCTACAGGAGAGAGAGGACCCCACTGACCATAAGAGCTTACACTCTACAGGAGAGGACCTCACTGATCATAAGAGCTTACACTCTACAGGAGAGAGAGAGGACCCCGCCGACCATAAGAGCTTACACTCTACAGGAGAGAGAGAGGACCCCACTGACCATACGAGCTTGCACTCTACAGGAGAGAGAGGACCCCACTGACCATAAGAGCTTACACTCTACAGGAGAGAGAAGACCCCACTGATCATAAGAGCTTACACTCTACAGGAGAGAGGACCCCACTGATCATAATAGCTTACAATCTACAGGAGAGAGAGGACCCCATTGATCATAAGAGCTTACACTCTACTGGAGAGAGACAGAGAGGACCCCACTGATCATAAGAGCTTACACTCTACAGGAGAGAGAGGACCCCACTGACCATAAGAGCTTACACTGTACAGGAGAGAGAGGACCCCACTGACCATAAGAGCTTACACTCTACAGGAGAGAGAGGACCCCACTGACCATAAGAGCTTACACTCTACAGGAGAGGACCTCACTGATCATAAGAGCTTACACTCTACAGGAGAGAGAGAGGACCCCACTGATCATAAGAGCTTACACTTTACAGGAGAGAGAGGACCCCACTGGCCATAAGAGCTTACACTCTACAGGAGAGAGAGAGGACCCCACTGATCATAAGAGCTTACACTTTACAGGAGAGAGAGGACCCCACTGACCATAAGAGCTTACACTGTACAGGAGAGAGAGGACCCCACTGACCATAAGAGCTTACACTCTACAGGAGAGAGAGGACCCCACTGACCATAAGAGCTTACACTCTACAGGAGAGGACCTCACTGATCATAAGAGCTTACACTCTACAGGAGAGAGAGAGGACCCCGCCGACCATAAGAGCTTACACTCTACAGGAGAGAGAGAGGACCCCGCCGACCATAAGAGCTTACACTCTACAGGAGAGAGAGAGGACCCCACTGACCATACGAGCTTGCACTCTACAGGAGAGAGAGGACCCCACTGACCATAAGAGCTTACACTCTACAGGAGAGAGAAGACCCCACTGATCATAACAGCTTACACTCTACAGGAGTGAGAAGACCCCACTGATCATAAGAGTTTACACTCTACAGGAGAGAAGACACCAGTGATCATAAGAGCTTACACTCTACAGGAGTGAGAAAACCCCACAGATCATAAGAGCTTATACTCTACAGGAGAGAGAGGACCCCACTGATCATAAGAGCTTACACTCTACAGGAGAGAGGACCCCACTGATCATAAGAGCTTACACTCTACAGGAGAGAGAGGACCCCACTGACCATAAGAGCTTACACTGTACAGGAGAGAGAGGACCCCACTGACCATAAGAGCTTACACTCTACATGAGAGAGAGGACCCCACTGACCATAAGAGCTTACACTCTACAGGAGAGGACCTCACTGATCATAAGAGCTTACACTCTACAGGAGAGAGAGAGGACCCCACTGATCATAAGAGCTTACACTTTACAGGAGAGAGAGGACCCCACTGGCCATAAGAGCTTACACTCTACAGGAGAGAGAGAGGACCCCACTGATCATAAGAGCTTACACTTTACAGGAGAGACAGGACCCCACTGACCATAAGAGCTTACACTCTACAGGAAAGAGAGAGGACCCCACTGACCATAAGAGCTTACACTCTACAGGAGAGAGAGAGGACCCCACTGATCATAAGAGCTTACACTTTACAGGAGAGAGAGGACCCCACTGACCATAAGAGCTTACACTGTACAGGAGAGAGAGGACCCCACTGACCATAAGAGCTTACACTCTACAGGAGAAAGAGGGGACCCCACTGACCATAAGAGCTTACACTCTACAGGAGAGGACCTCACTGATCATAAGAGCTTACACTCTACAGGAGAGAGAGAGGACCCCACTGACCATAAGAGCTTACACTCTACAGGAGAGGACCTCACTGATCATAAGAGCTTACACTCTACAGGAGAGAGAGAGGACCCCACTGATCATAAGAGCTTACACTTTACAGGAGAGAGAGGACCCCACTGGCCATAAGAGCTTACACTCTACAGGAGAGAGAGAGGACCCCACTGATCATAAGAGCTTACACTTTACAGGAGAGACAGGACCCCACTGACCATAAGAGCTTACACTCTACAGGAAAGAGAGAGGACCCCACTGACCATAAGAGCTTACACTCTACAGGAGAGAGAGAGGACCCCACTGATCATAAGAGCTTACACTTTACAGGAGAGAGAGGACCCCACTGACCATAAGAGCTTACACTGTACAGGAGAGAGAGGACCCCACTGACCATAAGAGCTTACACTCTACAGGAGAGAGAGGACCCCACTGACCATAAGAGCTTACACTCTACAGGAGAGGACCTCACTGATCATAAGAGCTTACACTCTACAGGAGAGAGAGAGGACCCCGCCGACCATAAGAGCTTACACTCTACAGGAGAGAGAGAGGACCCCACTGACCATACGAGCTTGCACTCTACAGGAGAGAGAGGACCCCACTGACCATAAGAGCTTACACTCTACAGGAGAGAGAAGACCCCACTGATCATATCAGCTTACACTCTACAGGAGTGAGAAGACCCCACTGATCATAAGAGTTTACACTCTACAGGAGAGAAGACACCACTGATCATAAGAGCTTACACTCTACAGGAGTGAGAAAACCCCACTGATCATAAGAGCTTATACTCTACAGGAGAGAGAGGACCCCACTGATCATAAGAGCTTACACTCTACAGGAGAGAGGACCCCACTGATCATAATAGCTTACAATCTACAGGAGAGAGGACCCCACTGATCATAAGAGCTTACACTCTACAGGAGAGAGAGAGAGAGAGGACCCCACTGATCATAAGAGCTTACACTCTACAGGAGAGAGAGGACCCCACTGAGCATAAGAGCTTACACTCTACAGGAGAGAGAGGACCCCACTGACCATAAGAGCTTACACTCTACAGGAGAGAGAGAGGACCCCACTGATCATAAGAGCTTACACTCTACAGGAGAGAGAGGACCCCACTGACCATAAGAGCTTACACTCTACAGGAGAGAGAGGACCCCACTGACCATAAGAGCTTACACTCTACAGGAGAGAGAGGACCCCACTGACCATAAGAGCTTACACTCTACAGGAGAGAGAGGACCCCACTGACCATAAGAGCTTACACTCTAGAGGAGAGAGAGGACCCCACTGATCATAAGAGCTTACACTCTACAGGAGAGAGGACTCCACTGACCATAAGAGCTTACACTCTACAGGAGAGAGGACCCCACTGACCATAAGAGCTTACACTCTACAGGAGAGAGAGGACCCCACTGACCATAAGAGCTTACACTCTACAGGAGAGAGAGAGGACCCCACTGACCATAAGAGCTTACACTCTAGAGGAGAGAGAGGACCCCACTGATCATAAGAGCTTACACTCTACAGGAGAGAGAGGACCCCACTGACCATAAGAGCTTACACTCTACAGGAGAGAGAGGACCCCACTGACCATAAGAGCTTACACTCTACAGGAGAGAAAGGACCCCACTAACCATAAGAGCTTACACTCCACAGGAGAGAGAGGACCCCACTGACCATAAGAGCTTACACTCTACAGGAGAGAGAGGACCCCACTAACCATAAGAGCTTACACTCTACAGGGGAGAGGACCCCACTGA
Organism: Ranitomeya variabilis; assembly: GCF_051348905.1. Taxonomy (NCBI): domain Eukaryota; kingdom Metazoa; phylum Chordata; class Amphibia; order Anura; family Dendrobatidae; genus Ranitomeya; species Ranitomeya variabilis. The sequence goes on from NC_135233.1 coordinate 618,386,660, forward strand.
CCATAAGAGCTTACACTCTACAGGAGAGAGAGGACCCCACTGACCATAAGAGTTTACACTCTACAGGAGAGAGAGGACCCCACTGACCATAAGAGCTTACACTCTACAGGAGAGAGAGAGAGGACCCCACTGACCATAAGAGCTTACACTCTAGAGGAGAGAGGACCTCACTGGTCATAAGCGCTTACACTCTACAGGAGAGAGGACTCCACTGACCATAAGAGCTTACACTCTACAGGAGAGAGGACCCCACTGACCATAAGAGCTTACACTCTACAGGAGAGAGAGAGGACCCCACTGACCATAAGAGCTTACACTCTACAGGAGAGAGGACCCCACTGACCATAAGAGCTTACACTCTACAGGAGAGAGGACCCCACTGACCATAAGAGCTTACACTCTAGAGGAGAGAGAGGACCCCACTGATCATAAGAGCTTACACTCTACAGGAGATAGGACTCCACTGAGCATAAGAGCTTACACTCTACAGGAGAGAGGACCCCACTGACCATAAGAGCTTACACTCTACAGGAGAGAGAGGACCCCACTGACCATAAGAGCTTACACTCTACAGGAGAGAGAGAGGACCCCACTGACCATAAGAGCTTACACTCTACAGGAGAGAGGACCCCACTGACCATAAGAGCTTACACTCTACAGGAGAGAGGACCCCACTGACCATAAGAGCTTACACTCTACAGGAGAGAGAGGACCCCACTGACCATAAGAGCTTACACTCTACAGGAGAGAGAGGACCCCACTGACCATAAGAGCTTACACTCTACAGGAGAGAGAGAGAGGACCCCACTGACCATAAGAGCTTACACTCTAGAGGAGAGAGGACCCCACTGATCATAAGAGCTTACACTCTATAGGAGAGAGGACTCCACTGACCATAAGAGCTTACACTCTACAGGAGAGAGGACCCCACTGACCATAAGAGCTTACACTCTACAGGAGAGAGAGGACCCCACTGACCATAACAGCTTACACTCTAGAGGAGAGAGAGGACCCCACTGATCATAAGAGCTTACACTCTACAGGAGATAGGACTCCACTGACCATAAGAGCTTACACTCTACAGGAGAGAGGACCCCACTGACCATAAGAGCTTACACTCTACAGGAGAGAGAGGACCCCACTGACCATAAGAGCTTACACTCTACAGGAGAGAGAGAGGACCCCACTGACCATAAGAGCTTACACTCTAGAGGAGAGAGAGAACCCCACTGACCATAAGAGCTTACACTCTACAGGAGAGAGAGGACCCCACTAACCATAAGAGCTTACACTCTACAGGGGAGAGGACCCCACTGACCATAAGAGCTTACACTCTACAGGAGAGAGAGGACCCCACTGACCATAAGAGCTTACACTCTACAGGAGAGAGAGGACCCCACTGACCATAAGAGCTTACATTCTACAGGAGAGAGGACCTCACTGACCATAAGAGCTTACACTCTACAGGAGAGAGGACCCCACTGACCATAAGAGCTTACACTCTAAGGCTGTGTGCACACGTAGCATATTTTTCGCGTTTTTTTCGCGTTTTTTCGCTATAAAACCGCAAAAAAAAAACGCTTACATTAAGCATCCTATGTAATAGAATGCATTCCGCATTTTTTGTGCACATGCAGCATTTTTTTCCTGAGCGGAATCGCATTCCAGAAAAAAACGCAGCATGTTCATTAAAATTGCGGGATCGCGGCGATTCTGCACCCATAGGAGTGCATTGATCTGCTTACTTCCCGCACGGGGCTGTGCACACCATGCAGGAAGCAAGCAGATCATGTGCGGTTTGTACCCAGGGTGGAGGAGAGGAGACTCTCCTCCACGGACTGGGCACCATATAATTGGTAAAAAATAAAGAATTAAAATAAAAAATAGTCCTATACTCACCCTCTGATGTCCCCCGAAGTGTTCCCGTCTCTCCGGTGTATGATCTCTCTTCCGTTCCTATAGATGATGTGGTTCAGGAAGTGTGATGACGTCACTGTCTTGTGATTGGTCGCGTGACCACTCATGTGACTCACGCAACCAATCACAAGACAGTGACGTCATCGCAGGCCCTTCACCGCACTCCAGCTATAGGAACAGACGCCGCTGAGGTCTGCAGGTGAGTATAACCATGTTTTTTATTTTTTTAATTATTTTTAAACATTCGATCTTTTACTATAGACTGCATCTATAGCAAAAAGTTGGTCACACTTGTCAAACACTATGTTTGACAAGTGTGACCAACCTGTCAGTCAGATGCTACAGATCGCTTGGAAAACTCTAGCATTCTGCAAGCTAATTATGCTTGCAAAACGCTAGTTTTCTGCGGGTATATGCATGCAAATTCTGCATGCGATATACCCGCGGCAGGAGGCGCAGAATTGCCGCGGAAATTTCCGCGGCAATTCTGCAACGTGTGAACTTAGCCTCAAGGTGATAGAGACCCATATGGTACAGGGAATAGGCCCTCATATGGCTTTGGAGTGTGGCAGGCTCTAGTATCTCCCCACTTAGTTTCTTCTCATTTAAACTGTAGATAATTATCTGTTGCCTGAGAATAAAAGGACACAAGTTGCCAATGCATAATGTTCTGCTTAACAGGAGACTCAAACATTGAAATCTGCATTGTATATGTTGCAGCATTGCAGGAAACCTTCTGTCAGCATCTCAGCTGGACAGATAAAGACGTTTTATTACAAAGAAAAACTAATTTTTGGTCAGTTAGTGGATGGTATTTAACGAGAAGTTTATTAATTATCCAGCATTCCATCCTGCTGCTAAGCAATCTTTAGTTCGGCCTTTGCGTAGCACACAGTTATTAATTATCTTACAGGGATGGTAATTGGCCTCTGAATAGCTGCTATTGTAGATTCTACAAAACTTTAATGATTGGAATCTTTTTAATGACTTGTTACATTAGTAGCTTGGAGATAAGGAGGTTTGCGGCAGATGCAATTTCTATTCACAGCTGCTGAAAATCTCGTAAAGCCTCAGATCAGATAGGTTGTGATTATTTAGAGCTTGGTGTTCTGGGCTGCGCTTTCCAGAATGAACACGATATTCTTTTATCAAATGTTAAACATTTACCGTATCTTAAACTTAAAGTGTAACCACCGATTTAATGTTTATTTCATAACTCAATAGCTAGTCTGTAATATATGTGATGATCTGCTTTTTTCTCCTCCTGGACTGATCTTTCACTCTCAAATCATGGGTAAAATCTGTATTCAGTGAAGACATTACTGAGACAACCGCTGGTGCTGTTAAAATGCCATTGAGTTGGAGCTAGAATCAGAAACAGACGTTCCGCAGCAAGTTCTAACAATTACAAGTTCTCTGTAGAACTTTACGAGCACCAACTGTCATCTCAGTAATGGGAAAATCTGTAGTCACTGATGACAGCTTTTGCTTGTGAATTTGGAATTTTGAGACTGAATGACCAGTTCAGAAGGTGAAAGAAACAGATTTATTTAATAAGATATATTACAAAGTTTCTTATTTTACATGTATTATTGATTTATGAAAAGAAAACTAAAATTACTCTTCTTTAAAGGAGTTGATGAAACCTCCAAAGATAATTATGGCAAAAGATATAAGGTAGATGATATATTAGATATAATGTGTGCAGAAACTGTAAAGCGCTGCGGAATATGTTGGCACTATATAAATAAAGAGATTATTATTAGATACAGCTAAAATGGAGGCAGAAATACTAAGTAATGATACAGGCGCAAAAATCAGTATTAGGAAAGACATGTCCGACAGGATAAGGCTCCCCATACAAGTAGCAACGTCTGCAGAAAGAACACTAACTACTCACCAGCTCCCATCCGGCTCCATCCTCCCTAACACCCAGAACCTTACACATAAATGTGGGCCATCTCTCACCTCGGCAGTGTAACTTCCGGCTCCATCCTCCCTAACACCTAGAACCTTACACATAAAGGTGGGCCACCCCTCACCTCGGCAGTGTAACTTCCGGCTCCATCCTCCCTAACAACTAGAACCTTACACATAAAGGTGGGCCACCCCTCACCTCAGCAGTGTAACATCCGGCTCCATCCACCCTAACACCCAGAACCTTACACATAAAGGTGGGCCACTCCTCACCTCGGCAGTGTAACTTCCGGCTCCATCCTCCCTAACACCCAGAACCTTACACATAAAGGTGGGCTACCCTTCACACTTCACATGGGCAGTGTAACTTCCGGCTCCATCCTCCCTAACACCCAGAACCTTACACATAAAGGTGGGCCACTCCTCACATGGGCAGTGTAACTTCCGGCTCTATCCTCCCTAACACCCAGAATCTTACACATAAAGGTGGGCTACTCCTCACATGGGCAGTGTAACTTCCGGCTCTATCCTCCCTAACACCCAGAACCTTACACATAAAGGTGGGCCACCCCTCACCTCGGCAGTGTAACTTCCGGCTCCATCCTCCCTAACACCCAGAACCTTACACATAAAGGTGGGCCACTCCTCACATGGGCAGTGTAACTTCCGGCTCCATCCTCCCTAACACCCAGAACCTTACACATAAAGGTGGGCTACTCCTCACATGGGCAGTGTAACTTCCGAGTCCATCCTCCCTAACACCCAGAACCTTACACATAAAGGTGGGCCACCCCTCACCTCGGCAGTGTAACTTCCGGCTCCATCCTCCTTCACACCCAGAACCTTACACATAAAGGTGGGCCACTCCTCACCTCGGCAGTGTAACTTCCGGCTCCATCCTCCCTAACACCTAGAACCTTACACATAAAGGTGGGCCACCCCTCACCTCGGCAGTGTAACTTCCGGCTCCATCCTCCCTAACACCCAGAACCTTACACATAAAGGTGGGCCACTCCTCACCTCGGCAGTGTAACTTCTGGCTCCATCCTCCCTAACACCCAGAACCTTACACATAAAGGTGGGCTACCCTTCACACTTCACATGGGCAGTGTAACTTCCGGCTCCATCCTCCCTAACACCCAGAACCTTACACATAAAGGTGGGCCACTCCTCACATGGGCAGTGTAACTTCCGGCTCTATCCTCCCTAACACCCAGAATCTTACACATAAAGGTGGGCTACTCCTCACATGGGCAGTGTAACTTCCGGCTCTATCCTCCCTAACACCCAGAACCTTACACATAAAGGTGGGCCACCCCTCACCTCGGCAGTGTAACTTCCGGCTCCATCCTCCCTAACACCCAGAACCTTACACATAAAGGTGGGCCACTCCTCACATGGGCAGTGTAACTTCCGGCTCCATCCTCCCTAACACCCAGAAGCTTACACATAAAGGTGGGACACCCCTCACCTCGGCAGTGTAACTTCCGGCTCCATCCTCCCTAACACCCAGAATTTTACACATAAAGGTGGGCTACTCCTCACATGGGCAGTGTAACTTCCGAGTCCATCCTCCCTAACACCCAGAACCTTACACATAAAGGTGGGCCACCCCTCACCTCGGCAGTGTTACTTCCGGCTCCATCCTCCTTCACACCCAGAACCTTACACATAAAGGTGGGCCCCCCCTCACATGGGCAGTGTAACTTCCGGCTCCATCCTCCCTAACACCCAGAACCTTACACATAAAGGTGGGCTACCCCTCACATGGGCAGTGTAACTTCCGGCTCCATCCTCCCTAATACCCAGAATCTTACACATAAAGGTGGGCCACTCCTCACCTCGGCAGTGTAACTTCCGGCTCCATCCTCCCTAACACCCAGAACCTTACACATAAAGGTGGGCCACTCCTCACATGGGCAGTGTAACTTCCGGCTCTATCCTCCCTAACACCCAGAACCTTACACATAAAGGTGGGCCACCCCTCACCTCGGCAGTGTAACTTCCGGCTCCATCCTCCCTAACACCCAGAACCTTACACATAAAGGTGGGCCACTCCTCACATGGGCAGTGTAACTTCCGGCTCCATCCTCCCTAACACCCAGAAGCTTACACATAAAGGTGGGACACCCCTCACCTCGGCAGTGTAACTTCCGGCTCCATCCTCCCTAACACCCAGAATTTTACACATAAAGGTGGGCTACTCCTCACATGGGCAGTGTAACTTCCGAGTCCATCCTCCCTAACACCCAGAACCTTACACATAAAGGTGGGCCACCCCTCACCTCGGCAGTGTAACTTCCGGCTCCATCCTCCCTAACACCCAGAACCTTACACATAAAGGTGGGCTACCCCTCACATGGGCAGTGTAACATCCGGCTCCATCCTCCCTAATACCCAGAATCTTACACATAAAGGTGGGCCACTCCTCACATGGGCAGTGTAACTTCCGGCTCCATCCTCCCTAACACCCAGAACCTTACACATAAAGGTGGGCCACCCCTCACCTCGGCAGGGTAACTTCCGGCTCCATCCTCCCTAACACCCAGAAGCTTACACATAAAGGTGGGCCACCCCTCACCTCGGCAGTGTAACTTCCGGCTCCATCCTCCTTCACACCCAGAACCTTACACATAAAGGTGGGCCACCCCTCACATGGGCAGTGTAACTTCCGGCTCCATCCTCCCTAACACCCAGAATCTTACACATAAAGGTGGGCTACCCCTCACATGGGCAGTGTAACTTCCGGCTCCATCCTCCCTAATACCCAGAATCTTACACATAAAGGTGGGCCACTCCTCACATGGGAAGTGTAACTTCTGGCTCCATCCTCCCTAACACGCAAAACCTTACACATAAAGGTGGGCTACTCCTCACCTCGGCAGTGTAACTTCCAGCTCCATCCTCCCTAACAACTAGAACCTTACACATAAAGGTGGGCCACCCCTCACCTCAGCAGTGTAACATCCGGCTCCATCCACCCTAACACCCAGAACCTTACACATAAAGGTGGGCTACTCCTCACCTCGGCAGTGTAACTTCCGGCTCCATCCTCCCTAACACCCAGAACCTTACACATAAAGGAGGGCTACTCCTCACCTCGGCAGTGTAACTTCCGGCTCCATCCTCCTTAACACCTAGAACCTTACACATAAAGGTGGGCCATCTCTCACCTCGGCAGTGTAACTTCCGGCTCCATCCTCCCTAACACCCAGAACCTTACACATAAAGGTGGGCCACTCCTCACATGGGCAGTGTAACATCCGGCCCATCCTCCCTAACACCCAGAAACTTACACATAAAGGTGGGCCACCCCTCACCTCGGCAGTGTAACATCCGGCTCCATCCTCCCTAACACCCAGAATCTTACACATAAAGGTGGGCTACTCCTCACATGGGCAGTGTAACTTCCGGCTCCATCCTCCCTAACACCCAGAACCTTACACATAAAGGTGGGCCACTCCTCACATGGGCAGTGTAACTTCTGGCTCCATCCTCCCTAACACGCAGAACCTTACACATAAAGGTGGGCTACTCCTCACCTCGGCAGTGTAACTTCCGGCTCCATCCTCCCTAACACCTAGAACCTTACACATAAAGGTGGGCCACCCCTCACCTCGGCAGTGTAACTTCCGGCTCCATCCTCCCTAACACCCAGAAGCTTACACATAAAGGTGGGCCACCCCTCACCTCAGCAGTGTAACATCCGGCTCCATCCACCCTAACACCCAGAACCTTACACATAAAGGTGGGCTACTCCTCACCTCGGCAGTGTAACTTCCGGCTCCATCCTCCCTAACACCCAGAACCTTACACATAAAGGAGGGCTACTCCTCACCTCGGCAGTGTAACTTCCGGCTCCATCCTCCTTAACACCTAGAACCTTACACATAAAGGTGGGCCATCTCTCACCTCGGCAGTGTAACTTCCGGCTCCATCCTCCCTAACACCCAGAACCTTACACATAAAGGTGGGCCACTCCTCACATGGGCAGTGTAACATCCGGCCCATCCTCCCTAACACCCAGAAACTTACACATAAAGGTGGGCCACCCCTCACCTCGGCAGTGTAACATCCGGCTCCATCCTCCCTAACACCCAGAATCTTACACATAAAGGTGGGCTACTCCTCACATGGGCAGTGTAACTTCCGGCTCCATCCTCCCTAACACGCAGAACCTTACACATAAAGGTGGGCTACTCCTCACCTCGGCAGTGTAACTTCCGGCTCCATCCTCCCTAACACCTAGAACCTTACACATAAAGGTGGGCCACCCCTCACCTCGGCAGTGTAACTTCCGGCTCCATCCTCCCTAACACCCAGAATCTTACACATAAAGGTGGGCCACTCCTCACATGGGCAGTGTAACTTCTGGCTCCATCCTCCCTAACACGCAGAACCTTACACATAAAGGTGGGCTACTCCTCACCTCGGCAGTGTAACTTCCGGCTCCATCCTCCCTAACACCTAGAACCTTACACATAAAGGTGGGCCACCCCTCACCTCGGCAGTGTAACTTCCGGCTCCATCCTCCCTAACACCCAGAAGCTTACACATAAAGGTGGGCCACCCCTCACCTTGGCAGTGTAACATCCGGCTCCATCCTCCCTAACACCCAGAACCTTACACATAAAGGTGGGCTACTCCTCACCTCGGCAGAGTAACTTCCGGCTCCATCCTCCCTAAGACCCAGAACCTTACACATAAAGGTGGGCCACTCCTCACATGGGCAGTGTAACATCCTGCTCCATCCTCCCTAACATCCAGAACCTTACACATAAAGGTGGGCCACCCCTCACCTTGGCAGTGTAACATCCGGCTCCATCCTCCCTAACACCCAGAACCTTACACATAAAGGTGGGCTACTCCTCACCTCGGCAGTGTAACTTCCGGCTCCATCCTCCCTAACACCCAGAACCTTACACATAAAGGTGAGCCACTCCTCACATGGGCAGTGTAACATCCTGCTCCATCCTCCCTAACACCCAGAACCTTACACATAAAGGTGCGCCACCCCTCACATGGGCAGTGTAACATCCGGCCCATCCTCCCTAACACCCAGAACCTTACACATAAAGGTGGGCCACCCCTCACCTCGGCAGTGTAACTTCACAGTAGTATCCATTGTTCCCAAACATCCACCCCAAACTTTTTCAGATTTAAAAGCCTATTTCCAACTAATATATATTATTTTGTTCATTGGAAGATATTCATTAACAATCAGATAGAATATGCTGGGACATCTGTAGATTTACCGGCATTAATGCACCTTGTGCACAAAAATAAGGATTTGTTAAAAAAAAAAAAAAAATCATTTGATTTTCATGTGATTATTCAGATTCCCAGCAGACAGACCTGAGGGGTTAAGATAAAACTCAAACTGCTTGTGTAAAAACAGGAGTACCTCCGACCAGAAAGGAAGCGATCAAGAAGATGAGCAAACCCCCAGGGCTGTGGAGTCAGTAAGGCAAACCACCGACCCCTCAATTTTCCTGACTCTTGACCCCACGGCATTGGCCACTACTGAGCATGGACATGAAGTGCGGCACAGATTCATCTCATGTAAAAGCCCAGATCCTCAGATCAGGAACAGAACAGACATTTATAGGACATTTCATAACTTTCCTAAATTCTTATGGAAACATTTACAGCACATCCAGCATTGTACTACTATATTCAATTTATTATATATTTAGAAGTCGTAGTTGGAACATTTTATACCGACGACTCCACAACCCTGCAACCCAATGCAAAAAGTACCGTACCCAATCTCTGCTTTACTCCGAAAACATAAATCATCTGTAGATAGCCCGATATTCTTTAACCTTTTAGGGTATGTGCACACAATCCGGAGTTGCCACAGGTTTGACGCTGGGTAGTTATGCAGAGTTAAACCATGCAGCGTCCAGATGTTACAGCATAGTGGTTCCCATGTCCACAGACGCCTGCAGATCACCTGTGGAGACTGACATTTGGTGCATTTTTCCAGACCGCAGCATGTCAATTTCTCTTCCGGAGAGGCGAGTCTCCGCAAGCGAAGTTTCACCCATAGAATGTATTGAATGTGGTGATTAGACGGCAGCGAACATGGGCTGCCTGTAAAGCGCTGCTACTTCTGGATCGTGGGCATCCGGCCTCAGGGGTAATAGGCTTTTGAATCAAGCTGTTCCTAACACTACTGATGACCAGATCGTATAATCCACCTCCTTCCATTTCTTCCCTGCAAAATCAGGCACATCACCCATTTAGCAGAGGCCATATCACATAGCCCAGGCAGCAGAGGCCATGTCACATAGCTCAGGCATGTCAAATTCAAATACACAGTGGGCCAACACTAAAAACTTTATATTTATTAAAAAAAAGTCTACAATTGAGGATGTTTTTACTTATATTATGGACGAACCTGGTTTGTCCTGATGAAGAGGTCTTGCGTGACCTCGAAACGCGTTGGTAAACATGTTCAAATAAATGTTTTGATTTTAGCAATTATTCCATCGCAGCATAAGTGATACTTCCCTTCGTTTTCTTTCCCTGTGGTCAGAAGGTTCGTCATAGCTGGGGCGCATTGTAAACAGCCTTGTAGCAACCAGGGAGTTTGCCGGACTGGAAACGCAGGATTTGTAGTGTTAGGCTACTTTCAAACTAGCGTCGTTTGTAATACGCCGCAATGCGTCGTTTAGGAGAAAAAACACATCCTGCAAAGTTGTCTGCAGGATGCGTTTTTCCCCCATAGACTTACATTAGCGACGCATTGCGACGTATGGCCACACGTCGCATCCGTCGTGCGATGGATGCGTCGTGTTTTGGCGGACCGTCGGCACAAAAAAAGTTACATGTAATGTTTTTTTGTGCGTTGTGTCCGCCCCTCCTCCCCGGACATTACAATGGGGCAACGGATGCGTTGAAAAACTGCATCTGCTGCCCCCATTGTGCTTTTATTTCACAGCATGCGTCGGTACGTTGGCCCGACGCACTGCGACGGGCCTGTACCGACGCTAGTTTGAAAGTAGCCTAAGCGGAGCATGTGCTGTCTACCGGTGGGAAAGCTCTAGTAGACATTTGGTATTTTCTTATGAGCCAAATGTAATTACACTGCGTGCCAGTTTTGGTCTCTGGCTCGGAGTTTGGCATGTATGATATAGCCTTAGGAGGAGGACTGCAGGAACGAGTGGTCCTCAGAAGCCCCCTACCATAAGACATGGTATTCTGTTTCAGGGAGCCATATTGAGGGAAATGATTTATAATTTAGGTGACTGGGCAGATATCCAGCACCACGTGCTGTCAGGCATCTGCAGACTTCATCCGTTCTTTACTTTTGTTCTTTTCAGTTTATTGTCTTTAGTAATTTTACAGCAGATATTTCTTCCTATCTGTAACAATCTTATTTACGACCGATATGTCATTGTATTCCTGGTCCGGAGTCAGTGTTGTGAGGCAGGTTGTTTTCTCCGGACTCTTGCTCTATGATCGAGTGCTTTTTTCCAGTTGGCTGCAACGTGAGGTCTTAGCATCTCATTAAAAATTCACCTAATTACTTGAAGGCAGAGAAGTGTTACTTGGCTGAGTGCCCGCTTAGAGGCCAAGGAGTTTTATTGCAGTGATCTGACAATTAGAGGGATGGCGCTGACATAATTCACATCTATAATATAGTAAATATTGCCACAGATCACCAGACTGCAGTGATGGAGAAGGCCCCACCATCCCCATTTCTATATAATAGTGCCGGAGATCACCAGACTGCAGTGATGGAGAAGGCCCCTCCATCCCCATCTCTCTCTATATATATATATATAATAGTGCAGTAGATCACCAGACTGCAGCGATGGAGAAGGCCCCTCCATCCCTATATATATATATATATATATATATATATATATATATATATATATATGTATATATGTATATATATATACAGTGGGGCAAAAAAGTATTTAGTCAGTCAGCAATAGTGCAAGTTCCACCACTTAAAAAGATGAGAGGCATCTGTAATTTACATCATAGGTAGACCTCAACTATGGGAGACAAACTGAGAAAAAAAAATCCAGAAAATCACATTGTTTGTTTTTTTATCATTTTATTTGCATATTCTGGTGGGAAATAAGTATTTGGTCAGAAACAAACAATCAAGATTTCTGGCTCTCACAGACCTGTAACTTCTTCTTTAAGAGTCTCCTCTTTCCTCCACTCATTACCTGTAGTAATGGCACCTGTTTAAACTTGTTATCAGTATAAAAAGACACCTGTGCACACCCTCAAACAGTCTGACTCCAAACTCCACTATGGTGAAGACCAAAGAGCTGTCAAAGGACACCAGAAACAAAATTGTAGCCCTGCACCAGGCTGGGAAGACTGAATCTGCAATAGCCAACCAGCTTGGAGTGAAGAAATCAACAGTGGGAGCAATAATTAGAAAATGGAAGACATTCAAGACCACTGATAATCTCCCTCGATCTGGGGCTCCTTGCAAAATCCCACCCCGTGGGGTCAGAATGATCACAAGAACAGTGAGCAAAAATCCCAGAACCATGCGGGGGGACCTAGTGAATGAACTGCAGAGAGCTGGGACCAATGTAACAAGGCCTACCATAAGTAACACACTACGCCACCATGGACTCAGATCCTGCAGTGCCAGACGTGTCCCACTGCTTAAGCCAGTACATGTCCTGGCCTGTCTGAAGTTTGCTAGAGAGCATTTGGATGATCCAGAGGAGTTTTGGGAGAATGTCCTATGGTCTGATGAAACCAAACTGGAACTGTTTGGTAGAAACACAACTTGTCGTGTTTGGAGGAAAAAGAATACTGAGTTGCATCCATCAAACACCATACCTACTGTAAAGCATGGTGGTGGAAACATCATGCTTTGGGGCTGTTTTTCTGCAAAGGGGCCAGGACGACTGATCCGGGTACATGAAAGAATGAATGGGGCCATGTATCGTGAGATTTTGAGTGCAAACCTCCTTCCATCAGCAAGGGCATTGAAGATGAAACGTGGCTGGGTCTTTCATCATGACAATGATCCAAAGCACACCGCCAGGGCAACGAAGGAGTGGCTTCGTAAGAAGCATTTCAAGGTCCTGGAGTGGCCTAGCCAGTCTCCAGATCTCAACCCTATAGAAAACCTTTGGAGGGAGTTGAAAGTCCGTGTTGCCAAGCGAAAAGCCAAAAACATCACTGCTCTAGAGGAGATCTGCATGGAGGAATGGGCCAACATACCAACAACAGTGTGTGGCAACCTTGTGAAGACTTACAGAAAACGTTTGACCTCTGTCATTGCCAACAAAGGATGTATTACAAAGTATTGAGATCAAATTTTGTTTCTGACCAAATACTTATTTTCCACCAGAATATGCAAATAAAATAATAAAAAAACAAACAATGTGATTTTCTGGATTTTTTTTTCTCAGTTTGTCTCCCATAGTTGAGGTCTACCTATGATGTAAATTACAGACGCCTCTCATCTTTTTAAGTGGTGGAACTTGCACTATTGCTGACTGACTAAATACTTTTTTGCCCCACTGTATATATACTGCTCAAAAAATAAGGGGAACACTAAAATCCCACATCCTAGATATCACTGAATGAAATATTCCGGTTGTATATCTTTATTCATTACATAGTAGAATATGTTGAGAACAATAAAACCTAAAAATGATCAACGTAAATCACAACTAATATCCCACGGAGGTCTGGAGTTGGAATGATACTCAAAATCAAAGTGGAAAATGAAGTTACAGGCTGATCCAACTTCAGTGGAAATGCCTCAAGACAAGGAAATGATGCTCAGTAGAGTGTATGGCCTCCACGTGCCTGTATGATCTCCCTACAATGCCTGGGCATGCTCCTGTTGAGGCAGCGGATGGTCTTCTGAGGGATCTCCTCCCAGACCTGGACTAAAGCATCCGCCAACTCCTGGGCAATCTGTGGTGCAACATGACGTTGGTGGATGGTGCGAGACATGATGTCCCAGATGTGTTCAATCGGATTCAGGTCTGGGGAACGGGCAGGCCAGTCCATAGCTTCAATGCCTTCATCTTGCAGGAACTGCTGACACACTCCAGCCACATGAGGTCTGGCATTGTCCTACATTAGGAGGAACCCAGGGCCAACCACACCAGCATGTGGTCTCACAAGGGGGCTGAGGATCTCATCTCGGTACCTAATGGCAGTCAGGCTACTGTGCGGCCCTCCAAAGAAATGCCACCCCCACACCATTACTGCCCCACTGCCAAACCGGTCATGCTGAAGGATGTTGCAGGCAGGAGATCGCTCTCCACGGCTTCTCCAGAATGTGTCACGTCTGTCACATGTGCTCAGTGTGAACCTGCTTTTATCTGTGAAGAGCACAGGGCGCCAGTGGCGAATTTGCCAATCTTGGTGTTCTGTGGCAAATGCCCAGTGTTGGGCTGTGAGCACAACCCCCATCTGTGGACGTCGTTGACTCAGACCATCCTCATGGAGTCGGTTTCTAACCGTTTGTGCAGACACATGCACATTTGTGGCCTGCTGGAGGTCATTTTGCAGGGCTCTGGCAGTGCTCCTCCTGTTCCTCCTTGCACAAAGGCTGAGGTAGCGGTTCTGCTGTTGGTTTGTTGCCCTCCTACGGCCCCCTCCTGGTGTACTGGCCTGTCTCCTGCGCCTCCAGCCTCTGGACACTACACTGACACACACAGCAAACCTTTTTGCCACAGCTCACATTGATGTACCATCCTGGATGAGCTGCACTACCTGAGCCACTTGTGGGTTGTAGAGTCCGTCTCATGCTACCATGAGTGTGAAAGCACAACCAACATTCAATAGTGACCAAATCATCAGCCAGAAAGCATTGGTGCTGAGATGTGGTCTCAATCTGCAGAACCGCTCCTTTATTGAGGGTGTCTTGATAATTGCCAATAATTTCCATCTGTTGCCTATTCCATTTGCACAACAGCATGTGAAATGTATTGTCAATCAGTGTTGCGTCCTAACTGGACAGTTTGATTTCACAGAAGTTTATATATATATATATATATATATATATATATATATATATATATATATATATATATATATATATATAGTGCAGCATATCTCCAGACTGCAGCGATGGAGAAGGCCCCTCCATCCCCAGCTTGTAGCACAGTCTTCCTGTGGATAAATATTTACACACATTTATCTGACTGTGGATTACACCCAAAGCTCCCCATCCACAGGCAGCAATATCTTATCAGGGCTTATCATTGTCAGTTATATATTAGGGTATTAGGGTTAACCCTTGGGTTCCTGAGACCACCCACCTGACAGCCCAGGCAGTTTGGTTATCATGTGGCTACAGCAGCCTGCCTGTGGCTACTTTGTGGGGAGTTTGCTATCTTATATTGTGCTTTATTCTTAAGAATATGCATCACTCCCTGTAAAGGATACCGACAAGGATACATTGTGGGCTTGATCATGGCATATAATGATTTCTCTGTCCTATAGACAGTGGTGCGTACACATCTGGGGTCTTTAGAGAACTAAGGTACTAATGATGATTGTTAAGTTATATATATATATACCCACACAACACAGGTATAGCAGCTGCTGGGAAGCATGAGGAGCTGTCACCAGACTCCC
This sequence comes from Ranitomeya variabilis, assembly GCF_051348905.1. NCBI lineage: Eukaryota > Metazoa > Chordata > Amphibia > Anura > Dendrobatidae > Ranitomeya > Ranitomeya variabilis. Next base: position 618,402,086 of record NC_135233.1, read on the forward strand.
TGAAGAAGTGAGAATATAAGTGGAAAGTAGCGAAGGCTGGAAGAACAGGTCATTCCCGAGATTGTGCAGCAGAATAAAAGCCCGGTGGATTTCCTTCTGTAAAAGTTAATGACTATAGGCTGATGATTCCCAAGATTGCATAAATTATTAACTATACTGTTCCGTGATATCCAAACCAGACCTGATCCTTGTAAATTGGAATTTCACAAACTTTTATATGTTCAAGTAAAGATGTGAATGCAGAATAAACAACCTCAGGTTCAATCTAACAGACCTGGCTGCCTGCAGGATGTCTCCGCCACGATACATCCCATCATTTGTCATCATAAGAAGGTGAGGGACAGGCTGAATCAATTAATATGTCTGAGAACACAAAACGATGCATATTACTCATTGAAATTAACCACTGAGCCAAATACCAGATGTAATTGAATTTTTTTAAATCCACATATTTGTGCTATCTGCTGTAATTGAGTTAGAATTTTACAGGCTTCCACTTAGCGTCCAGTGTTTGTCTCCTGCAGAAGTTACATGTAGAGATGACTTCAATCAGTCTGATGTGGGTCGCACAGATGGTTGGAGTCAGGCATTGCTGGACGGCATCGGGAACGTGATTGCACACTGATACCGAGTGTCCCCGGGATAGGGACAAGGTCACCTTCACTTCTCGGGGACGATTGTCACAGCGATTCTATGGCCAGAGTTAGGAGAATATATTGAGAGACTCTTCTATACTGTGCAGTATAGGCTTTAGACATGGTCTATGTCGTCGATATACCCGTCGTGCCCCATTGTTGTGCTTTTTCCAGTGTTATTGGAGCCTGATCTGCGTCACTCTGATAGTTGTGAGATTACTTGTAATATAACAGAAGTCACCATCTCTGGTGAAAGAGGAAATGACTGAAGACAGAAGAAGAAATCTGTTAAATTCACTCATGTCCCTGCCAAGCAGTTCCAGCCAAGCACAATATAATGCAGCCCGGTATATCCCACCGCTTCCTGGACACAGCAGAACCCATCTGCTTCACAATTTATTGCTTAGCATCTACTTTTAACCCCTTGTGAAGCATCATCACGCCCATGCTCGCTACAAGTGACTTTGTGCCGGTTGGGAACGGCTTCCATTAATGGACTCCTCCCCGGACTTTCCATCTTACGGCACATTTTTGGTCTTGGAACGCACAGAAGGAACATTTTACCTGGAACAGTTTTATAGGAACAGAACTGGCTGCATACTTTTGGTCTGGAAAACTTTATGTCTCATTCAAGGTTATGAGGCAGCAAATGAATTGCAATATCAAGAAGAAAGCAAAGAAAGTGAGAGTGAGCGGGCTGTGAATACCTGATTATATGGTGGGACTTTCCTACTGCCCATGTCCGAAATCATAGCACATATTATAGATGGCGATAAAAGCCCCACATCTAACCCGGCGTTTGTTAGTGCCTTCATTCGTTTGGTCTCCAGATGGCAACTAAAATGTAAAGATGTTAATATCAAACCATACTTGGCTCCTACAGTTTTTGGCTTAAGAGCCAATAGGGCTCCATTTTTTTTGTAGCCTGAAGACTTGTGGTGACCATGGCCCTAAACCCTATTATCATTGCAGTCTCCGCTGTGGATATTTAGCAGGAGCATCCTTTTATTTGGTGAAGAGAATCTAGATTGGAGGCAACAGTCACCAGATTTCAGCAACTTGCCTCATCAGATATAATATGTGATTATATAATTGTACAACAGTGAAATCTCTGTGGATTGTATGTGTGCTACAATCATATAGCAGTGGTTCCAGTATTTGTCCTAAGTTTAACTTAAGGTTGTGGTCCGGGCGTGAAAACACATTCAGAATAGTGATGAGTGAACGTGAAAGTGTCTTTGGCATGCTTGAATAATATGTTCTAAGTCCTGGGTGTAGCATGTCTCGCGGCTATGCAGGGATTGCCTAACAAACAGCTGCAACACATGGAAGGACTCATATTGTTCAAGCACGCCGAAGACACAGGGGTTGCACACGAGCGTGCTCTGATAACACCTTAACCGAGCACGTTCGCTCATCACTAATTCTGAAGTAACCCAATAGAAATGATGACAGTGCCAATAAGATCCGCGAAGACTTCCTCCATCTTACTTATATACCAATAATCTGCAACCTCTGCTGGGCAGAATATGCAGCGTTGAGACGCGTCTTCATTGATCTACATGAGGTGTTCAAAAAAGTATTGTGCCTCCTGCACAACTAACATCACTGAGCGCAGCATCTCCCCTGAGACTGTTCATAGTCTTGTTTTTGAGGTCCCATCTCCCCTGAGGCTGTTCATAGTCTTATTTTTGAGGTCCCATCTCCCTTGAGGCTGTTCATAGTCTTATTTTTGAGGTCCCATCTCCCCTGAGGCTGTTCATAGTCTTATTTTTGAGGTCCTGCACATTAAGTGTTCTCTATAATGGCTAGTGGTAAAAACCTCACTGATATCAGAATGTTCCTGCAACCACTGGTGTAAGTCAGTTTACAAAATTTCTTCCTTCCCAAATCTTCCCCCATTACCTGTGAGTGGTATTATTGAGAAGTGAAAGGAACTGCAGCAACTCAGCCACAAAGTGGACCCCATAACGTTACAGAGTGGGGGGCAGAGTGCGGAGGATCAGAAAAGGCACCACTGCTCTACTGACCCCTAACTGTAGAGTCCAGACCTCCTCTGTGCCCTGCCGGGAGCTCATGGCTGGCCACTGCACACAGGAGGATCACAGGATGCTGAAACTGCCCATGTGTAATGATTGGTGATGAGCGAGTATACTCGTTGCTCGGGTTTTCCAGCGCACGCTCGTGTGGTCTCCGAGTATTTATAACTGCTCGGAGATTTAGTTTTTGTTGATGCAGCTACACAGCACATGTGGGGGTTGCCTGGTTGCTAGGGAATCCTCACATGTATTCAAGCTGTCTAGCAGCTGTAAATCAGGCAGCTGAGGCAAGGAAAACTAACAAATACTCGGAGATCACCCGAGCAACGACTATACTCGCTCATCACTAGTGATGATATAAGTCTCTATAGGTTACGTGCCAATTTGCAGCTCAGTACTGATAACGGCCCTGATGTTACAGGTGCTGAAGTGGTGTGAGGTCTGATAATGGACCCAGTGGATACAGAGCAGTCATCAAGTTCCTTTACTTGAAAGGCCGCACACCAAAGGAGACATCAATGAGAAGAAAGAGGTTTATGGTGATGATTCCCCATCATATGATGTAGGCAAGAAATGGCATAGTCAAATCAAATGTGGTCGGACTTTGGTGCAAACAATCCAATTCCAGGGCGACCCCAGTCTGCTATTGATGAACTCACCATCCAGCAAGTGGAGGTCGCCATTTTGGAGAATCGTCTTGTAACCATTTGCCACCTAGCCCAAAATGTCAAGATTAGTGTGAAGTCTGTAGAAAAAATCATCCAAGACCATCTTCACCTGCATAAGGTATCCGCTCGCTGGGTTCCCCGGCTGCTCTCAGGCTCTATTGACGATGTGTCATGGAGACCAGGAGGAGACAACAGACTGATAGCACAGGATGAAAGCCTGGTTCATTACTATGATCCTGAGACTAAAGTCCAGTCCATGCAATGGAAGCATCATGACTCACTGCCTCCAAAGAAGGCACGTGCCCAACCCTCGGCAGGCAAGGTCACGCTCACAGTATTTTGGGACCAGCACGGAGTAGTATTGATGGATTTCCTAGCAAAGGAACCATGATCACTGGGGCATACTATGTTTCACTGCTGCGGAAATTGCAGGAGGCTATCAAAACCAAGAGACGTGGCACGCTCACCAAAGACAATGCACCAGTTCACAACTCACGTGTTGCCCAAATAGAAGCATGTTCCTGTGGCTGTGAAATTCTACCGCCTCCCCCTTATTCAGCCGATCTCACACCATCGGACTTCCAGATGATGACACTCTGATTTCCGAAGTCACAATGTGGCTTTTGGAGCAACCTGTGGACTTCTACAAGCGAGGTTTTTACAGTTAGAGATGGGAGACGTGTGTGTCCCTAGGTGGCTCCTATGTAGAGAAGGACTAATAACTGTGCCAAGCGTCATTGCTCTCAGTCCACATGAAGTGGGTCAGGGGAAATCTTTAATGAACGCCCCTCCTATGTATAATATATGAACTACACATAACCAGTGATGTCACAGGAAACCTTCATTGCGGTCATCCTGGCCCTGATGACAGTGATAGGGTTAATTGGGTAATTTTCTCCATGTGTCCAGCACAGACTGCCAAAATATGAGATACAAAAAGGCAACCCTGATGCATTGTTTCCCAAGAACAAGAGGTTACAGAGCTGAGATAAAAAGCTGTTTTCAGTCATAACACAAATCTCCATTATGCAGCAATTTAGTTAATGATATCATAGGCCACTCATTACTAGGAGGATCTGTGGACTTAGGAGGCCATGTTCCTGTATGAGGGTCCCAGGGCCACGATACATCAATAGGCTGTCACTTACTGGGTGGGGATCCGTATCCTGCCCTTCCCCATCTACCTCCACAATGAGAAACATTTCTGTATATTTCCAGCACTGGGTCAGTTCTATCTGATCCGCGTGTGTTACATTAAGCAGACCTGTAAACTAACAGCAACTTCCACAGAGGACCAGAAAAATGATGTCTTATTCTCCAATCCACAACCTAATGCATGGATTCTGATATAGCAGCTAGATGCAGATACTCTACAGCAGAAGAATCACATCATCAGCAAACGTATCAACGGTTCATTCCAGCCAACATTCAATGGCCTCCTACACACTGCACATGCAGACATCTCGGATCAATGCCACCTGAACCGCTTTCATCAGCCGCACACATCCACTTAACCCTCCATTAAAGAAAACATTGTTTCATCTTCGTCATTTTTAACTGAGGAAAGTTAATCTCCTATAAAGCAGGAAAATGTCAAAGCTAATTCAAGGCCAGACGGAGAAGCCTGTGAAAATCTGCAGCTCCAGGATCCAGCTGGCTGCACAGCTCTGTGTCAGGAGACGAGGTCAGAAGACTATTCCCAACCAGCTCATTAATAGGAAACACAGGGACGGCCATTTCTTTCACAGCTTCAGTTGACCTCCAATCCACACAAGAGTGGGCAAAAGGAAGGGCTTAACCAAGCACCAAGAGACCATGTGAATGTGAAAGAGGGTCGGGACATTGGCCGTCTGGGTATCTGAAATATTTATAGTCTGAAAGATTCACACAAACCCATTCTGCATTAGCTGGGAAAGAAGTTAGAGCAATAAAATGTGGTGTGATGGCCTTCTGGAGAGAGAACGCTGACCAGGCGAGGCTCCACTGGAGAGGGTGTCAATAATTGTGGCGGTCCCTCCATACACGGCCACACAAGTACAGCTCCTGATCCGGACTTAAAACCGGGCCAAGATATGCACCAATAAAAAAGTAGCCAGAAATGATGAAAAAAATAAGATGCAAGACTAATAAAATAATGTTAATCATCATTGATCAATTTAAAAGGACACCTTTTTTGTAGCAATATTTGGTAAACTGACTGAGATTCTGAGGCAACTGATTCTGCAGTGCGAAACGGAGAACTTTTATGAAATCCAAAAATATTTTTTTATCCCCTATTACATGCATTTAAGAAAAACAAATTTCCAAAAGGAAGAGAACCCCATTAACTGTGTGAACTTCATCTAATATTGTTTTTCTTCATCTTTGGACAACAAGTCTGGAGACTGTGTCTCTCCAGCTACTTTGACACAACTGAGCCCAGCAGCCTCTATCAGATAACGTTGGTTCTGGTTGTCATTCTGAGAAGTCATGGATTATGTGTTACAGAGAACGACATTACAGATTATTACTTAAAAATATTACTTCTGAAGGGAGTGCAACATATCGTAACCTTGGCCAATTTAAGTCCAGCTTACCATTTTGTTGGCTTAACTGCTCAACAATGACATATGTGGCAATTTCTGCTGAAATACCAGTCAAAGCTCAGGAGATGTCAGAACTCGGAGATTAAATGAAATGGGAGAACGTGTGAGAGATGATAAAAGTACAGAGAACAAAATATTCTTTTTTCTGGGATTTACGGCCATTACAGCTGACAGTTCTCCGATGACCGAGCTCACCAACCTCCAGGGGAAATCACCACCATTCTGCCAGGAAGGGCTATTGCTGGCTGGAGGCAATGGCTTCTTTATAGAAGGTTCCCCCAATAAAAAACTGTTGACTTGGTGTAAAGAAAACAGTAGCGCCACCACAGGAGAGATGAATCATTACACAGATCGCTTGTGTCTTCAGAAGATAATAGATGGGGATCATAGGCACCACTCCTAGGCGGGCGCTGATACTGCAGGGACGGGTTCGCTGACATAGGGAGATGTGAAAGAGGTTACTGACCAGCAGGTAACAGAGACAAACAGACAACTTGAATACTGAAGATAGGTTCTTGTTCACACTCATAGGTATCAGGAAACAGTTCTGAAGCTGGCTGCACTAGGACCAGGCACAACAGAGACCAGGTACAGGTACCACAGACGCGGTTTCAGAATTAGGACACTGCTGAGCCGGTTACAGAAATACAGACAAGCTATACTAGGCTAACTGGAACACAGGATAGGGGAATAAGTTTAACAGACTAAGGATGGGGGACCTGGCAACATATAGTTGCACGCACCAACACCACTAAGACTAAACTATAGGGGTTACTCAGGCACCTCTCTATTGGGAAGGGTACCTTTTATACAACATGCCTCCAGCTATTGGCTGGGAGACGCCTTGCAGGTGATTACTTAAACACCTCCCAGCTGTAGGCATTTTCCCATGTGCGCGCGGTGTCCCTTTAAGAGTAGGGGAGCTAGTGCAATAGGCATGCAGCCGAAACTCAGTGTGGCGTGCACAGGGGAAGAGGAGAAGGCATATCACAAGGAAGCTGTTGCAGCCGGGGCAGTGATTAAGACAGCGTTTCCACATGGTGAGAGATGGGGAACCACGCGGAGGCGCCGGCAGACTTTACAGTAACCCCCCTTTTCTTCAAGCACCTGAGGACTCCTTGCAGAGAAAATGGAGCCAGATTCTTCTTCCTAAACTCCCACGACCTCTCATCAGGACCACTGGATGAAAGGTTCTGCCACCTTCTTCTTGGCCATGATACCTCTAACTGGCTGGACATCCTCGGAACAGAACAGAGCGGATTTGGAAAGAGGAACGTTAAAGCCTATACTCTCCTTCCACTGCGGCACCGTTCTCACAGTGTCGGTATACGCTCTACCGGGGCTCCTGTGCAGTTGTTGTGACGCCAGTGTCAAATCAGCATTGGCGTCATTGTCCCCACCTTCGGACAAATCGAACATTTAGAGGAAGCGCAGGCTACAGCTGCTATCTCACTTCTACGTCATATTCAATTTAATAGGAGGCGATGACAATTGGCAATTTTCTCCAAATGGAGTGCTCCTATCTAGGGTTGAGCAAAACGGATCGGTCATTTTCATAAGTCGCCGACTTTTGGCAAAGTCGGCGTCTCATGAAACCCGACCCGATCCCTGTGTGGGGTCGGCCATGCGGTACGCGATCTTGGCGCCAAAGTCGCGTTTCGTATGACGCGTTTAGCGCCATTTTGTCAGCCAATGAAGGAGCGTGGGCAGTGATGACATAGGTCTTAGGGGAGTGCACGCCTATCGCCCACTTTATCGCTTGTGCGCAGTAGGGATTTGCAATGTGCAACACGAGATTTTCTGCTGGGACGGGGGGGGGGGGGGGGGGGAGAGAGAGAGAGAAAAAAAAAAAAATATTCCCCATTGACGTGCATAGGGTTTCGAGTTCCGGCCGATACACGACTTTTCGCAGGTTGTTTTGTTGAACTGGATTCATCCACAGGACACAGAATGTTCATAGTCGGTGATGAAGAGTCTCCTCTCTCACCTAGGGAAGCTTCACCCACAAGCCCCAGGTTTAGGAGTTTAAAACTTTTAGGACAGTCACGAATAAAGTGCTCCGCACTAACGCACCTGAAGCACACTCCACTTGCACAACCACTTTCTTGTTGCCGCTCTGCCAGCCTAAAACGATCGACCTGCAGAGGTTCTGCGAAAATAGAATCCATGGCGTGAGCAAACTGTCACGCTCGAAGGTGGCGCACGTGATTTGTGGATCCACTATGCCACAGGACCAGACCTTCCTAGGAAGGGGCATAGCTAAGTGGCTACCTGGTGTTTGGCTACCTGGTGTTTGCCGGAGCTCCTGATGGTGGGGACAGACTGGGCTGCAGGCAGCCGCCAGCTACCACTTCTAGGCAGGCACCGTTACTGTAGCTACCGATCACAGGAGTCGGGTTCGCCTACATGGGGAGACAAGACAGATGTCACTGACCAGCAGGAAACCAAGAATGACGAACTGTACAGACAGCTTTAATATAGAACAGAGCCATTTATGGCCCTTGATGACTTTTTATCAGGCCCCCAAACAGATTCTCCGGGACCGCATTCTTGGGCAGGGAGGTGTATTTTGATTACAACCAGCTCATTAATTTCTTCTTGCTCTGTTAGCACACACAGTGTTTACTGAACACTGAAGGGCATGCAATGAAAGATTACGTCCTGAAACCAGTGCCAGAGTCAGGATGCACTTTGTGGGCGGAGTTTGTACGGCCCCTGAAGGAGGGTATAAATATCTATATGGCCCTTGGTAGAAAAAAAGATTCCCCACCCCTGATATAGAAGATAGGTTCTTGTTCACACTCGTAGATATCAGAAAACAGTTCTGGAGTTGGCTGCACTAGGACCAATGACAATGGAAACAGGACTGACCGCACCAGGATCAGGAGAACGGGTACAGACACCGCAGACGCGGTTTCAGGATTAGGATACCACCAAAGTGGTCACAGGAACATGGACAAACTATACTGGGCTAACGGGAACACAGGATACGGGAATAACTTAAACAGATTAAGGAAAGGGGACCTGACAACACAAGGAAATTGCGGCTCCGGGGCAGTAAGACGGTGTCCCCGTATTGTGAGGGAAGGGGGGAACCATGCAGAGGCATCAGCAGACATTACAGTGAAAAGGGCCAAACGTATATATGTATATAACCAAGTCTAGTCTATATCTGAGCCCCACTATTTCTACTAGCTTTACTAAATGTGCATTCATTTCATTAACATTTTCCACATACAGTTTTAGTAGTTGTCCTTCAGTGGCTGCGATCGAGCCTGAAGCAGCTTTTTACAGCGCACAGTCCAGTTGTGGCTGACATACGATTCTTCCTTTTTTCTCTTTTTACTATAGAATGACTGAATTTGATGAAGCTGTAAATATACTGCCGGCTCGTGAATCATAGTGGAATGAATGTTGTGGCCGAGTTCGATGTGCTTAGTCAGGAGATCCCAGTATTCTTCTGTAATCTGGGAGCTTCATCTCTGATACTTGAGACAAACAACTAATCGGGAACAACAATGGTGATCTCACCTCAGCACGAGCATCTGCTCCGCATTAAGAGTCGAACCTCAGACGTAATCCCTTAAGTGCCCCCCATCCATCAGAACTCCACAGTAGTTAGGCAAATTCCATTTTTATTTATGCAACTAATTTCTGTGTCACTAAATTCAAGGAAGCTGCTTCTCTTCTTACCCCAAGATGGAAAATTACGTTCGATATGCCATTAATCAAAATTAAAGCTGTGACAGAATATTACAGGAGCGTCCAACTATGTAACTTTTTGGTCTGGGGTCTTCTCTTTTATCACTCGAGAAGCTGCTAATTGTAATTGTAGTTTAAGGTGCGTTCAATGTTGTTTCAAAGGAGAAGACCCTGAAATGCCCATATTGTGAGAAGCTGTACATGGAACACACCAGGAGAATGGTGAATGGGAGGATCCCTCACTGTTGCTGTACTTCTGTAAATTTGTTATTTTGCCTCCAGTAAGGCCAATTTTAGACGTCTGTGAAATATTTTCCTAGTATGGACCACAATGCACGGATCGGCCGCTGGTCTCTTGATCTGGACTAAGCACACATGAGGCTGCCCGGCTAAGGTCCTCACAGTTAGTCCACGCATCACCGTGCGTACTTGGACCGTGTTTCATCAATGTTGAATTTTTTTCAGAGAATATGAATGATAACACCAAAACTTTATCTCCACTCATGGTTAGTGGTTGGGTGAAGCCATTTATTGTCAGACTACTGTGTTTTCTCTTTTTAAAATCATAATGACAACCCAAAACATCCAAATGACCCTGATCAAAAGTTCACGTACGGTGGTGATTTTGGCCTGATAACATGCACAGAAGTTGACACAAATGGGTGTGAATGGTACTAAAGGTAACATCCTCACCTGTGACCTGTGTACCTGTAATCAGTGTGTGCATAAAAGCTGAGTGAGTTTCTGGGATCCAGACAGACTCTTGCATCTTTCATACAGCCACTGATGTTTCTGGATTGCAAGTCATGGGGAAAGTAAAAGAATTGTCAATGGATCTACAGGAAAAGGTAGTTGAACTGTATAAAACAAGAAAGGGATACAAAATGATTTCCAAGGAATTGATAATGTGATTAACAAATGGAAAGTCAGGGGCTCTGTAAAAACAAAACCATGATCAGGTCGACAAACAAAAATGTCATCCACAACTGCGAGAAAAATTGTTCAGGATGCAAAGAAAAAGCCACAAGTAACATCAGCTGAAATACAGGACTCTCTGAAAACTAGCGGTGTGGCTGTTTCAAGATGCACAATAAGGAGCACTTGATGAAACTGGGCTGCATGGTCGAGTTGCCAGAAGAAAGCCATTACTGCGCAAATGCACAAAGTATCTCACCTACAATACGCAAAACAGCACAGAGACAAGCCTCAAAACTTCTGAAACAAGGTAATTTGGAGTGATGAGACCAAAGTTGAACTTTTAGGCCACAACCAAAAACGTTACATTTGGAGAAAGGTCAACAAGGCTTATGATGAAAGGAACACCATTCCAACTGTAAAGCATAGAGGTCAAAGTTGAAAAAAAGATGAGTGCAGCACGTTATCAGCAAATACTGGAGGCAAATTTGCAATCACTAGCCCCGAAGCTGCACACGGGGCGTACTTGGTCGTTCCAATATGACAATGATCCAAAATACAAGGCCAAGTTGACCTGTCATTGGTTACAGCAGAACAAAGTTCTGTAGTGGCCATCTCAGTCTCCTGACCTCAATATCATTGAGTCACTCTGGGGAGATCTCAAGCACACAGTTCATGCTAGACCGCCCAGGAATTTACAGGAACTGGAGGCTTTTTGCCAAGTAGCGTGGGCAGCTTTACCACCTGAGAAAATAAAGAACCTCATCCACAACTACCACAAAAGATTTCAAGCTGTCACTGATGTTAGAGGTGGCTATAGACAGTATTAAGAAATGGGGTATGTGAACTTTTTATCAGGGTCATTTGGACGTTTTGGGTTGTCATTGCAATTAAAAAAGCTAAAACACAGTAGTTTGACAATAACTACCCAACCACTAACCATTAGTGGAGCCAAAAGTTTTGGTATTTTCATTCATATTCTCTAAAAAAGGACAAGAAAGCAAAAATTCTGCTGGGGTATGTAAACTTTTGAGCACAACTGTATATACTCATATTGTCACGATCCATTTTTGGATTTGTGCAGGTCTGGTTTCCCTCAGATTAACTTTTTTCCTTTCAGGTCATCGGGGGTTAATGCAGTTTCCCCCGGTGGCCGGCAGGTGTAATTGCATTGCTGCTGGGTCAGCTGATGTGGGTGGCGACCACTCCCACTATCCTTCAAGAGGTCACCTGATGCATCAGCTGACTATCGGTGTTAGAGTTCATTCTGCAGCGACCAAGCTGGGAAAAGTAGCTTGCTGGGAGCAGTTGTTCCTCAGCTGAGTCTGGTGTTTCTTTCCTGCTGTGCTGTGCCTTGCACCAGTGAGCTAAGTGTTGTTTTTCCTTTACCTTGCCTGTCACACCTTTCCTTTGTGTTGTTTTAGTGCAGCGGTGGGATCAGTGTCTTTACTTGCCAGTTCCCTACTTAGGGATAGGTGCAGGGCAAGCGAGGGCTTAGGTTTCCTGCTCGGCAACAGGTTGAAAAAACCTGTATAGGAACGTCAGGAAGATCAGGGCACATCCTTAGGAGAGTGCAGGAGGTGTCCATCTCCTCGTTCCCTATCGCAGGGCCCACCATTGTAATTGTGTCCCCGGTGTTCCCTTGTTTGTTGTGCTGCTGGTGACAGACTTACGGTTAGGTCGTGTCACACCGCTTCGGTCACATCGTGACACATATACACACAAACTTTTACCAGGTGTTGGAAAAAATACTTGAAATTAAGAATATTTTAGAACTGTTAATAACAATTTAAAGTGAATAAATAACAGAGAAATGTAAATCCCATCAGTATCTGGTGATCACCAGTCACCTCCATCATCAGTTATTGGGTGACTGCCCATCTCATCCATCATCAGTATCTGGTGCCCGCCCGTCCCCTCCATCAGTATCTAGTGACCGCCCGTCACCTCCAACATCAGTATCTGGTGACCGCCCGTCACCTCCATCATCAGTATCTGGTGACCGCCCGTCACCTCCATCATCAGTATCTGGTGACCGCTAGTCACTTCCATCATCAGTATCTGGTGATCGCCCGTCTCCTCCATCATCAGTATCTGGTGACCGCTAGTCATCTCCATCATCAGTATCTGGTCACCGCCCGTCTCCTCCATCATCAGTATCTGGTGACCGCTAGTCATCTCCATCATCAGTATCTGGTCACCGCCCATCTCCTCCATCATCAATATCTGGTGACTGCTCGTCACTTCCATCATCAGTATCTGGTGACTGCCCGTCACTTCCATCATCAGTGTCTGGTGACTGCCCGTCGCCTCCATCATCAGTATCTGGTGACCGCCCGTCTCCTCCATCATCAGTATCTGGTGACCGCTCGTCACTTCCATCATCAGTATGTGGTGACTGCCCGTCACTTCCATCATCAGTATCTGGTGACCGCCCGTCGCCTCCATCATCAGTATCTGGTGACCGCCCGTCTCCTCCATCATCAGTATCTGGTGACCGCCCGTCTCCTCCATCATCAGTATCTGGTGACCGCCCGTCTCCTCCATCATCAGTATCTGGCAACCGCCCGTCTCCTCCATCATCAGTATCTAGTGACCGCCCGTTTCCTCAATCATCAGTATCTGGTGACCGCCCGTCTCCTCCACCATCAGTATCTGGTGACCGCTCGTCACTTCCATCATCAGTATCTGGTGACTGCCCGTCACTTCCATCATCGGTATCTGGTGACTGCCCGTCACCTCCATCATCAGTATCTGGTGACCGCCCGTCACTTCCATCATCAGTATCTGGTGACCCCCCCGTCACTTCCATCATCAGTATCTGGTGACCGCCCGATGCCTACATCACTTCTCGTCACTAGGTTGCTCCAAACATCTTGGAGACCTGACTCCAGGTCTTCTGGTGTCCTTATGCTGGGAAACACTGTGGACACGATTCAGCAAAGCTTTTATGTCAGTATTCTGGCGTAAAAAGAGTTGCCTAATTTTGGCACAACTCGCGGGTGTACTAACATTTTGTGTATTTTCACGTTCTCTCATCAGGACTTGTGGCGAGAAGCACACGTAGTAGGCATGTGCCATTCATCCAACGCTCCTGATTCGTGAATCACGAGAGTCTGACTGCAGCACATCTCAATACCAGCATGAACAATGCTGAACTTGACACATTGGGCCCCATGTTCCTTCTGGAAATGACTCCATCCAGCACTGACAGAATGGAGAGCTGCAGCTGAGACCTATCCCTAACCCTGAGGAGCTGCTCCCTTACTTGATACTTTGTCAGTTTTGCAGACAGTGATCACATTGGGATTTGTGAAGGCACAATAAGAATTTAGATCTCGAAACTTCCAATTTAGGTTGCATTAGGACAAGACTTGATGGTGCACCACAGTCCTTCTGCTCCTTTTATCAGTAGGTTCCCAGTCTGTGGACCACCACTGAAGCTACACATGTATACCTCGAATAGCATGTGCGTGGTCATCTACATGGCCGGTAGCCAGCTGTTATTCACTTTCACATACTTTCTTTTATCAGTGGAGAAATCAGCACTTCCAGTTATCTTTAACATAAAACCAAGGACCGAGCCACAGAGCTGTAAACTAATTTTAAGATGGACTGGAAGATCCTGAGGCTTTTTATTGGTAAAGAAATTCTGTACCAAAGTACTGGAAAAAATAGTCTGAAAGTTGCAAAGCTTAATTATAACTCCAAGCACAAAGCCAATGTTTCTACTTTTTTTGGCAACACGAGATAAACAAGCAAATGTTCCGAGTAAGCCCTTTGAAGAAATCCATCCAAGACAAACTTGATGATTAAGGCTGCAGACAGATTCTGTAGGGCTTTTGTCGGGCACAATAATTGTTTCAGGGGGTATAAATTAACCTCAATATTAATAGCACAGAGGAGCCCAGCTCACGTCTGCACCAACAAGCATCATAAACAGCGAAGCCTCCCATAACTCACCACCTGAAACGCGCTGTGTGCAATTCCTTATCTTGGTCCTGGTCTCACGGGAAGGCTGAATTTTATCTTTCCTATAAGCATACCCTCTGCATGATATAACAGCCTATGGGAAATCATACAAGGATAATATAACGTATATATACTGCTCCTCTAATAAAGCAAGAAACCAGGGCCCACAATCCTGGAATTAATATGCGATAAAACCCAACAGTGAGAAATACTTTCTATGGCTTCTTCGGAAGGTAAGGTGAAGAAGCTGCTTGACAAGATGTGGGGGGGGCAAGTGTTAGTCGGTAACGTAAGCCGGCATATACAGCAGGTGCTGACACCTAAGGACTTTAGATACTTGGAGCCAGGTTCAGTGGTTGATGATCCTCCGTAAATATAGTGCCTGGGACATGTAAACCGCTCCTGGCGCTGGAGTATCGTGACTAGCTGCCTTCATTAGAAGTTTCTGTTGGACAGTGTTAGAAGATACTTCTTGATAGGACCTAATAAAGGTTTTGTGTTATAAATCTGTTGACCAGTAGTTTTGTTAATAATTGGGTCCATATTCTGCACCACCAGATATAGATCCTTCATTTGTCTAGTCTTGTGATATAATCCCAGCTTCGAGCTTCTCGGCGAGTCCTCTTTGCAGCCAGGTGACATCTGGTGCTGGTAATGGCGGCTCTTATCATCATTGCCGTGCGGTTTGGTGTAGGTCCACAGACAGAAGTCAACGAACACGTGAGAATGACTGGAAAACGGACAAACACATGGAAGAGGCAACACTGTGTACTTCAGGGCTTCTTTGATGTGTCTGGAAGCGTTTTCTATTTACTCATCAGAAAAGCCCATTGTTCTTCTGCTGTAATGTACAGTTATAACAATGTAATACATTAACTCTTGATGTTAAAGTACACTGTTCTTCAGCTGTTTATCTGGCGTCGTGTGATGCTCCTGCACACTACTGATGAGATGGAAAATTGTTTGATGCCCGGAAAGTATCATGAAAGGGTCAAATTGTAATTGACTGAACCCATGTATTACACATCTTGAGCATGGCAGAGCCCAGCATGCAGAGGCATGACACCAGATGGTCAGATCACGCGGGAGATAAAAAGTGCAGGTATGCTTCAAATCTGAAGTAAGAAAAAATACTCCATACAAAGGTCAAGCATCCAGCCTCCCTCCTGCACCATCCATCATACTGCCGAGAGTTATTAACACCATAATCAAGTGTGCAGGGATTGATATACTGTCTACGTTC
This sequence comes from Ranitomeya variabilis, assembly GCF_051348905.1. Classification (NCBI taxonomy): domain Eukaryota; kingdom Metazoa; phylum Chordata; class Amphibia; order Anura; family Dendrobatidae; genus Ranitomeya; species Ranitomeya variabilis. Next base: position 618,417,845 of record NC_135233.1, read on the forward strand.
AGCCCTAGAGGAAGCTCTTAGCCCTCATGCAGGCTGGGAGCAATCCATCCCGACTGTCATCGTCAGCGAGGCCCAGTGAACTCTGCGCTACCTGTGCGGCCCCCTAACTACAACAGTGTCCAGGTAATAAAATCGACATATCTATATCACACATTGTGAATAGTCCCAGCGAATACCCCAAATGGGTAGTCTGCATATTGGGAGAGGGTCCGGTGTGCAAATGCACAAATGTGTAGGGCCTTGATAGTAGATTTACAGGTTTTCACTGGGCAAAGAGCATCCAGTGAATGCGCGAAAGATGGGTAGGTGGATAAACCGGACAGCACAGAGCAGGATGGGGTCAAGGAGTGGTGTGTTACAGGGAACCTGTCAGTAGTAGGATTTACCCACCTAAGCTGTCTGTATGGGCACGCAGGACATAGGAAGCTGAATGAAATGATACCTTGATATCTGTAATCAGATGTCTTACTCCCGAGAAATCTGTTTTTTTTATTATGTAGATGAGCTGTTAAGATCTCTGGGCAGGGTATAGATCTCCTGAGACTCCGCCTCCAGAGATTATTGTAAATAATGAGAGAGCTGCAGCTGATCACTCGAGCCTGGCGCAGGGCATTGCTAGTGCAGGAGAATAGCACTTACCTGGGAATCTCTCGGTACCGTGTGCAGGGACGGTTGTCCGGATTAGCAGAAGGACCACACCTGATACATTCGTCTGGCGCTCGCTCTCGACACAAACACCGAGGATGAAAGAGACTCAGAAATATAACAGAACCAAAGAGGAACCAATGATTGTGCAAGAAAATGTGCAAGGCTCTGTGCAACATGTTGAGTACTTGCTGGACTTTTGTCACTTTTTTCTGCTCAGATTTCTCATAAAAACGGCAGCATTTCTAGTCCCAGCAGAGATCCAGAGACTCGTGCACATTTTGCTTACTTTTTCCATGCAGATTTGAAGCCGTTTGATATCTGTAGTGTTGATTTTGTCGCATTTTTTCACTTATTTTAGTGAATGGGGAAAATGCATAAAACGTTTGCAAAGTAATGACTCCAAAGTGCATGTATCATAGAATGGTAGAGTTGGAAGGGACCTCCTGGGTCATCTGGTCCAACCCCCTGCTCAAAGCAGGATTCACGAAATCATCCCAGATGTCTGTCCAGCCTCTGTGTGAAGACTTCCATTGAACGAGAACTCACCACTTCTCGTGGCCGCCTGTTCCACTCAATGATCAACCTAAGTGTCAAAAAGTTTTTTCTAATCTCTAATCTGTCTCCTCCCATTCAGTTTCATCCCATTGCTTCTAGTCTTTCCTTGTGCAAATGAAAATAATGATGGTCCTTCTACAATGTGACAGCCCTTGAGATATTTGTAGACAGCTATTAAGTCTCCTCTCAGTCTTCTTTTTTGTAAGCTAAACATTCCCAAATCCTGTAACCGTTCCTCATAGGACATGGTTTGCAGACCGGTCACCATTCTGGTCGATCTTCTCTGAACTTGCTCCAGTTTTTTTATGTCTTTTTTTAAAATGTGGTGCTTAAAACTGGACCCAGTATTCCAGATGAGGTCTGACCAAAGAGGAGTAGAGGGAGATAATGACTTCACGTGATCTACACTGTATGCTTCTGTTAATACATCCCAGAATTGCATTTGCCCTTTTTGCTGCTGCATCACACTGTTGACTCATGTTCAGTCTGTGATCTACAGGTCCTTCTCAAAAAATTAGCATATAGTGTTAAATGTCATTATTTACCATAATGTAATGATTACAATTAAACTTTCATATACTATAGATTCATTATCCACCAACTGAAATTTGTCAGGTCTTTTATTGTTTTAATACTGATGATTTTGGCATACAACCCCTGATAACCCAAAAAACCTGTCTCAATAAATTAGCATATTTCACCCGACCAATCAAATAAAAGTGTTTTTTAATACCAAACAAAAAAACCATCAAATAATAATGTTCAGTTATGCACTCAATACTTGGTCGGGAATCCTTTGGCAGAAATGACTGCTTCAATGCGGCGTGGCACGGAGGCAATCAGCCTGTGACACTGCTGAGATGTTATGGAGGCCCAGGATGCTTCAATAGCGGCCTTAAGCTCATCCAGAGTGTTGGGTCTTGCGTCTCTCAACTTTCTCTTCACAATATCCCACAGATTCTCTATGGGGTTCAGGTCAGGAGAGTTGGCAGGCCAATTGAGCACAGTAATACCATGGTCAGTAAACCATTTACCAGTGGTTTTGGCACTGTGAGCAGGTGCCAGGTCGTGCTGAAAAATGAAATCTTCATCTCCATAAAGCATTTCAGCCGATGGAAGCATGAAGTGCTCCAAAATCTCCTGATAGCTAGCTGCATTGACCCTGCCCTTGATGAAACACAGTGGACCAACACCAGCAGCTGACATGGCACCCCACACCATCACTGACTGTGGGTACTTGACACTGGACTTCAGGCAATTTGGCATTTCCTTCTCCCCAGTCTTCCTCCAGACTCTGGCACCTTGATTTCCGAATGACATGCAAAATTTGCTTTCATCAGAAAAAAGTACTTGGGACCACTTAGCAACAGTCCAGTGCTGCTTCTCTGTAGCCCAGGTCAGGCGCTTCTGCCGCTGTTTATGGTTCAAAAGTGGCTTTACCTGGGGAATGCGGCACCTGTAGCCCATTTCCTGCACACGCCTGTGCACGGTGGCTCTGGATGTTTCCACACCAGACTCAGTCCACTGCTTCCTCAGGTTCCGGTCACCTCTTCTCGTTGTACAGCGTTTTCTGCCACATTGTTTCCTTCCAACAGACTTACCATTGAGGTGCCTTGATACAGCACTCTGGGAACAGCCTATTTGTTGAGAAATTTCTTTCTGGGTCTTACCCTCTTGCTTGAGGGTGTCAATGATGGCCTTCTTGACATCTGTCAGGTCGCTAGTCTTACCCATGATGGGGGTTTTGAGTAATGAACCAGGCAGGGAGTTTTTAAAAGCCTCAGGTATCTTTTGCATGTGTTTAGAGTTAATTAGTTGATTCAGAAGATTAGGGTAATAGGTCATTTAGAGAACCTTTTCTTGATATGCTAATTTATTGAGACAGGTTTTTTGGGTTATCAGGAGTTGTATGCCAAAATCATCAGTATTAAAACAATAAAAGACCTGACAAATTTCAGTTGGTGGATAATGAATCTATAGTATATGAAAGTTTAATTGTAATCATTACATTATGGTAAATAATGAAATTTAACACTATATGCTAATTTTTTGAGAAGGACCTGTATAAGGCTATGTGCACATGTCAGGATTTCTGGCAGAAATTTTCCTGACAAAAATCGGACATTTCTGCCAGAAATCCGCATGCGTTTGTACCGCGATTTTACCCCGTTTTTTTATGCGTTTTTTCCCAATGCATAGAATAGCGGGAAAAACGTGAAAAAAATGCAAAATTAATGAACATGCTGCTTTTTTTACCGCGATGCGTTTTTTCACGGAAAAAAACGCATCATGTGCACAAAAATTGCAGAATGCATTCTAAATGATAGGATGCATAATGCATGCGTTTTTAATGAGTTTTTTATAGCGTTTTTATCGCGAAAAAAATGTGAAAAAACCTGAACGTGTGCACATACCCTTAGTATACCCAAGTCTTTTTCACTTGTGCTGTTGCTTAGCCCTATTCCTCCCATTCTGTATATGCTTTTTTCATTTTTATTGCCCAGATGTAGTACTTTTTTTCCCTGTTAAAAATCATTCTGTTAGTTGCTGCCCACTGCTCTGTATTTTATGAAGCGTTTTTCCTACTAACACATCCGTATTTTTAGCAGATTTTTCTGCTGCAAACACTGAAATCTGCTCATACCCAAAGAATAAATTGTCGTTTCTTTACAGAGTTTTTTTTAATAATTTGTGATTGATTTTCATGCGCAAAATGGGGGAATAAAATACAATCATGTATAATCTCCCAGAGCCTCCTTGTCAGCACATGACATTTTTCCCAAGGTGATGGAGATTTCCCGCAATGCCCGGCACTGTGCCATACAGACATGGTTGCCAGCCAGTGCTACGGTTCCTGAGCTGGAGCAATCTACATCATCAGATCATTCTGAGGTTTTTCTGCCTAATGAATAAAATCTGCCAGACAGATCACTTATGATGGGAAAAGTAGAGCTGCAACGGAGGGTCTTTCACTTGGTGAAGTTCTGAGCATTGCTCATCTGCTCTAAAGGGATCCACATGTAGGTTTGCTGCATGCCGTCTGTGTGCGGATGAGTCAGACCAATGTGAGGGAAAACAAAGGTGCAAACATGACTAATGCAAAGTAGGAGCAAAAATGGCATGAGAAGTATCATAGACCCCATGTTACATGTTAGCCCTCCCCTAACTGCAGGATGACACGGAGGCCCAAAAGAGGTTGTAGGATAGTGACAAGTGACTGTCAGTAAGCGGGTCATCTCGTGGCAGTGCTTTACAAATCCAGCCGCGGAGAAGAAGCCCTTCAGATAGTCTGAGAATTAGGTCAGGCACCATGAACGGCAGAGGAGGCGAGGGTAGACTGTGTGCACTACTGGTGCCAGGACTGGCGTGGCCCTTGTCCGTTATATCAGACTCCACCTATTCCTGTCCGCGCCGTCGATCACTGGGACAGCGGATGTTGTGAGGCAAATAGCAATTCATCTAAACACAAGTAAACTAAACTGCAGTTAGTTCAGAGGATAGACGCATCACATAAACAGCCGGAAAGGATAAATGATGTTTATCTAATGGCAGAATCCTGTGATTCACTGTGGCTGAATAAAGGCCACGAGTTCCATCTTTAATGAGCTGCAGCCCTGACTTGTGTGGATGGAGCGGTACATACACGGTGACACTGACGCCTCTGATGCACCGAAGCTTATAATCTACTTGTCATACAGACGCGGAAAACTCAAAGACAAAGGTGGCTTTAATATCCCACTTAATTTTGTAAAAATATATTTAAGGGGAACATGTGAAGCTCTGCTCATGGTTTACATCCAGTGTACCGCTCCAAAGCGGCAGACCCATAAACACGCCACACATGAAGCGCACACAGATTACACACAGATGTGAGGGAGGAGGCGCTGCTGGACGGGCCACAGGCACTGCTGGAGCGCCATACAGGGACCCCCACAGCAAGAAACCGGATCCGTCCTACAGCAGTACACAGACATAGTGATGACTGGACCGAGGGTCCTAGGATCAGGGGGGTGCAGAGCTGATGACTGGACCGAGGGTCCTGGGATCGGGGGGTGTGTGTGTACAGTGCTGATGACTGGACCGAGGGTCCTGGGATCGGGTGTGTGTGTGCAGTGCTGATGACTGGACCAAGGGTCCTGGGATCGAGAATGTGTGTGTGCAGTGCTGATGACTCTAGGATAGGGGGGTGCAGAGCTGATGACTGGACCGAGGGTCCTGGGATCGGGGTGTGTGTGTGTGTGCAGGGCTGATGACTGGACTGAGGGTCCCGGGATCAGGGGGTGCAGAGCTGATCTGACCTGTGAGCAGGTGGGCTCATCACAATGAGTGCAGGACGCTCTCCGGCTGGATACATACAGATTATAATTATTTGTTAAATGCAAAAGTAATTTCCTGTCAAAAACCTGAGATAATGGGTTTGTTCCTATGTAATAAAAATAATGATGTGTTTATTTGCAATAAATCCTGTCCCAGAACAGCGTGGCGTTATGTTTATTAGTGTTGTGGAGAAGCAGAACGTGTGAATGTCGGTGTCAGTAGCGCCACATGCAGCCGACATAGATGATCTCATCTAACACATCCACCGAGAAGGCCAAACTCCGCACGGGACAGTCAGACGGGTACAAGGTATGAAGGAGAGGTCCAGACCATCAGGACTGGTATAGCCCACCCTTCCACCCCACTCCCCCGCAGCTATAACATGAACAAGCCATTCATAGCACAGATCTGCCCAAAAATACAAACCACATGGACAAGAGCAGAGATGGGTCTGGTACATCTGCAAAGGGAGTGCTCTGGACCCCTCCTTCCCATTTCTGGTCCCAACAGACACAACCCCCCCGATGTCCTAGGACCTCAGGACCTAATTACAGGGGCTGTCTATGCTTACATCCTAGATGCTATCGCACGGTGGGCAGTGCAGTGACAACCATCTGGTATTCGGTATGGTGCTCAGGTCTTACCTTAATTGATGGGATCTGTACATGATGGGTGGACAGACATCATTGCTTGCTGCACTCGTATAGACAAGAGTGCATGCTGGTGGGAAGATGCCTGCGGGAGGATGCCTGCGGGAGGATGCCTGCGGGAGGATGCCTGAGGGAGGATGCCTGTGGGAGGATGCCTGCGGGAGGATGCCGGCGGGAGGATGCCGGCGGGAAGATGCCTGCGGGAGGATGCCTGCGGGAGGATGCCTCCTGTCACTATCACTGGAGCCCCTGTAGAGCGGTCACATCTTCCAATGTGGCTGTTCTACACGTGAGATCGCTGTGGGACACTCAATATTAAATGGATGACAGCGGAAAAGGTGAGTATATGGTGGTTTAATTTATTTTTGTTGCAGGAGATCAAGGGCGTCGGGGAATTAGGTGTTTGGTGAGTATGAATGTTGTATGTGATTATGTAAAAGTGTTCTTTTTTTACACTTAAACACAGTCGCTGGATGATGGGACTACTGTCCTATTATCGGCTCATGCTGTCACTGTTATATGTGACAAAAGACATAGCCGGATGGGAGCAGTAGTCCCATCAGATGATGCCTGGCTACATACACAGACCCTCACACACAGATACACACAGACCCCCGCACACACACACAGACAAATGCAGACCCCCGCACACACAGATACACACAGACACCTGCACACACACCCGTATACAGACACCCGCACACACACACACACACACACACACACACACACACACACACACACACACACAGACCCCCCCACACACACACACACACATCTTCTCTGCCCACACACTCTTCCTCCTCTCTTTCTGCAGCGTTTTTGGCACGCAAATGTGCAAACCTGTTTACCCCTGCGGTTTTGCTGCAGATTTGACCGACTCAGTGGTAGTCAATGGGTGCAGAAACACTGCAGATCCACAAAAAGAATTGAAATGCTGCGGAAAATAAAACGCTGCGAATCAGCGTGGAATTTTCTGCAGCATGTACACACCAAATCTGGATTCCCATTAATTAACATTGCCTGAGCACTCTTTGCGGATTTGGTGCAAATCCGTGATGAAAAAACGCTGCGGATCTGCATCGTGTGCACATAGCCTACATGTTTTGGTATGTGCACACGATCAGGAATTAGCAGGGCTTCGGATGCAGCACATGTCCGCTCCGTCCCATGCGCTGCCGGCTATTGAAGGCAGGTGATTCCGCATGTGTTCATTGAACTGTGGGGAATCACCACGCCCAATACATTGTATGGGTGACATTTATCTTGCTGAGGCTCCCGACTCCCCAAAGTAGACATGCTGCAGTCTGGAAAGACGCGCCACATGTCTGCCTCTGCTGGTGATCTGCAGGTGTCTGTGGACGCATAGTGGGCATGGTATTTCTTGAAATCCCACCCACTATGCTGTAACATCTGGACGCTGCGGGTTGGACACTGCACAAGTACGTAGCGTATATTGATCGGTTATCACACAAACGCGTTGTTTTCTTACTGATGGCAGTAATTACCCCAGTGATAAACAAAAGGAAAATGTCCTGCGAGAAAGAAATTCATCATTATGTAAGGGCTGAAGGACAGGCCTACAAGGCTTCGTTCACATTCAGCCAAAATCCCAACACGTGAACACAGCTATGGACGACCTCTGAACTTGTCTTTTGAGGGATTCTTCTGTCCCCCGAGGCTCCTTGCCTGTTATTGCTCCGGTTGCACTGCGAGTGTATACACTGTCACCACCGCGTCCCACCATAGTGCCGACTGTCACCGCTGTCATACTACAGACAGCTGCCTCGGGCTACTGGGTCTCTACAACATATTAATGGAGCAGAGAAACCAGAGATCTCACAATGATGTCACCCTGCAGCCAATACAGCACTATGGGGCGAGAGCAGGTAACGTGCGGACAGGACGGTCGCCCCATATTCTAACAGGTGGTGGAGATAGGACAAGGCCTTAACTGCTGCACCTTATTTTTGTTTGCATGAACCAACTATACTCCATTTTCTCCAGGCTAGTGTATCTTTGTAAGCTAATAAACACGTCGGTTACCTAGATTGCCCCTATTACCCGGGGGGGTGTATAGCGCGCAGGCTCCGCCGATTCCTGTCAGGGCATTGTATGGAGGTCAGCGTTATGTTACATTGGAGAATTCCCCCACTGAAGCGACCCCTGCGCTCTCATCACACACAGCCCGTCACTGCAGAATCCAGGCAGGCGGGTTATTTGTGTAGCCCCACATGGATGTAGCAGAGCTGCTTGTCACAACACAGATCAGATGTTGGGGCTACAACTCCTATCCACCACCCCCCACAGCCTGGTAGATGGGACTCAGAGGCATCAGGTTGCAGTCAATTTCCTAAAGCTGAGGCTACACATAGACTTTGCTGGAACCATTTATCTCTAGAGATACATCGCTGACATTTCTGCCGAGCTGCAGCGAGACGTCGCTCTGCGCAGAGCGAGACACAGCATAAGTCAGCAGCAAGCGGTACAGCGCTTGCTCTGCGCAGGCAGATCACACGACTGAGAGAACCGCCAGAACCAGCGCAGGAAGGACAATAAGGCAGCAAGCGGTACAGCGCTCGCTCTGCGCAGGTGGATCACATGACTAAGAGCACCGCCAGAACCAGCGCAGGAAGGACAATAAGGCAGCAAGCGGTACAGCGCTCGCTCTGCGCAGGTGGATCACATGACTAAGAGCACCGCCAGAACCAGCGCAGGAAGGACAATAAGGCAGCAGCAAGCAGTACAGCACTCGCTCTGCGTAGGCGGATCACATGACTAAGAGCACCGCCAGAACCAGCGCAGGAAGGACAATAAGGCAGCAGCAAGCAGTACAGCACTCGCTCTGCGCAGGCGGATCACATGACTAAGAACACCGCCAGAGCCAGCGCAGGAAGGACAATAAGGCAGCAAGCGGTACAGCGCTCGCTCTGTGCAGGCAGATTACATGACAAAGAGCACCGCCAGAACCAGGGCAGGAAGGACAATAAAGGCAGCAGCAAGCAGTACAGTGCTCGCTCTGCGCAGGCAGATCACACGACTAAGAGCACCGCCAGAACCAACGCAGGAAGGACAATAAGGCAGCAGCAAGCGGTACAGCACTCACTCTGCGCAGGCGGATCACATGACTAAGAGAACCACCAGAACCAGCGCAGGAAGGACAATAAGGCAGCAGCAAGCAGTACAGCGCTCGCTCTGCGCAGGCGGATCACATAACTAAGAGAACCGCCAGAACCAGTGCAGGAAGGACAAAATCTACTGAAAATGATGATCCAAGACTCCGGAGTTTCTGCTCCAAAAACCCTGTGTGCACATAGCCTAATACCAAGTTCTATGTTGTCTTATGTCTTTTGCATGTCAATATTTTTGTAAATCATGGTGATATCTGTGAATGAAGCGATTAAAGGAACCCGTCCAGATATAAATTGCATGTAATGTGAGATAACGTGTCTCCATGACTCCCGCTTAGGGTGGATATACCATATAGTAACAATACAGTAACAGCAATGTGAGTAATGTCATCCTCTACTGATGGGATGGCACTGGGACTTCTGACCCCACTGGTCTGTCACCTGAGATCAGACATTTCACTAAGCCTCTGCCAGCAGGGGGGGGTTCAGAGATGATCGGCGGTTTTTGGAGGATAATCCTTTGCGTGACTTTGCATAAATTCGGCTGAGTGCAATCATGTATTCGTTAGGGCCGTGCTGACAGTTAGGGCTGTGGTGACAGGTAGGGCTGTGCTTAGGGAAGTGGTGACAGGTAGGGCCGGGCGGACAGGTAGGGCCGCGCAGCAGGTAGGGCCGCGCTGACAGGTAGGGCCGCGCTGACAGGTAGGGCCGCGCTGACAGGTAGGGCCGCGCTGACAGGTAGGGCGGTGATGACAGGTAGGGCCGTGCGGACAGATAGGGCGGTGCTGACAGGTAGGGCCGTGCGGATAGGTAGGGCCCGGACTCATTAGCACGGTCCGCCATACACACGAGTCATTGAGCGTGACGTCCAGGTGCTGCCCAGCTGTGCAGCCACAGATGCTTCACCGGCCATGTGCGAGGATCAATGAAGTCACAAAGAAACACAATTACTGTGCACATGATCCAGCTCCCAGGCCAAGGGCACTCAGTCTCCATCCCATAATCGTACTATCCACCAGACACAGAATATAGCCAGTATTACAGCTCAGCGCCACATACAGAAAATTCACAAGAATTTACACATCACAAAAAAATGCACCAACTGTGAATAAGCCAAATGCCCGGTCAGCACCTGTGGCTGCAGACACTACTACTCTCAGCAGCGAAAAGTGTAGAAACAATCATGGAGGCAGAGCCACACACCGCAGTACGGTCCGAATCCAAGCTCCCTAGCCTCCCACTATGGGATGTCACTTCCTGACATCCCATACATCAGAGCTCTCAGTTACACTATTACAACCATAGTCCCCTTTAAAACCGGGTGGATGGAAGAAAACAGAATTTCATGGATCTGGCCTTACACAGAGGTGATAGACACACAATAAAATGAAAGCCTGAGACAGACTTGTGTAAATATACAAAACTGGATCTAATATATTTCTGAAATGTTACAGCAGAGCGAAAAGTGAGCTGAAGAGGTCAGCCAAACATGCCCGCTCGGCAGCCAAAGCATGTCACTGTCTTCCCTTCTCATCTAAAAAATACGACGTGTTGGCTTATTAAGCAGAGAGAAAAGCTGGGAGAAGATGATGTCCGCCCCACGTCAGCCATCCGCCCCACAAAGTGGCCTAATGTATATCCAGCATAAAACGCAGAGGAAACTGATGGAAAACACTAAAGAACCCACTTGAGGAACTAAACGACCACCGATCAGCTACTTGTTTGCCAATATGTGGCCATTTATTAGCAGACCACTACAGATGTGTGATCGATCACTCCATGTGTGTAGGCTGTATTGTTCACGGCAGCACAATGTCCATTTACACAGGACCATGTGCTGTTAACAACAATGATCTTTTGTGCAACAATCATTTTACTCATTTGTTGGGTCACCGGCAGCACGTTCAGACTGTTCCTTAGGAGTGATCGTGGTTATCGTGCACAGGAACCACAGCATCTATGGTTGCAGTTTATGGATTTTTTTATCGTTCTTGATGGGTTACCTTATCTCAGTCTGTGTCCTGTGGACGCTGATAGCGTACAATTAGTGAAGGAAGATGAGAATACTAAAATGTAATATCACACTGTCATAAGTATTCAGACCCTTTGCTCAGACACTCATATTTAAGTCCCATGCTGTCCATTTCCTTGTGATCCTCCTTGAGATGGTTCTACTTCTTCATTGGAGTCCAGCTGTGTGTACTTAAACTGATAGGACTTGATTTGGGAAGGCGCCCACCTGTCTGTATAAGACCGCACAGCTCACAGTGCATGTCAGACCAAATGAGAATCATAAGGTCAAAGGAACTGGCCAAGGAGCTTAGAGACAGAAATGTGGCAAGGCACAGATCTGGCCAAGGTTACAACAGAATTTCTGCAGTACTCAAGGTTCCTAAGAGCACAGTGGCCTCCATAGTCCTAAAATAGAAGAAATTTGGGACAAGCAGAAGTCTTCCTAGACCTGGCTGTCCAGCCAAACTGAGCAATGGTGGGAGAAGAGCCTTGGTGAGAGAGATAAAGAAGAACCCCAAGATCACTGTGGCTGAGCTCCAGAGATGCAGTAAGGAGATGGGAGAAAGTTCCACAAAGTCAATTATCACTGCAGCCCTCCACCAGCCATGCCTTTATGGTAGAGTGGCCCGACGGAAGCCTCTCCTCAGTTCAAGACATATGAAAGCCGCATAGAGTTTGCTAAAAAAAAACACATGAAGGACTCCCAGACTATGAGAAATAAGATTCTCTGGTTAGTTGCCATTTTACTTGGGTCCGCTGCACCCTGGTAGTGCAATTTGATTGAGGCCCATTTAGACAGGTAAGCATCTCTGCCTGTTTTTGTTTTTTTTCTTGAATATTGGATGATTTTTTCCTCTTTTTGTGGTTTTCATGTTAGAGTAGGACTGGCGATCGCAAGGATCCTTGACGCGGGTTGCCAGCTTACATATTATGGCCAGAATATAAACTAATACCTTACATATATTGATATTTTTTTTGCATGTTATATTTTTTTCAGGGTGCAGTTGGGCCAAAATGGTTCTGTAAACTGTGGCCTCTGTTCACACAGGATGCATCATAGTTAGCACTGGGCAGCCCGCCATTGCACGTCATTAATAGGCTGAGAACCAGATGCTCTGCATTCCTTGTGTGAACACTGCCACATACAGAGTATATTTTTTTGCATTGGTGTACCACACGGCCAATCCCTGATTGAAGGCTTGCTGTTTCATTTGGTATTGCACCTGTACAGTTGCCATTTTACTTGGGTCCGCTGCACCCTGGTAGTGCAATTGTATTGAGGCCCATTTAGACAGGTAAGCATCTCTAACTGCTCATCGACTGCCCTATACAATCCCAACAGTGAAACAGCATCATGCTATGGGGGTGTTTTTCAGCTGCAGGGACAGGACGACTGGTTGCCATTGAAGGAAACTTGAATGCGGCCAAGTACAGAGATATCCTGGATGAAAACCTCTTCCAGAGTGCTCTGGACCTCAGACTTGGCCGAAGGTTCACCTTCCAACAAGACAATGACCCTAAGCACACAGCTAAAATAACAAATGAGCGGCTTCAGAACAATTCTGTGACCATTCCTGACTGGTCCAGCGAGAGCCCTGACCTAAACCCAACTGAGCATCTCTTGAGAGACCTGAAAATGGCTGTCCACCAACGATCAGCATCCAGCCTGACGGAACTGGAGAGGATCTGCAAGAAAGAATGGCCGAGGATCCCCAAATCCAGGGGTGAAAAACTTGTTGCATCACTCCCAAGAAGACTCATGGCTGTACTAGCTCAAAAGGTGCTTCTACCCAATACGGAGCAAAGGGTCTGAATACTTATGACCATGTGATATGTCAGTTTTTCTTTTAAATAAATTTGCAAAAATTACTACATTTTTATTTTCAGTCAAGATGGGGTGTAGAGTGCACATTAATGAGAAAAAAAAAACTTTATTGAAATTACCAAATGTCTGCAATGAAACAAAGAGTGCCAAATTTAAAGGGGTCTGAATACTTTCCGTACCCACTGTATATTACGTCTGTTCAGAAAAATCACCCAAGAAGATTTCCCGAAGCTGTAAAAGAGACCACTGTGATGGTAGCAGAATTCGCACCACCATGACTTTTACTGCGCCGGTGATTATTGGTGGGCACGCAGTGCGGACAGGCAGCTAACAGATGCCATGCTACACCAGCCAGCGCTCTGCCCGTATCTGCAGCTGCACCATGTTGCTGACTATTGAAGACCGTTTCTGCCATGAATAAAACTAGAAATGTCAGACTGAGCAACTCAACTTTTTTCTGTGAATTCAGCAGATGGCCGCAATCTTTATCATGGAACAAAGGCGATGTATTTCTGCACCTCTGCGGCCTCTGTCACATCACTGAAAGCCTTGCAGAGGCAGAATGACAAGAGAAAGATGGCTAAAGTTTCTCCGGGACCAGCAGAGGCCCCGCGGATGATATGTTGTTTCACCAGGAAAGGCTCGGAGGGCAAAAGCTACTCTAAATTACAAAAGACATCTCAGGTGCAAGCATCGGGCTGAAGGGGGAAATGCAGCCGACAGGACTGAAGAATGTCTGACAGGAAGGTAAAACACAGGCGTAGAAATGGTGACAGCTCTGTAAAATCTGCAGCTGAGGGACGGATAAGTAACTGCCCTGAATTTTCACTGGGTATTATAGGTAAACAATTCCAGTCATATTAGACGGTGGAAAGTGCAGAAACGGCCCCTGCGAGACACCGACTTTATGTGCGATTCTTCTCTTGGACACGGGTTGTCGACCCGGCTGCATTTGTGATACGCATTACATCCATGAATGGCGAGCAGCCGCCGGCTCATCCTATCTCACCGAGGACAGGTCCGGCATCTCACAACTCCACAAGATGAAGAGCAGCTGGCAAACACGCAAGCACAGGCATAAAAGTAAGTCATGGATGTCCCATGGTGCCAAAAAGTCTTCATCCCTGATGTGTCCACAAGTATTCAGAGATATTCTTGCTGCGCAGACTGAAGATAAAGACGTCGTGTAATTTACAGCCCGCACTTATGGATTATGGCGCTGGCCGGGTGTACGAGCAGGCAGCTGCTTTGGTTGGAAATCCAACACTAAATTCTCTGAATTTTGAGCAAGCATCAGAACATTAAATTCCCTGCCTCATCATGTCCTGTCACTTTTGGCCCTTGAAATATTATGTGGAGAACACCATCATAAGCCATACAGAGGGCACATAGCTTAGACTTCTGGGAGGCTGGGCGCCGCGTGGTACCGGATCTGCAGCCCACGCTCACAGACACGTGACGCTCTCTCGTCTGCTTTTATCAGGTCTCTTTCCTACTGTAAATTATAGAATGGGATCTTTTCTTGAACATTAAATTACATCTGACATTAAAAATGAACCTGCCATTATATTCATGTGGCCAGAACAAGAAGCAGAAAGAGCAGACCTGGGGACCACACGGAGATGTGATTAGTCCGAATGAAGCCCCCCGGGGCCTGGCTTCTCTTCTACAAAAGGACAGGAGAAACCTGCAATCAAATATAGACGGGTGGAAAAGGCCGCTGGGGTCGGCACCGGACTAATTACAACCCTCCATGCGGTTGGTCCGCAGGACGGCATTTCAAGCTAGGTTTTTGCTGAAACTCCACTGAGACTCAGAGTCAAACATCTTGCTGCAGTCGCATGGCTGGGCTCTGATTCAGGTCCCTTTAAGATATAATCTGAGATGTTCAATAACGATCTTATTAAACATTAGGGAGCTACATATTAGCTACATTGAAAGGCCGTACAAAAATCTGAGCGAGGAACAACCAGCGTGCCTGATCCTGTGTTCTGTGCTACTACCGGAATATCTGGCAGTGGCTTTTTTACCTCAATGCCCACTGAACTAAACCCACAAATTCAGCCCAGTGAGCCATGCATATATACAGTGGGTACTGAAAGATTTCAGAACCCTTTAAATGTTCAACTCTTTGTTTCGTTGCAGCCATTTTGGTAAATTCAAAAAAGTGGGTTTTTTTTCTCATTAATGTGCACTCTGCACCCCATCTTGCCTGAAAACAAAACAGGAATGTAGACATTTTTGCTTATTTATTAAAAAGGAAAAACTAAAATATCACACGGTCATAAGTATTCAGATCCTTTGCTCAGACACTCATATTTAAGTCGCATGCTGTCCATTTCCTTGTGATTCTCCTTGAGATGGTTCTATTCCTTCATTGGAGGCCAGTTTTGAGTAATTAAACTGATAGGACTTGATTTAGAAAGGCGCCCACCTGTCTATATAAGACCTCACAGCTCACAGTGCATGTCAGACCAAATGAGAATCATGAGGTCAAAGGAACTGGCCAAGGAGCTCAGAGACAGAATTGTGGCAAGGCACAGATGTGGCCAATGTTACAACAGAATTTCTGCAGTACTCAAGGTTCCTAAGGACCCAGTAGCCTCCATAATCCTTAAATGGAAGAAGTTTTGGACCACCAGAAGTCTTCCTAGACCTGGCCGTCCAGCCAAACTGAGCAATTGTAGGAGAGGAGTCTTAGTGAGAGAGGTAAAGAAGAACCCCAAGATCACTGTGGCTGAGCTCCAGAGATGCAGTAGGGAGATGAGAGAAAGTTCCACAAAGACTTTATGGCAGAGTGGCTCAACGGAAGCCTCTCCTCAGTGCAAAACATATGAAAGGCCACATAGTTTGCTAAAAAAACACATGAAGGCCTCCCAGGCTATGAGAAATAAGATTCTATGGTCTGATGAGACGAAGATAGACCTTTTTGGTGATAATTCTAAGCGGTATGTGTGGCGAAAACCAGGCACTGCTCATCACCTGCCCAATACAATCCCAACAGTGAAACATCGTGGTGGCAGCATCATGCTATGAGGGTGTTTTTCAGTTGCGGGGACAGGACGACTGGTTGCCATTGCCGAAAACATGAGGGCGGCCAAGTACAGAGATATCCTGGATGAAAACCTCTTCCAGAGTGCTCTGGGCCTCAGACTTGGCCGAAGGTTCACCTTTCAACAAGACAATGACCCTAACCACACAGCTGAAATAACAAAGGAGCGGCTTCAGAACAACTCTGTGACCATTCCTGACTGGCCCAGCCAGAGCCCTGACCTAAACCCAATGGAGCATCTCTGGAGAGACCTGAAAATGGGCTGTCCACCAATGTTCACCATCCAACCTGACTGAACTGGAGAGGATCTGCAAGGAAGAATGCCTGAGGATCCCCAAATCCAGGAGGGAAAAACTTGTATCATTCCCAAGAAGACTCAGGGCTGTACTAGCTCAAAAGGGGCTTCTCCTCAACACTGAGCAAAGGGTCTGAAGACTTATGACCATGGGATATTTCAGTTTTTCTTTTTTAATAAATCGGCACAAATTTCTACATTTGTGTTTCTTTCAGTCAAGATGGGGTAAAGAGTGTACATTAATTAAAAAAAAATGAACTTTTTTTTTTTAAATTTACCAAATGGCTGCAATGAAACAAAGAGTGAAAAATGTAAAGGGGTATATGAGGTCAACATGTCACATCCACAGCTGTATTGTAAGGCTTGTCTGCCGGCTCCAGCCTCCATCTGCGGCAGCCTCTGCTCCTTCATCCTGTGTCTGATGTAACGCTCACACAATGCTGAACGATTAAGATTAATAAGTGTGAGGATCCGACCAAAACTTCATAGCAGCTTTGTGCCTCCCCCTTTATATAGTCCATGAGCCAAGAACCAAATTTGACGATATCGGTACCAAGCGGAGTGACTAATTCTCTTTGGTATTTTTAGGTAGATGCATGTCTGTAGTTTATTTTTTGATATGATAGCCCTTACATATACGTAGCTTATTAACCCCTTCAGCCCTAGGCCTATTTGTACCCAAGTGCCTAAGCCAATCTGACCTGTGCCACTTCATGGGCTAATAACTTTGGAACGCTTTCACCTATCCAAGCCATTCTGAGATTGTTTTCTCGTGACATATTGTACTTCACGTCAGTGCTAAATGGGAGTCAATATATTTTACCTTTCTATATAAAAAAATGCTAAATATTCGGAAATTTTGGAAAAATCGGCAATTTTTTAACTTTGAAATTCTCTGCTTTTTACAAAAATACTGATACCCCCCATAATAGTTATTAATTTACACTCCCCACATGTTTACTTCATATTGGCATCATTTTGAAAATGAAACCTTATTGTTTTACGACGTAATAGGGCTTATAGTTTTATGCGCAATTTTTCACATTTACAGCAAAACCCACTTTTCAAAGGACCAAGTCACTTCTGAAGTCACTTTAAGGGGCTTACATAACAGAAACCACCCATAAATTACCCCATTTTGCAAACTACACCCCTCAAGCTGTTCAAAACTCATTTTTAAAAACTGTTAACCCTTTAGGTGTTCCACAGGAATTTTAGCATGAGCCAAGAACCAAATATGACGATATCGGTACCACCCGGAGTGACTAGATGTAGTATTTGTAACAAAATTTAATCCAAGTTATGTAAATACACACTGAACATGTCATGTGCATATATATATATATATATATATATATATATATATATATATATATATATATATATATATATATATATATATATATGTTACTCCATAATATCTTCAACATCGGACTCTGAATCTGACTGTTGTTCTACTGGCTCGTCTTCAGTACCCTTGTTCTGGCATGTCTGTAATCTGCACATGTCTGTGCACTTCAGGCCATTGCTGAGGCAAGTACACTGAGGAAGTTCACATGACCGCACACACTTGCAGGACAGTAGCTGTATAATAGCTTCTGGTGCTGGTGCCCCTTGCATCCACTTGACAACAAGCTTTCCGTCGTTATCTATCATCCAACCGCAGTCTGTTGGGTTTGCAACCCATGGCTGGCTCTGCAGACTTCTCCTCCAGATCGCAGCCTGGTAGTTTGCACGCAGTGCATGCATGAAAAGGCAGTCCTGGCAAGGAGGGAGTTGACTTGACTCTACCACTCCACGTCTGGCACAGAACAGCTGATAACGGAGCCTGTTTACCTCAGTTGTTTGGGTAGTTGGCAGGTACATGTGGCAGGTGATTTCCTGTAACTTCTCAAAAAGTTCGGTAGACACTTCCCATGAACGACCAACTTCCTGAAAGGCATCCTGGTATGTCTTGTTCATCTTCAACTGCTTGAGTGTCGTCATCTTCCCACGGCCAGCGAATGCACTGACGGTGTCACAGCCTGTAAATGCATGCATACCAATCAATGAATCACATACGCTGCCTCCCAATGTTCGGCTCAGAGTGGTGATATCCAGGAATCTTGTCCGGTTCTGTGTACCGCATTTCTGGAACAGGTGGGATGGGATTTTGTGGCACATGCCCAGACACAGGACCATGACATCAGTATCCTCCGAAGTGATGATGACCGACTTGTAACCAGATTCTGCTGCATGAAGAGCATGGAGAAGGAGGCGTGTGTCTGCTTCTTCTTGATTTGACTTAAGGTCAGCAGCCTCTTCCCACTGTTCTTTGGTGATCTTAAAGCAGAGCTGCTCACATGTGACATACAGCTCCTTCTCCTCAAGCTTCTCCCTGTGGTGTTTCGCCTTCCATTCTTCTACCAGAAACTTTATGAGACTTGCCTTGTTGGAGGAACTACTTAGAAGCTTTTTCCACTGCTGGATGTTGTGCCCATGTTGAATGTTCTTGAAATGGATCCCTGTGCCTTCATATCTGTTGACTCTTTCTGTATCTTTGATGGATGTCTCCTTGTAGACGTCAAAGACAATATCAATGCGCTTGCTCTTAGCACCCTCATGGATAGCGCGACTCATTGCTGTGCCTGCTAGCTGGCCAAATGTTGCATTGTTTCCCTTCAGTTTCTGAACCAGGCTCATCCCATCAATGATGGTTGCAGAGGGCTCGGGGATCACTTCTGCAGGACGAGCATTCCTCTCCAACTCCCTTGCGAGGGCAGCCTTGTTGGTCTTGCGGATAGACCCATCACCATTGGCAAGTGCCCATGGCAATGGACCCAGGGGATGAGTCAAGACATCACTCATTTGTAGCTTTCTGTTCTCAGCTACAAGTATCATCTGGCCAAATAGGTTTCTGTCAGCCTTCAAAATTACCTCCTTGCCAAGACCTTGTCTGCGTGTCTTCATTTGGATGTTAGAGAACGTTTTAAGTTTGTTCTTCGTCATCTTGTCATGAAACAATGTAGTTGGCTTATCGGTACCCAAACGCTCATCCTTGAATGTTTGATATGCATCCTCTCCTATACTGTATGCCCCTTGAAGGTCTTTGGCTACATCTGGTGGTGCTACAGTCGCTGTTGACAAACTGATAAGTTCACCATTATGCTCTTTGTTGAAGGGGTTCACCCAACCTGTCTCCAGCAGTTGAACGAAAGATTGGACATCGGCTTCATCTCTTCTAATCCTAGACACCTGTAGGTCTGAATGGCTGAAGTCAGTATATTGTTGGCCTACCAGGGCCCTCAGCTGCCTCAAGTACATACTGCGGTACTCTGATGTCAGGTAGAACCTGGAAACAGCTCCAACTTTGAGGCTGAAGCCTTTTGTGCCCCCTGGTGTCTGGGTGTCTTTGTTGATTGTCTCTTCAATGGTCTGGTCCACAGGAATTCGTCCAAAAGGATTCTTGCTACCGATCTGGACCGAAAAGCCACCTTGAGCCTAAATGAGCCTAAAATGACACCTTCATGTAAAAAATGCACTTTTTCCATTTTCTCAACCAAGTGTTTCCAACTACTGTGAAACACTGGTTGGGTCAAAGTGGTCACTATACCCCCTAAAAGATTCCTTGGGGGTGTAGTTTCCAAAATAGGGTCACTTTTTGGGGTTTCCACTGTGGGGGTACCTCAGGCAGCCTTCAAATGTGACATGGCCCCCTAGATTTCTTCCAGTGAATCCGCCACCCAAAAACCACATAGCGCTCCTTCCGTGTTGAGCTGTGCTGTGTGCCCATACTTTAGTTTACGAGTACATGTGGGGTGTTTCTATAAACTGCAGAATTAGGGTAACCAAGTTTGGGTTTGCCGTTAACCCTTGCTAGGTTGCAGGTAAAATTGGATTACAATGTAATATCTGGAAAAAAAATGAAATTTTGAAATTTCGCCTTCATTCTGCTAAAATTCCTGTGGAACACCTAAAGGGTTAACAGTTTTTAAAAATGAGTTTTGAACAGCTTGAGGGGTGTAGTTTGCAAAATGGGGTAATTTATGGGTGGTTTCTGTTATGTAAGCCCCTTAAAGTGACTTCAGAAGTGACTTGGTCCTTTGAAAAGTGGGTTTTGCTGTAAATGTGAAAAATTGCGCATAAAACTATAAGCCCTATTACGTCGTAAAACAATAAGGTTTCATTTTCAAAATGATGCCAATATGAAGTAAACATGTGGGGAGTGTAAATTAATAACTATTATGGGGGGTATCAGTATTTTTGTAAAAAGCAGAGAATTTCAAAGTTAAAAAATTGCCGATTTTTCCAAAATTTCCGAATATTTAGCATTTTTTTATATAGAAAGGTAAAATATATTGACTCCCATTTAGCACTGACGTGAAGTACAATATGTCACGAGAAAACAATCTCAGAATGGCTTGGATAGGTGAAAGCGTTCCAAAGTTATTAGCCCATGAAGTGGCACAGGTCAGATTGGCTTAGGCACTTGGGTACAAATAGGCCTAGGGCTGAAGGGGTTAATAAGCTACGTATATGTAAGGGCTATCATATCAAAAAATAAACTACAGACATGCATCTACCTAAAAATACCAAAGAAAATTAGTCACTCCGGGTGGTACCGATATCTGGCCCGGCTCATGGACTAATAACGCCCTTCCACAATCCTACAACTAGAAGAAATACGAATCTCCATAGATCACATTCTAAACCATCATGGATCTACAGTTATATGAAAAAGTTTGGGCACCCCTATTAACCCCTTAGTGACAGAGCCAATTTGGTACTTAATGACCGAGCCAATTTTTACAATTCTGACCACTGTCACTTTATGAGGTTATAACTCTGAAACGCTTTATCGGATCCCGCTGATTCTGAGATTGTTTTTTCGTGACATACTGTACTTCAAGGTAGTGGTAACATTTCTTCGATATTAATTGCGATTATTTATGAAAAAAAACGGAAATATGGCAAAAATTTTTGCAATTTTGCAATTTTCAAACTTTGTATTTTTATGCCCTTAAATCAGAGAGATATGTCACGAAAAATAGTTAATAAATAACATTTCCCACATGTCCACTTTACATCAGCACAATTTTGGAAACAAAATTTTTTTTTGTTAGGGAGTTATAAGGGTTAAAAGTTGACCAGCAATTTCTCATTTTTACAACACCATATTTTTTTTAGGGACCACATCACCTTTGAAGTCATTTTGAGGGGTCTATATGATAGAAAATAACCAAGTGTGACACCATTCTAAAAACTGCACCCCTCAAGCTGCTCAAAACCACATTCAAGAAGTTTATTAACCCTTTACGTACTTCACAGGAACTGAAACAATGTGGAAGAAAAAAATGAACATTTAACTTTTTTTTGCAAACATTTTACTTCAGAACCATTTTTTTTAATTTTCACAAGTGTAAAAACAGAAATTTAACCACAAATTTTGTTGTGCAATTTCTCCTGAGTACGCCGATACCCCATATGTGGAGGTAAACCACTGTTTGGGCGCACCGCAGAGCTTGGAAGTGAAGGAGCGCCGTTTGACTGTTTCAATGCAGAATTGGCTGGAATTGAGATCAGACGCCATGTCGCGTTTGGAGAGCCCCTAATGTGCCTAAACAGTGGAAACCCCCCACAAGTGACACCATTTTGGAAACTAGACCCCTTAAGGAACTTATCTAGATGTGTGGTGAGCACTTTGAACCCCCAAGTGCTTCACAGAAGTTTATAACGTAGAGCCGTGAAAATAAAAAATCGCATTTGTTTTCACAGAAATGATTTGTTCGCCCACAAATTCTTATTTTCACAAGGGTAACAGGAGAAATTAGACCACAAAAGTTGTTGTGCAATTTCTCCTGAGTACGTCGATACCCCATATATGGGGGTAAACCACTGTTTGGGCGCACCGCAGAGCTTGGAAGTGAAGGAGCACCGTTTGACTTTTTCAATGCAGAATTGGCTGGAATTGAGATCGGATGCCATGTCGCGTTTGGAGAGCCCCTGATGTGCCTAAACAGTGGAAACCCCCCACAAGTGATACCATTTTGGAAACTAGACCCCTTAAGGAACTTATCTAGATGTGTGGTGAGCACTTTGAACCCCCAAGTGCTTCACAGAAGTTTATCACGTAGAGCCGTGAAAATAAAAAATCGCATTTTTTCTACAAAAATGATCTTTTTGCCCCCAAATTTTTATTTTCACAAGGGTAACAGGAGAAATTAGACCACAAAAGTTGTTGTGCAATTTCTCTTGAGTACGTCGATACCCCATATGTGGGGGTAAACCACTGTTTGGGCGCACCGCAGAGCTTGGAAGAGAAGGAGTGTCGTTTTACTTTTTCAATGTAGAATTGGCTGGAATTGAGATCGGACGCCATGTCACGTTTGGAGAGCCCCTGATGTACCTAAACAGTGGAAAACCCCACAAATGACACCATTTTGGAAACTAGACTCCTTAAGGAACTTATCTAGATGTGTGGTGAGCACTTTAAACCCCCAGGTGCTTCACAGAAGTTTATAACGTAGAGCCGTGAAAATAAAAAAATCGCATTTTTTCTACAAAAATGATCTTTTTGCCTCCAAATTTTTATTTTACCAAGGGTAACAGGAGAAAATGTACCCCAGAAGTTGTTGTACAATTTGTTCTGAGTACGCCGACACCCCATATGTGGGGGTAAACCACTGTTTGGGCGCATGGCTGAGCTCGGAAGCAAAGGAGCGCCATTTGACTTTTCAATGCAAAATTGACTAGAATTGAGATCGGACGCCATGTCGCGTTTGGAGAGCCCCTGATGTGCCTAAACAGTAGAAACCCCCCAAAAGTGACCCTATTTTGGAAACTAGACCCCCCATGGAACTTATCTAGATGTGTAGTGAGAACTTTGAATGCCCAAGTGCATCACAGAAGTTTATAATGCAGAGTCGTGAAAATAAAAAATATATTTTTTTTTAACAAAAAAGATTTTTTAGCCCCCAAGTTTTTATTTTCACAAGGGTAACAAGAGAAATTGGACCCCAAAAGTTGTTGTCCAATTTGTCCTGAGTATGCTGGTACCCCATATGTGGGGGTAAACCACTGTTTGGACGCATGGCTGAGCTCGGAAGGGAAGGAGCGCCGTTTTGGAATGCAGACTTTGATAGAATTGTCTGCTGGCGTTATGTTGCGTTTGCAGACCCCTAATGTACCTAAACAGTAGGAACCCCCAACAAGTGACCCCATTTTGGAAAATAGACCCCCCAAGGAACTTATCTAGATATGTGGTGAGAACTTTGAATGCCCAAGTGCTTCACAGAAGTTTATAATGCAGAGTAGTGAAAATAGAAAATATTTTTTTTCCACAAAAAAGATTTTTTAGCCCCCAAGTTTTTATTTTCACAAGGGTAACAAGAGAAATTGGACACCAATATTTGTTCTCCAATTTGTCCTGAGTATGCTGGTACCCCATATGTGGGGGTAAACCACTGTTTGGGCACACGGCAGAGTTCGGAAGAGAAGGAGCGCCATTTTGGAATTCAGACTTTGATAGAATTGTCTGTGGGTGTTATGTTGCGTTTGCAGAGCCCCTTATGTACCTAAACAGTAGAAACCCCCCACAAGTGACCAAATTTTGGAAACTAGACCCCCTAAGGAACTTATCTAGATATGTGGTGAGAACTTTGAATGCTCAAGTGCTTCACAGAAGTTTATAATGCAGAGTAGTGAAAATAAAAAAATATTTTTTTTCCCACAAAAAAGATTTTTAGCCCCCAACTTTTTATTTTCACAAGGGCAACAGGAGAAATTGGACCCCAAAAGTTGTTGTCCAATTTATCCCGAGTACGCTGATGCCCCATATGTGGGGGTAAACCACTGTTTGGGCGCACGGCAGAGCTCAGAAGGGAGGGAGCACCATTTGACTTTTTTAGCGCAAAATTGTCTGTCGTGTTTGGAGACCCCCTGATGTACCTAAACAGTGGAAACCCCTCAATTCTAACTCCAACCCTAACTCCAACACACCCCTAACCCTAATCTCAACCCGATCCATAATCCTAATCACAACCCTAACGATAATCACAACCCTGTTATGATCCCAAGTGGCGGAGGATCACAAATAGATCAGCAAGTGATTAAACTAAGGACGAGCTCTAGGGAGATGGTAACTGGACTGATCGCAAATCTGAACCTATCCAAAACAACTAGAGGTAGCCGGTGAACGTGCCTAAAAAATTCTTAGACGTCTCGAGCCAGCCTGAGGAACTAGCTACCCCTAAAGAGAAAGAAAGACCTCGCTTGCCTCCAGAGAAATAATCCCCAAAGATATAGAAGCCCCCAACAAATATTAACGGTGAAGTAAGAAGAAGGCACATACATAGGGATGAAATCAGATTCAGCAAAAGAGGCCCACTAGTACTAGAAAGCAGAAAATAGAGCAGGGGTCTATGCGATCAATAAAAAACCCTTACAAAATATCCATCCTGAGATTTCAAGAACCCACACACCAACTAACGGTGTGTGGGGAGAAACTCAGCCCACTAGAGCAACCAGCAAGCGAGGGAATTACATTTTAGGAAGCTGGAACAGAAAACATGATAAACACTGCTGATCAAAAAATGAGCAAACAAAACTTAGCTTATCCTGGATGGACTGGGAGCAAGGTAGTCAGAAGGAATCTGAGTAGCACTGATTACATCGACAGCCGGCCACAAGTGGAAGTAAAACAGAGCTATATAGGAACCTCCCAGAGGATAACGAACCAGCTGATAGCCAGAGACCAGCAGGATAACAAACAAAGCCACCAGGGGGAGCCCAAAGCAAAAGTCACACCATACCACCAGTGACCACAAGAGGGAGCCCGAAAACAGAGTTCACAACACAACCCTAACCCCAAAACAGCCTTAATCTCAACTCTAACCATAACCCTAATCAAAACCCTAAATCCAACACACCCCTAACCCTAATCTCAACCCTAACCTCAAACCTAACCCTAATCCCAATACACCCCTAACCCTAATCCCAACCCTAACCTTAACCCTAATCCCAACCCTAACCCTAATCCCAACCCTAATCCCAAACGTAACCCTAATCCCAACCGTAACCCTAATACCAACCCTAATCCAAACCCTAACCCTAATCCCAACTCTATCCCTAACTTTAGCCCCAACCCTAACCCTAATTTTAGCCTCAACCCTAGCCCTAACCCTAACTTTAGCCCCAATCCTAACCCTAAATTTAACCCTAACCCTAGCCCCAACCCTAACCCTAAGGCTACTTTCACACTTGCGTTGTGTGGCATCCGTCACAATCCGTCGTTTTGGACAAAAAACGGATCCTGCAAATGTGCCCACAGGATGCCTTTTTTGCCCATAGACTTGTATTACCGACGGATGGCCACACGTCGCGTCCATCGTGCACTGGATCCGTTGTGTTTTGGCGGACCGTCGTCACAAAAAAAGTTCAATGTAACCTTTTTTTTGTACGTCGCGTCCGCTATTTCTGCGCATGCGTGGCCGTAACTCTGCCCCCTCCTCCCCAAGACATAGACTGGGCAGCGGATGCGTTGAAAAACTGCATCCACTGCCCACGTTGTGCACAATTTTCACAACGTGCGTCGGTACGTCGAACTGACGCATTGCAACCGCCCCGTACCGACGCAAGTGTGAAAGAAGCCTAAGGCTACATTCACACTAGCGTCGTACTCGGCCCATCGCAGTGTGTCGGGCCGACGTACCGACGCTAGCGTTGTAAGCGCCACACAACGGGTGCAGAGGATGCTGTTTTTTCAACGCATCCGCTGCCCCATTGTGAGGTGCGGGGAGGCGGGGGCGGAGTTCCGGCCGCGCATGCGCGTTCGGAAATGGCGGACACATCGCACAAAAAGTTACATGTAGCGTTTTTTGTGCCGACGGTCCGCCAAAGCACGACGCATCCGTCGCACGACGGATGCGACGTGTGGCAATCCGTCGCAATGTGTCGCTAATGCAAGTCAATGGAGAAAAAAACGCATCCTGCAAGCACTTTTGCAGGATGCATTTTTTCTCCAACGACGCATTGCGACGGAAGCCAAAAAACGCTAGTGTGAAAGTAGCCTAACCCTAACCCTAGCCCTAACCCTAAATTTAGCCCCAACCCTAACCCTAACCCTAACCCTAGCCCTAACCCTAATTTTAGCCCCAACTCGTCTCTCCTGCCGGCCGGCAGATGGCAGCAGATGGCGGGCGCACTGCGCATGCGCCCGCCATAAGGAAAAAGCCGGCCGGCAGGAGGAGACAGAAGAGGACCCAGGGACACCGGGTGAGTATCATAGGGTCCCCGAATCCCCCTATTTCTCTGTCTTCTGATGTGCGATCACATCAGAGGACAGAGAATTACAGATCGCTTTTTTTTTTTTTTTTGCGGTCGCCGGTAAACAGTTAATTACCGGCGATCGCAAAACAGGGGTCGGTAAAAACCGACCCCAATCATGTTCTTTGGGGTCTCAGCTACCCCCGGCAGCCGCGACCCCAAAGATCTTCCGGGTGCCGGGCGGCGGGCGCACTGCGCATGCGCCCGCCATTTTTTCCCGGAAAAAAGATGGCGGCGCCCATCGGGAGCCACGAGGAGCACCGGGGGAGATAGGTGAGTATTGGGGGGCTATTGGGGGCCATCGGGGACACTATTTCTCTGTCCTCCGATGTGCGATCACATCGGAGGACAGAGAAATTAAATGGCAAATCGCATTTTTTTTTTTGTTGCGACCGCCGGTAAACGGTTAATTACCGGCGATCGCAACTCGGGGGTCGGTAAAACCCCCCCCGAATCATGTTCTCTGGGGTCTCGGCTACCCTCGGCAACCGAGACCCCAGAGAAAATCCGACTCTGGGGGGCGCTATTCACTTTTTCCACAGCGCCGTTAATTAACGGCGCTGTGGTTTAAGTACCCTTAGCGGCCGCCGTTAAAAGGCGTATCGGCGGTCGTTAAGGGGTTAATCTTAAGCTTAATGTTTTATAAAAATTGTTTTTTTTTTGCAACAGCTATTTCAGTTTCATATATCTAATAACTGTTGGACACAGTAATGTTTCTGCCTTGAAATGAGGTTTATTGTACCATAGAATGTAAGTCCGCAAGGACAGGGTCCTCTCCCCTCTGTACCAGTGTGTCACTGTAAACCTGTTTACTGTAAATGATATCTATAACCCTGTATGTAACCCCTTTCTCATGTACAGCACCATGAAATTAATGGTGCTATATAAATAAATAATAATAATAATACTAACAGAAAATGTGCAATCTGCATTCAAACAAAATTTGACAGGTGCATAAGTATGGGCACCTCACCAGAAAAGTGACAATATTTAGTAGATCCTCCTTTTGCAAAAATAACAGCCTCTAGTCGCTTCCTGTAGCTTTTAATGAGTTCCTGGATCCTGGATGAAGGTATTTTTGACCATTCCTCTTTACAAAACAATTCCAGTTCAGTTAAGTTTGATGGTCGCCGAGCATGGACAGCCCTCTTCAAATGATCCCACAGATGTTCAATGATAATCAGGTCTGGGGACTGGGATGGCCATTCCAGAACAGTGTAATTGTTCCTCTGCATGAATGCCTGAGTAGATTTGGAGCGGTGTTTTGGATCATTGTCTTGCTGAAAGATCCATCCCCTGCGTAACTTCAACTTTGTCACTGATTCATGAACATTATTGTCAAGAATCTGCTGATACTGAGAGGAATCCATGCATCCCTCAACTTTAACAAGATTCCCGGTGCCGGCATTGGCCACACAGCCCCAAAGCATGATAGAACCTCCAACAAATTTTACTGTGGGTAGCAAGTGTTTTTCTTGGAATGCTGTGTTTTTTGCCGCCATGCATAACGCCTTTTTGTATGACCAAACAACTCAATCTTGGTTTCATCAGTCCACAGGACCTTCTTCCAAAAAGAAATTGGCTTCTCCAAATGTGCTTTTGCATACCTCAGCCGACTCTGTTTGTGGCGTGCTTGCAGAAACGGCTTCTTTCGCATCACTCTCCCATACAGCTTCTCCTTGTGCAAAGTGCGTTGTATAGTTGACCGATGCACAGTGACACCATCTGCAGCAAGTTGATGCTGCAGCTCTCTGGAGGTGGTCTGAGGATTGTCCTTGACTGATCTCACTATTCTTCTTCTCTGCCTTTCTGACGTTTTTCTTGGCCTGCCACTTCTGGCCTTAACAAGAACTGTACCTCTGTTCTTCCATTTCCTTACTATGTTCCTCACAGTGGAAATTTACAGGTTACATCTCTGAGACAGCTTTTTGTATCCTTCCCCTGAACAACTATTTTGAATAATCTTTGTTTTCAGATCATTTGACAGTTGTTTTGAGGAGCCCATGATGCCACTCTTCAGAGGAGATTCAAACAGGAGAACAACTTGCAAGTGGCCACTTTAAGTAGCTTTTCTCATGATTGCATACACCTGGCTATGAAGTTCAAAGCTCAATGAGGTTACAAAACCAAAAAAAGTGCTTTAGTAAGTCAGTAAAAAGTAGGTAGGAGTATTTAAAACAAGAAAATGATAAGGGTGCCCATACTTATGCACCTGTCAAATTTTGTGTGAATGCAGATTGCACATTTTCTGTTAGTACAATAAACCTCATTTCAAGGCAGAAACATTACTGTGTCCAACAGTTATTAGATATATGAAACTGAAATAGCTGTTGCAAAAAAAAAACAATTTTTATAAAACATTAAGCTTAAGATTAATAGGGGTACCTGTTATGGACCTGGTGGTTAGGAGCACCCGGAATGACCTGATGAGTAAACTAGAAATCGGAACAAGCTCTGGGAAAGTGGGAACTCTGCTGACCGCAAACACTACTCCTATCACACACACTAGAAATAGCCGTGGAGCGTACCTAACTCTCCCTAGATGACTCTTCACAGCCTAAGAGCTAACTACCCCTAAAGATAGAAATAGAAGCCTAACCTTGCCTCAGAGAAATTCCCCAAAGGTAAAGGCAGCCCCCCACATATATTGACTGTGAGTTAAGAGGAAAGTCACAAACACAGGAATGAAACAGGTTTTAGCAAAGGAGGCCAGACTTCACTAATTTAGTCAGAGGATAGAAAAGGGAATTATGCGGTCAGCACAAAAGACTACAAAAAACCACGCAGAGTAAGCAAAAAGACTCCCCACACCGACTCACGGTGTGGAGGTGCCACTCTGCACCCCAGAGCTTCCAGCTAGCAAGGAAATATCATGATAGCAAGCTGGACTAGAATTTAGCAGTACTAAGAAATATATTCAGGCAGCAGTAACAACAAATGAACTAGCAGGGACTTAGCTTCTGCTGGAGTAGACAGGTCCTCAGAGAAGTCCAAGAGAGATCTGAACCAATACTGATACATTGACAGCTGGCATAAAGTAACGATCTGAGTGGAGTTAAATAGGGAAGCCAGCATAGCAATAACGAGAGCAGCTGACAAAGCCAACCTCAGTGACCAGCAGTTCCGCTCAAAGCCACCAGAGGGAGTCCAAGAGCAGAACTAACCAAAGTACCATTCACGACCACAGGAGGGAGTCCGAGAACGGAATTCACAACAGTACCCCCCCCTTGAGGAGGGGTCACCGATCAGGACGAGCCAAATGAAAGGCACGAACTAAATCGGCAGCGTGGACATCGGAGGCAACAACCCAGGAATTATCCTCCTGACCATAGCCCTTCCACTTAACCAGGTACTGAAGCTTCCGTCTCGAAATACGAGAATCCAAAATTTTTTCCACCACATACTCCAACTCCCCCTCAACCAACACCGGGGCAGGAGGATCAACGGAGGGAACCATAGGCGCCACGTACCTCCGCAACAACGACCTATGGAACACATTATGGATGGCAAAAGAAGCTGGAAGGACCAAACGAAATGACACAGGGTTGAGAATTTCAGAAATCTTATAAGGACCAATGAAACGAGGCTTAAACTTAGGAGAAGAAACCTTCATAGGAACGTAACAAGACAACCAAACCAAATCCCCAGCACGAAGTCGGGGACCAACACAACGACGCCGGTTAGCGAAACATTGAGCCTTCTCCTGGGACAACGTCAGATTGTCCACTACGTGAGTCCAAATTTGCTGCAACCTGTCCACCACAGAATCCACACCAGGACAGTCAGAAGGCTCAACCTGCCCCGAAGAAAAACGAGGATGAAAACCAGAATTGCAAAAAAAAGGCGAAACCAAAGTAGCCGAACTAGCCCGATTATTAAGGGTGAACTCAGCCAATGGCAAGAAGGTCACCCAATCATCCTGATCAGCAGAAACAAAGCATCTCAGATAGGTTTCCAAAGTCTGGTTGGTTCATTCGGTTTGGCCATTTGTTTGAGGATGGAAAGCCGAAGAAAAAGACAAATCAATGCCCATCTTAGCACAAAAGGACCGCCAAAACCTAGAGACAAACTGGGAACCTCTGTCCGACACAATGTTCTCCGGAATGCCATGCAAACGAACCACATGTTGAAAAAATAATGGCACCAAATCAGAGGAGGAAGGTAATTTAGGCAAGGGTACCAAATGGACCATCTTAGAAAAGCGATCACAAACCACCCAGATGACAGACATCCTCTGAGAGACAGGAAGATCTGAAATAAAATCCATGGAAACATGCGTCCAAGGCCTTTTCGGGACTGGCAAGGGGAAAAGCAACCCACTGGCACGAGAACAGCAGGGCTTAGCCCGAGCACAAGTCCCACAGGACTGCACAAAAGAACGCACATCCCGAGACAAGGAAGGCCACCAAAAGGACCTAGCCACCAAATCTCTGGTCCCAAAAATCCCACGATAACCAGCCAACACTGAGCAATGAACCTCAGAAATAACTCTGCTAGTCCATCTATCAGGGACAAATACACTCACTGGCCACTTTATTAGGTACACCTGTCCAACTTCTTGTTAACACTTAATTTCTAATCAGCCAATCACATGGCGGCAACTCAGTGCATTTAGGCATGTAGACATGGTCAAGACAATCTCCTGCAGTTCAAACCGAGCATCAGTATGGGGAAGAAAGGTGATTTGAGTGCCTTTGAACGTGGCATGGTTGTTGGTGCCAGAAGGGCTGGTCTGAGTATTTCAGAAACTGCTGATCTACTGGGATTTTCACGCACAACCATCTCTAGGGTTTACAGAGAATGGTCCGAAAAAGAAAAAAAATCCAGTGAGCGGCAGTTCTGTGGGCGGAAATGCCTTGTCGATGCCAGAGGTCAGAGGAGAATGGGCAGACTGGTTCGAGCTGATAGAAAGGCAACAGTGACTCAAATCGCCACCCGTTACAACCAAGGTAGGCCTAAGAGCATCTCTGAACGCACAGTGCGTCGAACTTTGAGGCAGATGGGCTACAGCAGCAGAAGACCACACCGGGTACCACTCCTTTCAGCTAAGAACAGGAAACTGAGGCTACAATTTGTACAAGCTCATCGAAATTGGACAGTAGAAGATTGGAAAAACGTTGCTTGGTCTGATGAGTCGATTTCTGCTGCGACATTCGGATGGTAGGGTCAGAATTTGGCGTAAACAACATGAAAGCATGGATCCATCCTGCCTTGTATGGAGCATCTTTGGGATGTGCAGCCGACATATCTGCGGCAACTGTGTGATGCCATCATGTCAATATGGACCAAAATCTCTGAGGAATGCTTCCAGCACCTTGTTGAATCTATGCCACGAAGAATTGAGGCAGTTCTGAAGGCAAAAGGGGGTCCAACCCGTTACTAGCATGGTGTACCTAATAAAGTGGCCGGTGAGTGTAGTTTCTCCGCTGGACAACGGTCAGGTCTATCAGCCTGAAACTCCTGCAGCACCCGCCGCAAATCAGGGGAGATGGCAGACAGAATTACCCCCTCTTTGAGAATACCAGCCGGCTCAGGGACTCCCGGAGAATCAGGCACAAAACTCCTAGAAAGGGCATCCGCCTTCACATTCTTAGAACCTGGAAGGTATGAGACCACAAAATCGAAACGGGAGAAAAACAGCGACCATCGAGCCTGTCTAGGATTCAACCGCTTGGCAGACTCGAGATAAGTCAGATTTTTGTGATCCGTCAAGACCACCACGCGGTGCTTGGCACCCTCAAGCCAATGTCGCCACTCCTCGAATGCCCACTTCATAGCTAGCAGCTCCCGATTGCCAACATCATAATTACGCTCAGCAGGCGAAAACTTTCTAGAAAAGAAGGCACATGGCTTCATCACAGAGCCATCAGAACTTCTTTGAGACAAAACAGCCCCTGCTCCAATCTCAGAAGCATCAACCTCGACCTGAAAAGGGAGCTAAACATCTGGCTGACGCAACACAGGGGCCGAAGAAAAACGACGTTTCAGCTCCTGAAAAGCCTCAATGGCCGCAGAGGACCAATTCACCACATCAGCACCTTTCTTTGTCAAATCAGTCAAACGTTTAACCACACTAGAAAAATTAGCGATGAAGCGACGGTAAAAATTAGAAAAGCCCAGGAATTTCTGGAGGCTCTTCACAGATGTAGGTTGAGTCCAATCATAAATGGCCTGAACTTTAACAGGGTCCATCTCGATAGTAGAAGGGGAAAAAATGAAGCCCAAAAAGGAAACCTTCTGAACTCCGAAGAGACATTTAGACCCTTTCACAAACAAGGAATTAGCACGAAGGACCTGGAATACCATTCTGACCTGTTTCACATGAGACTCCCAATCATCCGAAAAGACCAAAATATCATCCAAATATACAGTCATGAATCTATCCAGATACTTTCGGAAGATCTCATGCATAAAGGACTGAAACACAGATGGAGCATTTGAAAGCCCGAATGGCATTACCAGGTACTCAAAATGACCCTCAGGCGTATTAAATGCTGTTTCCATTCATCGCCCTGTTTAATACGCACAAGGTTATACGCCCCTCGAAGATCTATCTTGGTGAACCAACTAGCCCCCTTAATCCGAGCAAACAAATCAGACAGCAGAGGCAAAGGGTACTGAAATTTGACCGTGATCTTATTGAGAAGGCGGTAATCTATACAGGGTCTCAGAGAACCATCCTTCTTGGCCACAAAAAAGAACCCTGCTCCCAACCGTAATGAAGACGGGCGAATATGCCCTTTTTCCAAGGACTCCTTTATATAACTCCGCATAGCGGCGTGCTCTGGCACAGATAAATTGAAAAGTCGGCCCTTAGGAAACTTACTACCAGGAATCAAATTTATAGCACAATCACAATCCCTATGAGGGTGTAGGACACTGGATTTGGGCTCATCAAATACATCCTGGTAATCCGACAGAAACTCAGGGACTTCAGAAGGAGTGGAAGCAGAAATTGACACCAACGGAACATCGCCATGTACCCCTTGACAACCCCAACTAGACACAGACATTGATTTCCAATCCAATACTGGATTATGAACCTGTAGCCAAGGCAAACCCAACACGACCACATCATGCAAATTATGCAACACCAAAAAGCGAATATCTTCCTGATGTGCAGGAGCCATGCACATGGTCAACGGAGTCCAGTACTGAGGTTTATTCTTGGCCAACGGCGTGGCATCAATTCCCCTTAATGGAATAGGATACTGCAAAGGCTCCAAGAAAAAACCACAGCGCCTGGCAAACTCCAAGTCCATCAAATTCAGGGCAGCGCCTGAATCCACAAATGCCATAACCGAGTAGGATGACAAAGAGCAAATCAGAGTGACAGACAAAAGAAATTTAGGCTGTACAGTACCAATGGTGACAGACCTAGCGAACCGCTTAGTGCGCTTAGGACAATCAGAGATAGTCACCACAGAGATCAGAGATAGTCACCACAGTAAAAACACAGCCTATTCTGACGTCTGTGTTCTTGCCGTTCAGTTCTGGTCAAAGTTCTATCACATTGCATAAGCTCAGGCCTCTGCTCAGAGGACACCGCCAAATGGTGCACAATTTTGCGCTCACGCAAACGCCGATCAATTTGGATGGCCAAGGACATTGATTCATTCAGACCAGCAGGCGTGGGGAATCCCACCATAACATCCTTAAGGGCTTCAGAAAGACCCTTTCTAAAAATTGCTGCCAGGGCACACTCATTCCATTGAGTAAGCACAGACCATTTTCTAAACTTCTGACAATATATCTCCGCTTCATCCTGACCCTGACACAAAGCTAGCAAGATTTTCTCTGCCTGATCCACTGAATTCGGTTCGTCATAAAGCAATCCAAGCGCCAGAAAAAAACGCATCTACATTAAGCAATGCAGGATCTCCTGGTGCAAGGGAGAATGCCCAGTCTTGTGGGTCGCCACGTAACAAAGAAATAATAATTTTTACTTGCTGAATGGGGTCACCAGAGGAGTGGGGTTTCAAAGCAAGAAACAGTTTACAATTATTTTTGAAATTCAGAAACTTAGATCTATCCCCAGAAAACAAATCAGGAATTGGAATTCTAGGCTCTAATATCGGATTCTGAACTACATAATCTTGAATGCTTTGTACTCTTGCAGTGAGATGATCCACACAAGAGGACAGACCTTGAATATCCATATCTACACCTGAGTCCTGAACCACCCAGAGATTAAGGGGAAAAGAGAGACAAAACACACTGCAAAGAAAAAAAAATGGGTTCAGAACTTCTCTTATCCCTCTTTTGAGAGCATTAACACTTTGAAGGCCAGCTGTACTGTTATGGACCTGGTGGTTAGGAGCACCCGGAATGACCTGATGAGTAAACTAGAAATCGGAACAAGCTCTGGGAAAGTGGGAACTCTGCTGACCGCAAACACTACTCCTATCACACACACTAGAAATAGCCGTGGAGCGTACCTAACTCTCCCTAGACGCCTCTTCACAGCCTAAGAGCTAACTACCCCTAAAGATAGAAATAGAAGCCTAACCTTGCCTCAGAGAAATTCCCCAAAGGTAAAGGCAGCCCCCCACATATATTGACTGTGAGTTAGGAAAGTCACAAACACAGGAATGAAACAGGTTTTAGCAAAGGAGGCCAGACTTCACTAATTTAGTCAGAGGATAGAAAAGGGAATTATGCGGTCAGCACAAAAGACTACAAAAAACCACGCAGAGTAAGCAAAAAGACTCCCCACACCGACTCACGGTGTGGAGGTGCCACTCTGCACCCCAGAGCTTCCAGCTAGCAAGGAAATATCATGATAGCAAGCTGGACTAGAATTTAGCAGTACTAAGAAATATATTCAGGCAGCAGTAACAACAAATGAACTAGCAGGGACTTAGCTTCTGCTGGAGTAGACAGGTCCTCAGAGAAGTCCAAGAGAGATCTGAACCAATACTGATACATTGACAGCTGGCATGAAGTAACGATCTGAGTGGAGTTAAATAGGGAAGCCAGCATAGCAATAACGAGAGCAGCTGACAAAGCCAACCTCAGTGACCAGCAGTTCCGCTCAAAGCCACCAGAGGGAGTCCAAGAGCAGAACTAACCAAAGTACCATTCACGACCACAGGAGGGAGTCCGAGAACGGAATTCACAACAGGTACCCAAACTTTTTCATATAGCTGTATAACAGGAGTTAATACCTAATTGACCCTATTATTGTTTTCCTCCTGCTTTTTTTTGTGATTGAACATGAAAAAAGTGATAGGGTGAAGAAGTAATAAATTGTAGAGACTGAAGTCTCCATCCATTTGTGAGCAGATTTCTGCATTCCTGATGTCACCAGACCCAGACATGGACTCGGGACAAGTCTTATCTCCGCTGCGCAGAACACAAATTGTTTTTCTTCCCAATCTTCCTCATATTTATGGAATGTGGGGACCAAAAACTCTGCCTTAAATCATCACCACATGCTGACATGTTTTCTGTTCTATTTTTTGTAAGATATATTAATAAATGTTTCTGTAAATGTATGAGGGTTTATGTAGCTGCCGCGGGAGATTCTCTAGATTTGGCTCCACACGGGGCAACAGACAGGATTTTAATTGATCAAAGCAGGTTAGTTTTCTAAACATGAACATTCCATCAAATGTGAAGGGAAAAGTTCAGCCATATGTGCACATGAACATGGGGTGTACGCAGCATCTGTGCACCCACTCCGCCCTACTGGGTCATAAGGATGAAATGGTGGGCAGGGGCAAACGGCCGGTCTGTGGTCATCCGTGGTAAAAGATATTCCAGGTAGCCAGGTCTGCGAGAGTAAAAGCTCAGACTTTGGTAATGATGCTGGACACGGGCAGAAGCAGCGGCTCATGTGCCCACAGCCGTGTGACGGTTCCTGTATTTCAATGTCCGACTCTTCTCCGGGGTTTTGTCATTGAGGTCATATAGTTTTGCACTTTACATTCATTATCTTTTCTAATGTTTCCAATTTTATGCTGCCTGGATTGGGCTAACAAAAAACATTTAGGGTATGTGCACACAACGTCTTTCAGGTGGATTCCTCCCGCTCAGAAAACACAGAAGAGCGAGTGTCCATGGAAAAACCAACTTGCTGTTCACATGTTCAGGCTTTTGAGCATCATTTACCTGCTTCAGGTTTCAAAAGACACCAAGCAGCTACAAGAAGTGACCTGGATCTACTCTAAAACCAACCTCAGAAAGTGTGAATGTTCCCAGAAAATCTTGTCATTCTGATTTAGGCTTTAACCTGTAAAAGAGGAGTCCAAAATTTGGCGTAATGTTTTCACATTTTTCCATTGTTGCACTCCAGTAACCTTCCCTTGTTTTTTAGTTGGCGTAGCTGTATGACAGCGATTTTTTTGTGGGTTGATTTGTATTTGTCATTGACAATATACATAGTATAGAGATGGTGCAAAGAGATTTGCAGGATCGACCGTGTCAGTAATCTATGGCCGTCGGAAGGGAGTCCTAAAAATCACCTCTTACCGGAAGGCTCTTTTTTTTTTTAAACTCTTTTTATTAGTTTTAAACAGTACATATCAACCCAATAACATGTCCTAGACTCCATGTCAAGATGTCTTTTCCATTCTGTTCAATATGACATTATTGTCACAACAATAAACTTATCTAAACTCTACCTATTGTGTAGTCCCCCACCTTAATACCCCCCTGCCACCTCTCTGCGTGCATCCATAAAAATCTAGTGTTTATGGAATCGGGATGTGTCCATCAACACACTTAAGGAGACATTTGGTGTCCTTCAACTGAGCTCTCGGTCTACCTTTGATAGCTGGTGATAATGTAGGAATAAGAAAAGACCAAGTCGTGAGAAACTTCCCCGTTAGTCTTTCTCTGTCAGTTAATGTTTCCAAACACAAACAATCCATTTTGAATAGGAACATTATTTTTGTCTGTATTCGTGTTTGGAATGGTATATTAGGGTTCAACCAATGGTGTAATATGCTCTTCCTAACTGCCGAAGGCCATATTCCCAAAATTGCTTTTATATGTTTGGGCAGAGATTGCTGAGATTCCCCTAGTATATTGAAGATTGCCCATTGCGGTGTAAGTGGGAATGTAATATGGAAGGTAGTCTGTAGTTCTACATGTATCCTATGCCACAGATCTTGTATTCTTGGCCAACTCCACAGGTGATGGAGGATTTTGAGCATGTATACAATGTTGTAGGTGTCAAATTGGCCTGCATTGACGGAGTGATGTATGCTTTATGAAAAATCAATAAATCCATGTCCGTGTAACTACTATAGGGAATAAATTTCTTCTATGACATCGTAGCATCCAAAAAGTCCCCAACTTCAAAAACTGGGATATCTCTCACCCATCTTTAAGGCCCGGTGTCTCTCCCCTCCCAAGACCAACGCTGACATAGAATGGAGTATATTTTGCTTGTTGAATCATTCTGTAATCTCGAGGTTTTAAGAAAGACCTCTATGTTGTTCATCTGAGCTGTGTCTTTCCTACCAATGTTTTCCGGGCGACAATTATTCATGAATTTAGGGTTGCCTAGAAATGGCTGAAGGGGAGACAGATCGCCTGTCCATCCACAAATTTGTCTCTTCTCCATGTCAAAATAGATTGCCACAAGACCGCGTGCTCTCTAATATCATCAGGGAGCTCATCGTTCCTCAGATGGATCAGAGCGGTTAGTGACACCCGAGGGCTCCAATTGTAAGTTGTCAAAATGGGACACCCTATGAATCAAATCCACAATGTACGTAAAGTTAGCTGCCAGATTGTATCTTCCAATATCCAGAAAATTAATTCCTCCGTTTCTTCTGGGCAACTGTAGCTTGAGCAATCCTATACGCGTTCTTCCATTCTCACCCCATATGAACCTCCTAAACGCTGCATTTAATTGTTTAATATCTGGTTGTGACAAAAGCAGCGGGAGAGCTTGGAATAAGTGTAGCAACTTTGGAAAGATAACCATTTTAATCAAATAACATCTACCTGAAAAGGATAGTGCAAAATGTTTCCATGAGTTTAACCCCTTCCCGACCAATGACGCCTATGCGGCGTCATGGAATGATCGCGTCCCTGCAGATCGGGTGAAGGGGTTAACTCCTATTTTACCCGATCTGCAGGGAGAGGGGGAGTGGTACTTCAGCCCAGGGGGGGTGGCTTTCACCCCCCCGTGGCTACGATCGCTCTGATTGGCTGTTGAAAGTGAAACTGCCAATCAGAGCGATTTGTAATATTTCACCTAAAAAACTGGTGAAATATTACAATCCAGCCATGGCCGATGCTGCAATACCATCGGCCATGACTGGAAAACCTGAAGTGACCCCCCCAAACCCCACCGATCGCCCCCCCAGTGCTCCGTTATGGGGTCCGGTCCCCTCCGTCCTGTGCTCCGCTCCCCCGTCCTCCTGCCCGCTCCCCCCCTGCTCCTATGTCACCCCCCGGTGCTCCGACGCCACCCCCGTGCCCCGATCTCCCCCCCCTTATACTTACCGAGGCTCCCGGTGTCGGTCCGTCTCCTCGCTGGGCGCCGCCATCTTCCAAAATGGCGGGCGCATGCTCAGTGCGCCCGCCGAATCTGCCTGCCGGCAGATTCATTACAAGTACATTTTGATCGCTGTGGTAGGTTCTATCACAGCGATCAAAATAAAAAAATAATAAATAAACCCCCCCCTTTATCACCCCCATAGGTAGGGACAATAATAAAATAAAGAAATTTTTTCTTTTTCTTTTTCCACTAGGGTTAGGGTTAGAACTAGGGTTAGAACTAGGGGTAGGGTTAGGGTTACGGGTAGGGTTAGGGTTAGGGGTAGGGTTATGGCATGTGCACACAGAGCGGATCGGCAGCGGATCCGCAGCGGATCCGCAGCGGATCGGCCGCGGATCCGCAGCGCATCGGCCGCGGATCCGCAGCGCATCGGCCGCGGATCCGCAGCGGATCGGCCGCGGATCCGCAGCGGATCGGCCGCGGATCCGCAGCGGATCGGCCGCGGACCCGCAGCGGATCGGCCGCGGACCCGCAGCGGATTGGCCGCGGATCCGCAGCGGATTGGCCGCTGCGAATTCGAAGCAGTTTTCCATCAGGTTTACAGTACCATGTACACCTAAGGAAAACCAAATCCGCTGTGCCCATGGTGCGGAAAATTCCGTGCAGAAACGCTGCATTGTATTTTCCGCAGCATGTCAATTCTTTGTGCGGATTCCGCAGCGTTTTACACCTGTTCCTCAATAGGAATCCGCAGGTGAAATCCGCACAAAAAAACACTGGAAATCTGCTGTAAATCCGCAGGTAAAACGCAGTGCCTTTTACCTGCAGATTTTTCAAAAATCGTGCGGAAAAATCTCACACGAATCCGCAACGTGGGCACATAGCCTTAGGGCTAGGGTTGGAATTAGAGTTAGGGTTGGAATTAGGGCTAGGGTTTGAAATAGGGTTAAGATTAGGCTTGTGGTTAGGGTTACGGATAGGGTTAGGGGTGTGTTGGGGTTACAGTTGTGGTTAGGGTTGGGATTAGGGTTACGGTTGGGATTAGGGTTAGGATTGGAATTAGGGTTACGGGTGTGTTGCGGTTAGGGTTGTGGTTAGGGGTGTGTTGGGGTTAGGGTTGTGATTAGGATTAGGGGTGTGTTGGGGTTAGTGTTGAAGTTAGAATTGAGGGGTTTCCACTGTTTAGGCACATCAGGGGTCTCCAAACGCAACATGGCGCCACCATTGATTCCAGCCAATCTTGCGTTCAAAAAGTCAAATGGTGCTCCCGCCCTTCCAAGCCCCGACGTGCGCCCAAACAGGGGTTTACCCCCACATTTGGGGTACCAGCGTACTCAGGACAAACTGGGCAACAACTGTTGGGGTCCAATTTCTCCTGTTACCCTTGCAAAAATAAAAAATTACTTGCTAAGACATAATTTTTGAGGAAAGAACAATTATTTTTTATTTTCACGGCTCTGCGTTATAAACTTCTGTGAAGCACTTGGGGGTTGAAAGTGCTCACCACACATCTAGATAAGTTCCTTGGGGGGTCTAGTTTCCAAAATGGGGTCACTTGTGGGGGGTTTCTACTGTTTAGGCACATCAGGGGCTCTGCAAATGCAATGTGACGCCCGCAGACCATTCCATCAAAGTCTGCATTTCAAATGTCACTACTTCCCTTCCGAGCCCTGACGTGTGCCCAAACAGTGGTTTACCCCCACATATGGGGTATCAGCGTACTCACAACAAACTGGGCAACAAATATTGGGGTCCAAATTCTCCTGTTACCCTTGTGAAAATAAAAAATTGCTTGCTAAAACATCTTTTTTGAGGAAAGAAAAATGATTTTTTATTTTCACGGCTCTGCGTTATAAACTTCTGTGAAGCACCTGGGGGTTATAAGTGCTCACTATGCATCTAGATAAGTTCCTTGGGGGGTCTAGTTTCCAAAATGGGGTCACTTGTAGGGGAGCTCCAATGTTTAGGCACACAGGGGCTCTCCAAACGCGACATGGTGTCCGCTAACGATTGGAGCTAATTTTCCATTCAAAAAGTCAAATGGCACGCCTCCCCTTTCCGAGCCTTGCCGTGCACCCAAACAGTGGTTTACCCCCACATATGAGGTATCGGCATACTCAGAAGAAATTGCCCAACAAATTTTAGGATCCATTTTATCCTGTTGCCCATGTGAAAATGAAAGAATTGAGGCTAAAAGAAATTTTGTGTGAAAAAAAAGTACTTTTTCATTTTTGCGGATCAATTTGTGAAGCACCTGGGGGTTTAAAGTGCTCACTATGCCTCTAGATGAGTTCCTTGGGGGGTCTAGTTTCCAAAATGGGGTCACTTGTGGAGGAGCTCCAATGTTTAGGCACACAGGGGCTTTCCAAACGCGACATGGTGTCCGCTAACGATGGAGATAATTTTTCATTCAAAAAGTCAAATGGCGCTCCTTCCCTTCCGAGCCTTACCATGTGCCCAAACAGTGGTTTACCCCCACATGTGAGGTATTGGTGTACTCAGGAGAAATTGCCCAACAAAATTTAGGATCCATTTTATCCTGTTGCCCATGTGAAAATGAAAAAATTGAGGCTAAAATATTTTTTTTGTGAAAAAAAAGTACTTTTTCATTTTTACGGATCAATTTGTGAAGCACCTGGGGGTTTAAAGTGCTCACTATGCTTCTAGATAAGTTCCTTGGGGGGTCTAGTTTCCAAAATGTGGTCACTTGTGGGGGAGCTCCAATGTTTAGGCACACGGGGGCTCTCCAAACGCGACATGGTGTCCGCTAAAGATTGGAGCCAATTTTTCATTCAAAAAGTCAAATGGCGCTCCTTCCCTTCCGAGCCCTGCCGTGCGCCCAAACAGTGGTTTACCCCCACATATGAGGTATCAGCGTACTCAGGACAAATTGGACAACAACGTCCGTGGTCCAGTTTCTCCTTTTACCCTTGGGAAAATAAAAAATTGTTGCTAAAAGATCATTTTTGTGACTAAAAAGTTAAATGTTCATTTTTTACTTCCATGTTGCTTCTGCTGCTGTGAAACACCTGAAGGGTTAATAAACTTCTTGAATGTGGTTTTGAGCACCTTGAGGGGTGCAGTTTTTAGAATGGTGTCACTTTTGGGTATTTTCAGCCATATAGAACCCTCAAACTGACTTCAAATGTGAGGTGGTCCCTAAAAAAAATGGTTTTGTAAATTTTGTTGTAAAAATGAGAAATCACTGGTCAAATTTTAACCCTTATAACTTCCTAGCAAAAAAAAAAATTTCTTTCCAAAATTGTGCTGATGTAAAGTAGACATGTGGGAAATGTTATTTATTAACTATTTTGTGTCACATAACTCTCTGGTTTAACAGAATAAAAATTCAAAATGTGAAAATTGCGAAATTTTCAAAATTTTTGCCAAATTTCCGTTTTTTTTACAAATAAACTCAGAAATTATCGACCTAAATTTACCACTAACATGAAGCCCAATATGTCACGAAAAAACAATCTCAGAATCGCTAGGATCCGTTGAAGCGTTCCTGAGTTATTACCTCATAAAGGGACACTGGTCAGAATTGCAAAAAACGGCAAGGTCATGAAGGGGTTAAAGACCAATTAGCGATGCTATATGTGGTCTAAAATTAATGTTATCTAACTTTGAGGGGTCTGCTGGGAGTCAAATGCCCAAATCTTTAATGGACTTCTCACGTCAGTGGAATGGGAACGCTGCATCTTTTATCCTGCCGAATTGGAGACGCGCTAGAGCCTCCGACTTACTATAGTTCACCTTGAAACAAGAATTTCCTCCAAATGAGTCCAGGATCCTCATTATAGCTGGGATAGCTTGAGCCAGGTTGGCAATAAGCAACAATATGTCATCATCAAATGCTAGTAATTTAACTGATGTGTTAGCCACTGTAATTCCTGGGACAGCAGGTAAATTTTGAAGGGTTCTGAGGAGGGGGTCCAATGCTAGGTAGAATAATAATGGGAACAGTATTGTTTATGTAGATTCAGGATGTGGGGTTTTTATATATTAGCTCGACATCCTCGCAGATACATGAACCAAAATTGCGAGTTTCTAGCAATTTATGCAAGTCGAGCCAAGATACTCAGTCAAAGGCCTTGTCTGCATCCAGGCTGACCACTATACTTTTCTTGTGCCCATGCATTCTGCTAGAGGATATGGCCACTATCGCTGTCCTGATATTATACATGATAGATTTTCCGTGGATAAATCCCGTTTGGTGTGGTAATATTAGATTGGGAATCATCTGTTGGACTCTATTTGCCAAAATTTTTTGTAAAGATTGTAATATCGGAGTTGAGTAACGAGATTGGTTTATACCCATCGACCTGTTGGAGGTCTTTACTTGGTTTGGAGAACACAATAACATTAGCCTCATTAAACAGGTCAGGTAATTTACCACCTCTCACCATTCCATTCCATTCCAACCCCATTTGGTCCAGGAGCTTTAGATATAATTAGGGTATTAATGGGTTGCACCACCTCCGTTGGAGTGCTGGGTGTGCTAATAGTTATTCTTTGTTCTTCTGTGAGTAATGTTGCTCCGGAAAAAGCACAAGCCACCGTTGAGTCCCCCTACACCCTCCTCATATAAGTAGCTAAAAAAAAGTTCAAAACTAGTCCACTATCTCCTCGTTTTTAGATGTTGTCTGGCCACGTTTTATATGAATCCTATTTATCCTAGTTTGTGTTCTGAAGGGTTTAGTAAGGGATGCTAGCAACCGTTCTGGCTTGTTACCCCATTTAAAATACATATGCTTTTGGTAGTCTAAATTCTGCATTGACCTTTCGTGTGCTAATGTGTCCGCTACTTCTTTTGCCTCCAAGAATTTTTGTTTGTTAATGGGAGTATTGTTGGATTTAAAGTTGTTATATGCTTGTGTCAGTAGCCTTTGTGTTTCTATGGTGTTTTCCACTGATTTCTACCTTTTATTACTTATATAGGAGATCATTTGTCCCCTTATCACAGCCTTGGAGGCTGTCCAAAATAAGGGAGCATTTTGGCTCCGCTCCCGATTGTCATTCTTATAAGTGTCCCAAGAGGTTTGCAGTAATGCTCTGAAGTCATCTGATGTATCTAAATATGCAGGAATTCTCCAACTTCTCTCGCTCTTCATTGGGCTCGCCAAGCGGGATCGAAAAGTCACAGGGGCATGAATGATATATGGATAATCCAAATATCTTATTGGAGCACCAATGACAACATAGATGTGCCCA
Organism: Ranitomeya variabilis; assembly: GCF_051348905.1. Taxonomy (NCBI): domain Eukaryota; kingdom Metazoa; phylum Chordata; class Amphibia; order Anura; family Dendrobatidae; genus Ranitomeya; species Ranitomeya variabilis. Next base: position 618,462,304 of record NC_135233.1, read on the forward strand.
GCAACCAGCAGTCCAATCGAGCATGGGAATCGTGTAGGTGATAGTAATCTGAATAATGCCTTTCTATGGGGTGTTGCAGTCTCCATATGTCAGTCAATCCCAGATGACCCAATAGTGACTGTGTGTAACTGCTCTGTGATGACTGGTGTGAGGTGTGGGGGTTGGACCTATCCAATAGCACGTCATGGGCCTCATTTAAGTCCCCCTACTATTAAATTGAATGTTTCCCAGCTGGTTATGGTTGCCATTAATTGCTTCTGAAATTGAGGATCAAAAACATTAGGTGCATACACATTGACCAAACAGTAAGTAACCTCTTCTATGTTAGCTTTAACCAACAGAAATCTTCCTTGAGGATCTGCCACACCATCTAGAATTTCATGGTTGATACCTTTGTTAAAGAGTCTAGCTACTCCCCTTTGTTTTTTAACATGAGGCCTCTGCGCATACCATATACTTTTTGCTAAGGAAAGACGGATGTTTATTCTTTACCCAATGCGTTTCCTGCATGAAAATAATATGGGAGTTTGCATGTTGTAAATAATTCTGGATTTTCGTAGTCCGAACCGAATGTTGTTATCCACCAGGATTTTGCATGCTAGGTTTAAGGCTTTATGTTTTGCCTCTTGGCCTGTGCAGTAGTCCTGAAAAAGAAGGAGCTAGTTGTTGTGATAGGATAACTTCAGTTTCTTCCTGAAGGCTGATAGTATGTGTAGCTTATCTTGAAAGTCCAGGGCCCTAAAGATGACCGGTTGCGGATTTGTCTTTCTCACCATTCCTTGGTGGACCCACACGATGTTCTCTCTCACTCCTGATTTCCCCTGAAGCTGTGTTTCAATTCCACGCTTTCGGATGCCATTCTGATGTGATGTTAATGAGATCAGATGATGGGACTGACTCGGGGAGGCCCACCAGCATTAAATTTTTAGGAAAAAATATATTTTCTAGGTCATCTACCTTGTCCAATAGAAAAGAAGTGTTTTTCTTTAGTCTTCCTGTAATGTGTTTTGCAGCGTTCTCCAGATCAGAACTCTTTGCTCCGCGAGACGTGCTCCCTGTGTTTTGACTCGCGACACTATCACCTCTAGTGAGGCCTGTAAAGCTGGCAGACGGTTGTCAATATCTGGCATTAGATGGTCCATTATAGCTTGGGCTATGGGTTGTCTCTACTGTATCACTTGCCAGCTTTGTTTGGGAATTTGCAGTTTGGGTACGTGTTGAGGGTCAGCTTCCTTGCTATTTTGGCCCACGAATTTATCCATGGTGTATAGAGTCACTAATGTATTCCTGTATAACACGCAGATGGACACTGATCCGGTCTGCTGCCCCCTGTGCTCTTTTCAAAGCCTGGTGAGTAGTGTGGTCCTGGGCGTCCTGGCTCCCCCCTCTTGATTTCTGCTGCTTTGTATGGCATTGCCTGTGCCTATTAACCCCGTGGGTCTCTGGAGAGTTGGGTCTGCTAGTGGAGGCCCTTGTCCGGTCTTTATCCTGGCTTTTTGATGCCCCAGTTAAGGAGATAGAGAGGGATTTTCCTCCCCAGCCAGGGAGTTCTATTAGAATGCAGCCATTCCTTGGATTTGCCTCATGGAAGTCCGAAGGCTTCTCTTTTGATTAGCCGACGCATCATCATCTTTGCAACGTGAAGCAGACATTTTACCAAGCCGGCTATTCAACAGAAGCACCACTGATGCCTGGTGGTAGGAGGCGGTTATCAGGGACACTGTCCTGACCACTGAACCAGTCCTGTGAAGTGAGTCCTACAATCTGTAACTAGAAGAATTAACTTTAATTAACTGTTTTTGTGAAGAAATAGCAAAAACAGCATTTCTGTAGTTTTTTACATTTGAAACTAATCTAAACTTAATTTGTAATAGCAAATTGATATGGTTTTATGTTTCATTACTTTTGTACAAAGAATTCACATTTTGAAGACAACTAATTGTTATTGTGAAAGTAATCCATTTTTAAATTTTGCAATCAGCAAGAACTATACAAAGCCTTATTTTTTGAGTGACAAGATGTGGTTTTCATTGTTCCTGTTTTGAGGTACATATGGCTTCTCATCACACTTTTTAGAGGTGAAATTAACACAAAATAATCGATTCTGAATGTTTATTTTGGAAGGTGCCACCAGTTTTCTTGTATTTTTTTTTTTGTGAAATTAAGCTTAAAATAGTAAATAAAATGTACTAATGCAATGTTTGCACTGTTTGCAAACATTTCTATATGAAAAAAGGAGATTTTTGTTTACTTACCGTAAAATCTTTTTCTCCGAGCCAATCATTGGGGGACACAGACCGTGGGTGTTATGCTGCTTGCCACTAGGAGGACACTAAGTGATACAAAGAAAGTTAGCTCCTCCCCTGCAGTATACACCCTCCTGCTGGCCCTCAGCTAACCAGTTCGGTGCAAAAAGCAGTAGGAGATCAGTAACAACATATTAGCTTACAGCATGTCATATCATATATGAGAGTATAGCATATCGGATTGGAAAAACAAGCATAAGCCAATACTAGGGTGGGAGCTGTGTCCCCCAATGATTGGCTCAGAGAAAAAGATTTTACGGTAAGTAAACAAAAATCTCCTTTTCTCCTACGCCTCATTGGGGGACACAGACCGTGGGACGTACCAAAGCAGTCCCTGGGTGGGGACAACGTCAGATCAGGCTCTGTGTAACTGCTACTTACAAGTGCGCCACCGCGGCCTGCAGAGTCCGCCTGCCCAGAGTCACAACTGTGGAAGTCTGGGAATTATAATGCTTCAAGAATGCATGCGGACTGGACGAATCCGCAAGCTTGCAGGCGTGTCTTGTTGACGCCTGGTGCCTGGAACCCACGATAGACGGGGAGATAGGCTGTCATCTAACACGGAAGGACTCCTGGATGGTGAAAGAATACACCAGGCTAAATGGCCGATGGAGACGGCCAAACCCTTCCTGTAAAAGTCAGGAAGCCTTCCTCTTACCGGTAGGAAACCTAAGATACAGTGTCCAACCTTCGGAAGGACGCCGTCCTCAAGACATACCTACTCAGAGCACTTGCTCTGTCCGGAATATGGGGACCTCATTCCATTTTGTGGAGTGGTGCCAAAAGAGATGAGGGAAGAACTATGCCCTCATGACAGTAGTAATACAATACCACCTTGGTAACTAGGGACAGGGAAGGCTTGAGGACAACCTTGCCTTGAAGGAAATAAGAGAAAAAAAGTCTGAAAAGACCCGTTAGCACCGAAGACTCGTCAGGATGAGGATATCGCCGAGAGAAAAGGGGGCAACCTTCCCTAATAGAATAGATCCCAATGATCTAACGGTACGCAATAGGGAAGAACTACATGTGAGAAACATCCTGCGAGGTGGTCCCTACTTGCAGTTTTGTTGCAGAAAGACAGAAAGCTACCAGCTCCGCAAGCGAACTGACGTGGTCAGTGCGGATTTCCGAGGATCACTGGGGCCCTTTCTGCTTCTGAAAAGCTTTCGGAAGTGGAAACTGGTACCACGGAATAACCGGAGCATCCAGTGCGAAGGCTCCTGGATCTCGAGGCCGAACAACAAACTCCAGTACACAGGCGATCAGTCAGGACGCCATCCGAGCTACAACTGCAGAGCTCCAGTGAGGGCGGGTCTGATGGAATACTTCCAGTGAAGTTCCCACTTACTTGAGGTGAAACCCTGATGGCTAAATATGTTCGCAGCCCAGAGTTCTACTCCTGGGATATGTACTGCCAAGATCACCGAGTGATAGATCTCGGCCCATGTGAGGTACTTTGGCCATGGTGCTTGAACGTGGGTACTCGCTAGATGATTGACGTATGACACAGCCGTGGCGTTGTGCAATTGAATTCGGATGGGTTGACCCGCCATAAGGAGTGGACCTACTATAGGACTACCCTTGAGATCTCCAGAGCAATGATCGGGAGAAGAGGACTGGCATTGGAAGTTACCGTATATACTCGAGTATAAGCCGACCCGAGTATAAGCCGACCCCCCTAATTTTGCCACAAAAAACTGGGAAAACTTATTGACTCGAGTATAAGCCTAGGGTGGAAAATGCAGCAGGTACCGGTGAATTTCAAAATTAGAAATAGATACTCCATACCGTTCATTATGGCCCCATAGATGCTCCACATAAAGCTGTGCCATATATAATGCTCTGCACGTTCATTATGGCCCCATAGATACTCCACATAAAGCTGTGCCATATATACAATGCTCTGCACCGTTGCCCCATAGATAGCTGTGCCATATATATAATGCTCTGCACCGTTGCCCCATAGCTCTGCCATATAGTGCTCTGCACCGTTGCCCCATAGCTGTGCCATATAGTGCTCTGCACGGTTGCCCCATAGCTGTGCCATATAGTGCTCTGCACCGTTGCCCCATAGCTGTGCCATATATATAATGCTCTGCACCGTTGCCCCATAGCTGTGCCATATAGTGCTCTGCTCCGTTGCCCCATAGCTGTGCCATATAGTGCTCTGCACCGTTGCCCCATAGCTGTGCCATATAGTGCTCTGCACCGTTGCCCCATAGCTGTGCCATATAGTGCTCTGCACCATTGCCCCATAGCTGTGCCATATAGTGCTCTGCACCGTTGCCCCATAGCTGTGCCATATAGTGCTCTGCTCCGTTGCCCCATAGCTGTGCCATATAGTGCTCTGCACCGTTGCCCCATAGCTGTGCCATATAGTGCTCTGCACCGTTGCCCCATAGCTCTGCCATATATAGTGCTCTGCACCGTTATTGCCCCATAGCTGTGCCATATAGTGCTCTGCACCATTGCCCCATAGCTGTGCCATATAGTGCTCTGCACCGTTGCCTCATAGCTGTGCCATATAGTGCTCTGCACCGTTGCCCCATAGCTGTGCCATATAGTGCTCTGCACCGTGGCCTCATAGCTGTGCCATATAGTGCTCTGCTCCGTTGCCCCATAGCTGTGCCATATAGTGCTCTGCTCCGTTGCCCCATAGCTGTGCCATATAGTGCTCTGCACCGTTGCCCCATAGCTGTGCCATATAGTGCTCTGCACCGTTGCCCCATAGCTCTGCCATATATAGTGCTCTGCACCATTGCCCCATAGCTGTGCCATATAGTGCTCTGCACCATTGCCCCATAGCTGTGCCATATAGTGCTCTGCACCATTGCCCCATAGATGCTCCACATAAATATGTGCTGCTGCCGCTGCAATAAAAAAAAAAAAAAACACACATGCTCACCTCTCTTGCTTGCAGCTCCTCGGCGCCATCTTCCCGGCGTCTCTCTGCACTGACTGATCAGGCAGAGGGCGGCGCGCACACTATATGCGTCATCGCGCCCTCTGCCTGCAGTCAGTGCAGAGAGACGCCGGGAAGATGGAGACAGCGCCCGGCGTGTGGAACGAGGACAGGTGAATATGTCATACTTACCTGCTCCCGGCGTCCCGCTCCTTCCCCCTGCCTGTCTTCGGTGCCGCAGCCTCTTTCTCTGTCAGCGGTCACCGGCACCGCTTCATTAGAGAAATGAATTATGCGGCTCCGCCCCTATGGGAGGTGGAGCAGCCTATTCATTTCTCTAATGAGCGGTCCCACGTGACCGCTCAGGGGAAGAGGCTGCGGCACCCGGAGACAGTGGGATGGGCAGGGGGAGCGACAGGAGCCCCGGAAGCAGGTAAGTATATGACAGTGCTCACCCGCCGACCCCACCACCGATCATGACTCGGGTATAAGCCGAGGGGGCACTTTCAGCCCAAAAATTTGGGCTGAAAATCTCGGCTTATACTCGAGTATATACGGTACTAGTAACCATGGAACCGGGAGAAAAAAAAAAAAACTCCGGATGAAAAAGGAGCTCAGAGACTATCGTCTGAAAGGCTGCTTGACTTGCTGAAAACTAACGGAGCAAAGGAAACTGCTTCCATTGTCGTCTCCGTTTTTTTTTTTTTTTTTTTGGAACCCTCCCAGCAAATCGAATGAAATGAGGGGATGAGTGAGCAAGAGCGCGAGCTCCCTGTTGAAAAAACCATGACCTTGTCTGGAGGGAGATTTACCACCCTTCTGGAAGAATACTGGATCATCCTCAAAAAGGATATCTGCTGGGCTGGAAATGAGGAGTTGTCTAAGTCTAGCCACCAGCCCAGGTGAGAGGGTATCGCAAGTGATATAGACGACTTAGCGTAGTCCTGCAAGGGTGGGTAAACAGTCGGTCAAGTAGGACGACCACGCCTTTAGGTGCAAGATGACAGCCGCCATGACCCTTGCGAACACCCTGGATGCGGTAGCAAGGCCGAAGAACAAGGTCGTGACTTAAATGCTGTTCACGAATGGAAAAGCAAAGGAATTTTTGAAGAGGTTAGGCATCCCGAATGTAGATGGATGCCAGAAACTGCACCTTTTTTGTTGAGGTAATGGCTGAGCGGATGAGACTCCATTCGACGAAGAAGAAGAACCTTGTGAAAAGATTGTTAGAAGTTTGAGGTCCGGGATCGGTCCTACTTATCGTTCCCCATTTTAGTAACCAAGATCCCTTAGATCTAGACTGTCCAGGACAATCCTTTCACTGTTGGTCGGGGCTGCGGAAACGTACGATTCTTCGTTAATCTCCCGCTCAAAAATATGATTGACCTGCTGAACTGTCTTCAGGAAAGGGATACTGGTGTGAATCAAAGTAGTTAAGGACTCCAAGCAGGAGACCGTTGCTCTAGCAATCCATGCGGCGGATAGGGAGGTTAAAGGGCTGGACCCGTAGCTGCCAAACGGAACAAACCAGATGTGCTATTTGACAGATCGTGGCATTTTTAATTGAGGACATATCAGGCAGGAATACTGGTAGGTAAACCACAGGAGATTGTACCCGGTTAATCTGCCGAGTGGCAGAATGCGCCGCTGCTTCCAGCAGGTCATTGCAGAGTTAAAAATTAGGAGCCTCGATCCACCATCCTCTTAACAAGGGAGTGGAGAGGGAAATACGCCTACTTGCATCTTCTGTTAAAAAGTGTTGATGCAGAGGGGGGTGCTCAGACGCCCGAAAAAAGGATGCCTCTGTACATCCACAGAGTGCAGGTCTCCGGGTGGACAGGACAGGTTGTCTGGCGTTAGGTCTGGACCTTCGAGTGCCCGTCTGTTGATGGTGTGGGGAGACCGGCGCCCTTTAAAGTGCCTGTCGCCCATTAAAAATCAGACCAGGTATAGCGTCCCACGTAGAGGCTTCTGTCCAGTGAATCGCATATCCGGACTGGATGGCAAAAGCTCTACGAGGGAGTTTAGGCTGAGGGAACTAGTTACACTGGGATAAACTGGGATCAGTGGCAGAGGGCTCCTCATTTATGACCAGATTGGTCATGGTGCCCTCAAGACCAGGGAATACTGGTCGTGTGCCTTTAAGACCAGGGAAAACTGGTCGTGTGCCTTTAAGACCAGGGAATACTGGTCGTGTGCCTTTAAGACCAGGAATTACTGGTCGTGTGGCTTTAAGACCAGAGAATGCTGGTCGTGTGCCTTTAAGACCAGGGAATACTGGTCGTGCGCCTTTAAGACCAGGGAATACTGGTCGTGTGCCTTTAAGACCAGGGAATACTGGACGTGTGCCTTTGAGACCAGGGAATGCTGGACGTGTGCGTTTAAGACCCGGGGATACTTACTGGTCCCGTGTCTTTAAAACCCGAGAATTCTGGTCACGCGCCCTTAAGACCAGGGAATACTGTTCACGCGCCTTTAAGACCAGGGGATACTGGTCACGTACCCTTAAGACCAGGGAATACTGGTCACGTGCCTTTAAGACCAGGAAATACTGGTCACGTGCCTTTAGACCAGGGACTACTGGTCACGTGCCTTTAAGACCAGGGAATACTGGTCACGTGCCTTGAAGACCAGGAATACTGGTCATGCGGGTTTAGGTAAAATCTCGCAGCGAGCGAGAAGCGCCAATTCAGGGGGCGGAGCTACAGGCATGACGTGGGCGGAGCCTCGAAACTCCCATGAATAGGCCCCAGCCGGGGCGTAAATTTCTGCAGCCGGCGTCAGCGTAGAAGTTAGGGGTGGTCACCCGTTGCTCGAGAAAATTGAGCGCTTCCGCGTCAGGCGCTAAGCGCCAGGAAAAAAAAAAAAAAAAAAAGGCTAAGCCGCCTTGAGGCGACACAGTGCGCTTCTGGGATGCGGACTACACATCGGCCGAAGCCGGGAGCTAAATTTGTTAGCCGGCTGGAGCGTTACCTCAGGGAGGTGGCCACAGGGAAGTCTGAGACCGCCTGTCAATATCCCGCTGCAGAAGCCCATTGCTGGCAGGATCCACTTACCAACGGTGCGCGTCCCGGCATGGAGCCGCCGCGGATGTCGGGTATTGCAGCGTGGACGGTGCAGGGATAAAGAGATAAACCTCAATCCATCATCCCTTTGTTAGGGAGGTGGAGAGGAACCGTCCGCCTCCTTGTGCCATCCGCTTTCACAGTGGTGGGATAGTGGAGGCTGCCCGGACCATGGAGGGGGGCTTCTGTACATCCACAAAGTTCAGCCCATCGGGACCATGAAGGCACCTTCGCCCCTGAAGGGGATTTCAACTGCGGCCTAGTCCGGCTGAAAAAGCCGGGAACTAAATTTATGGAGCCTGCCGGTGGAGCGCGTCGGCGGGCCGCACGCCGAATGATTGCCGCTGGCGTACCGGTCAGTGGCACCCCCAGGACCGCATCTTCCACGCAGTCAGCGTGAGGAAGAATGGCCCCCGAGATCTGCAGGGCGCCTCTCGTCCCAGACGAGAAGCGCCGATATAGGGGGCGGGGTTACGGCCGTGGGAGGATCTGCCCACTGCGGCCTACTCCAGCTGAGAAGCCGGGGACTAAATTTTCGGTCTGCCTGGCGATGCGCGGCGGCCGCAACGGAGCGACGCTAACCGCCGCAGTTTCCCGACCGCCGGCGCCTCTCTCCAGGGGCTCTGCCGCAAGTACCGCCGGCGCCTGCCCCATAGAGGCCACTGCGGCCTACTCCGGCTGAAAAACCGGGGACTAAATTTCCGGCCTGCCCGGCGGTGTGAGGTGGCGCGGCCGCAAAGCGATCCGGAGCGCAGGAGGGGAACTCCTGATGTACTCACAGTCCGGTAATGCAGGTCCCCCTGTCCCTGCGCGCTCCATCCTCATCCTCTTCTGCAATCCCTTTGGGCTCTGCCGCAAGTATGCAACGCCATGTGATGTGGGCCTTGTATGTCGGGCCACCGGAGAGGAACATTAGAGCAGGCTCTATGTGCTCGCCGTCTTGCAGGGGGAAGGGAAATCGGGACCAAAGATGGAAACCCGTTGCCCGAGTAAAATTTGGCGTGCTCCCGCGTCGCAGGAGAGGGACGGGGAGGTATACTCGCCGTGCTCGCCTGTTGCTGGTTCGGGGGAGAGCGGGTCCCATAAAAAAGGATCCGTCGCCCCCTTCACTCCGTTGAATAAAAAATTAAAATTAAAATTAAAATAAGAAAGTTGGGGTCTGAAAACAGACCCAAGTGCCTCCTACAGACACTAAGCAAGAACTGGTTAGCTGAGGGCCAGCAGGAGGGTGTATACTGCAGAGGAGGAGCTATCTTTCTTTGTATCACTTAGTGTCCTCCTAGTGGCAAGCAGCATAACACCCACGGTCTGTGTCCCCCAATGAGGCGTAGGAGAAATATTATATATTTTCTTACAAATATATATATTGACCACTAGGGGGAGCATTTTCCGTTTTAGACCTCAAGCAGCTATAGTAAGACTTACCAGCTTTACTGTTAGCTGGAAAATCTGGGCAGTAACTGCTGACATCACCATTTCCCTCCCCTTTAGGGTGGTCTAATATCCCTGGGGCAGAATGAAGAGCAGCATCACAGGGCAGCGCCATTTTGTGTGTGACTGCCCTGTGATCTGCTATCACCAGCAGTTACTGCATCAGAAGCTCAGCTTGTTTACAGAGGAGCAGAACACAGTGGGCTCAGCAGCATGGTGGACTGGAGGAAGGGTGAAGTGGTGTGTGTGTTAGTGATGTGTCGTTCGTGAACGAGCCAACACAAAGAGCCGGCTCCCTGCTGTGAATGAAAGGAGTCGGCTCTGCAGCGTGAGTGAGCCGAGTCTTTTTTTTTTTTTCCTTTCTTGTCTGGGCCTGGCAGCTTCTCAGATTCAGCCAGTGAAGTGTGACTGTGACTCATGTGGGAGGAGCAGATAGCAGAGAGGAAGATGTGGAGTCTGTGGACTGTAAATAAATGCATACAAAGAAAGGGGCAATATTACACTGGCTTGAGTGGCTTCCTCCCTGGTATGTGACTGTGTAGGAGGAATGACAAATTGTATGTTCATCATCATCATCTGCAATGACCTGTGAGTTACCTTTTGTCCCAAATAAAGATACACTTTACTGTGGCCTCATCCATGGCATATATACATATATGGTACTAGATGGTGGCCCGATTCTAACGCATCGGGTATTCTAGAATATGCATGTCCACGTAGTATATTGCCCAGCCACGTAGTATATTGCACAGCCCACGTAGTATATTGCCCAGCCACATAGTATATTGTCCAGACACGTATGTAACAGGTTAAAAAAAAAACAAAACATATACTCACCTTCCGAGGGAGCCGTTGTAGTCCTGTCGCCTGTGTGCGTTGCACCCGGCAGCTTCCTGTCCCAGGGTTGGATGCGCGCAGGACCTGTGATGACGTCGCGGTCACATGACCGTGACGTCATGGAAGGTCCTTCTCGCATACCATCCTTGGCACTGGAGCCTGCCGCTTGCACTGCTGAGGAGAGGACGCGACGACGGAGGGTAAGCATAGCAGTTTTTTTTAAATTATTTTTAACATTACATTTTTTTTTACTATTGATGTCGCATAGGCAGCATCAATAGTAAAAAGTTGGGGACACACAGGGTTAATAGCAGCGGTTACGGAGTGCGTTAAACACGGCATAACGCGGTCTGTTACCGCCGGCATTAACCCTGTGTGAGCGCTGACTGGAGGGGAGTATGAAGCGGGCACTGACTGCGGGGAGGAAGGAGCGGCCATTTTTCCGCCAGACTGTGCCGGTCGTTGATTGGTCGTGGCTGTCTGTGCGGCCTGTCCGGGGTCTGTGCGGGACCGTGGGTGGTCTGTACGGCCTGCCGGGGGGTCTGTACAGCCTCTCCGGGGGGTCTGTACGGCCTGCCGGGGGTCTTTGTGTCTGTGCAGGCATCGTCCGATGGGACTACAAGTCCCATCGGACGATGCCTGCTACACTGACAGTGATTGACACATTAGCCAATGATGGGACAGTAGTAGTCCCATCATCCGTTGAATATAAAAAAAAAAAATACTCCATACATACTCCATACATGCTACATACATGCTACATACATACTACATACATACATACTACATTCATACAGTACATTCATACATTACATACATGACATACATATAGACATACAGTACATATAACATAGAGTATATACTCACCGTTACTTGTCACTTTGTTCCCCGAAGCCAGTGTCATCTGTAAAAAATATGAAAAAAACAAACAACCAATATACTACCTGTCCGCAGAAATCCACGAGTGTCCCACGCCGATCTCCCGTGGAGAGCAGCAGCATCAGATAAAAAACCGGATCCGGCGGAAAAAAACGGATCTGACGAAAAAAAAACGGATCCGGCGACGAAAAACGGATCCGACGGGGGAAAAACGGATCCGGCTGGAAAAAACGGATCCGGCTGGAAAAAAACGGATCCGGCTGGAAAAAAACGGATCCGGTGGAAAAAAACGGATCAAGCGGGAAAAAACGGATCCGGCGGGAAAAAAACGGATCCGGTGGAAAAAACGGATCTGGCAGAAAAAAACAGATCCGGTGTAAAAAAACGGATCCGGCGAAAAAAAAACCCGGATCCGGCGTGAAAAAATGGATCCTGTGAAAAAAAATGGATCTGGCGGAAAAAAACAGATCTGGCGGAAAAAAAACAGCATGCGCTGCCAAAACTCCGCCCCCTCCTTCCAGACTTCAGAATGGGCAGCGGATGTGTTGAAAAACTGCATCCGCTGCCCACGTCGGGCACAAATTTCACAACATGCGTCGGTACGTCGGCACGACGCATAGCGACGGACCCGTACCGACGCAAGTGTGAAAGAGGCCTTTATGAGCGTTGAATTAAAAAAAAAAAAAAACGGCGTGGGCTCCCGCGCAATTTTCTGTGCCAGAGGGGGAAAGCCGACGGCCGGGGGCCAATATCTGTAGCCTGCTATGAATATCAGCCCGCAGCTGTCTGCGTAGCCTTTACTGGCTATTAAAATAGGGGGACCGCAAAAAAAAAAATTACGCGGGGTCCCCCTATATTTTATAGCCAGAAAGGCTACGCAGACAGCTGCGGGCTGAAATTCATAGCCTAGAGAGGGGCCATGGATATTGCCCCCCCCCCGGCTACAGATACAAGTCCGCAGCCGCCCCGGAAATGGCGCATCTGTAAGATGCGCCAATTCCGGCACTTAGCCCCTCTCTTCCCACTCCCGTGTAGCGGTGGGATATGGGGTAATAAGGGGTTAATGTCACCTTGCTATTGTAAGGTGACATTAAGCCGGGTTAATAACGGAGAGGCGTCAATAAGACGCCTGTCCGTTATTAATCCAATAGTAAGAAAGGGTTAATAAAACACGCACACATTAGGAAAAAGTATTTTAATATTCTTCATTTCACCATACTTACCATACTTCAGCGCCTGCAAAAAACGTAAAATAATAAACCGCATACTACCTGTCCGCCGTAGTCCAATTAATAACGAGTGTCCCACGACGATCTCCCCTATAGAACAGTGACATCGGGTGATGTCACTGCTCTATAGGACCCTCAGTGACACACTGACAGGAGACAATGGCTCTTGCAGTGCATCACTGAGAGGTTACCTTAGGACAAAGTGTCACTTTATGCCAATTGCTGCCTGGGAAAATTTATCATACAGCAATGGCATAAAGTGAGACTAGGGACTTTTTTTTACAGCGGCGGAGGAATACAGTGGTGGAAGGATACCTTCCTGCCGTCATTGTGTTCCTGGAGCCCCTGGAGAGCAGTCGCATTATCTGATGCTGCTGCTCTCCATGGGAGATCGTCGTGGGACACTCGTGGATTTCTGCAGACAGGGAGTATATTGGTTGGTTGTTTTTTTCATATTTTTTACAGATGACACTGGCTTCGGGGACCAAAATGACAAGTAATGGTGAGTCTGTAATCTATGTTTAATGTAATGTATGAATGTAACGTATGGAGTATGTATGTAGCATGTATGTATGTAGCATGTATGTATGTAGCATGTACGTATGTATGTAGCATGTACGTATGTATGTAGCATGTACGTATGTAGCATGTATGTATGTACGAATGTAGCATGTATGTATGAATGTAGCATGTATGTATGTATGTATGTAGCATGTATGTATGTAGCATGTATGTATGTAGCATGTATGTATGTAGCATGTATGTATGTATGTAGCATGTATGTATGAATGTAGCATGTATGTATGTATGTATGTAGCATGTATGTATGAATGTAGCATGTATGTATGTATGTAGCATGTATGTATGTAGCATGTATGTATGTAGCATGTATGTATGTAGCATGTATGTATGTAGCATGTATGTATGTATGTAGCATGTATGTATGAATGTAGCATGTATGTATGTATGTAGCATGTATGTATGTATGTAGCATGTATGTATGTATGTATGTAGCATGCATGTATGTAGCATGTATATATGTAGCATGTATGTATGTACAGTATGTAGCATGTATGTATGTAGCATGTATGTATGTAGCATGTATGTATGTATGTAGCATGTATGTATGTATGTAGCATGTATGTATGTAGCATGTATGTATGTAGCATGTATGTATGGAGTATTTTTTTTTTTTTCATTCAACACATTAGCCGGATGATGGGACTACTACTGTCCCATCATTGGCTAATGTGTCAATCACTGTCAGTGTAGCAGGCACTTGTAGTCCCATCGGACGATGCTTGCACACACGCATAGAGACCCCCCCCACGCCGAGAGGGAGAGCGACACAGGGGGAGAGAATGCAGGGAGGAGGGAGAGCGACACAGGGGGAGAGAATGCAGGGAGAGCGACACAGGGGGAGAGTGCAGCTTACCGGAGATCTCCGGGACTGTGTGTGAGGAGGCGGAGACAGAGCAGGAGAACTGGAGAAGCACCCAGGGAGGGCAGCATGTGAGAGCAGAGGATGTCTGCCCAGAACGCACAATGCCTGGAGTACAGAGGAGCAGGGAGGTAAATCACCCGCACTCCCCACTCTCCTGGCTCCAGTCACAGTCAGCGCTTCTGTCCTGCAGCGATAGAGAGCAAGTGGAGCTCGGCAGAGAGCACTGGGCTATAGTAAAATGGCGGCCAGTCACACCTACAGCAGTGAGTTGTGCAGCCCACAGAGGCGTGCCCAGCTCACTGCTAATGTGGCTGCGATGTTATAGATAGGGTCCGCGGCGGTCTATTATCTCCTATGTCCATGGGGTGCCGTAAAATGTCACTGCTAGTGTCGTGCTACTGCTGTGAAACCAAGATGTAAGCCCCCAGTTCCTTCTTTCTACTGGTATAACACACAAAATCTGTTTTACATGCATTCAATTCTTGGTTATAACAGCATGTTATGCTACATTACATTGATTAATGAATGATCTACAAACGCGGTACCTTACCTTTAAACACCATTTTAATTTTTTTGCGTGGGTCATTATGATAATGACAATATTACATATAATTAGTTTCTTTTAAGTATTACTAATTGTGCTAAAAATAAAAAATCCCACCATTTTCAAATACCCATAATATTTTGTATTTTTCCACAGATGGCTGGTTGTTTCCATAAGCTGGAGTTTTTATTGGGCCCATTTTGGAATACAGAATACTCTTTGATCACGTTTTATGTAATGTTATGTGAGGCTAGATGAATGAACATGGCAGCGCTGGAGTAATGTTTCTTTCTCAGCGTGAATACAGGAATAAAGTTTTATTGTACTAGTATAGATGTGGCGATGTCAGTAATGTGCCATTGTTATGGGATTTTGTGAAGAAAAACTGTAAGCACCGATGGCAGCATACAGACAACCACATTAGACAGTAGGTGACAGTCTGCAGGAAGACCCCAGATAACGTTCACTGCCCCTATGTACTGACTGTCTCCAGCCCACTCCAGGTACGTCACTATGGGTTATCTCTAATAATACTGTTGCTTCTGTGGTTTTAACCCCTTTACCCCCAAGGGTGGTTTGCACGTTAATGACCGGGCCAATTTTTACAATTCTGACCACTGTCCCTTTATGAGGTTATAACTCTGGAACGCTTCAACAGATCTTAGCGATTCTGACATTGTTTTCTCGTGACATATTGTACTACATGATAGTGGTAAAATTTCTTCGATATAACGCGTTTATTTGTGAAAAAAAAACGGAAATTTGGTGAAAATTTCGCAATTTTCCAACTTTGAATTTTTATGCCCTTAAATCACAGAGATATGTCAAGCAAAATACTTAATAAGTAACATTTCCCACATGTCTACTTTACATCAGCACAATTTTGGAACCAACATTTTTTTTTTGTTAGGGAGTTATAAGGGTTAAAAGTTGACCAGAAATTTCTCATTTTTACAACACCATTTTTTTTTTTAGGGACCACATCTCATTTGAAGTCATTTTGAGGGGTCTATATGATAGAAAATACCCAAGTGTGACACCATTCTAAAAACTGCACCCCTCAAGGTGCTCAAAACCACATTCAAGAAGTTTATTAACCCTTCAGGTGTTTCACAGGAATTTTTAGAATGTTTAAATAAAAATGAACATTTAACTTTTTTCACACAAAATTTATTACAGCTCCAATTTGTTTTATTTTACCAAGGGTAACAGGAGAAAATGGACCCCAAAAGTTGTTGTACAATTTGTCCTGAGTACGCTGATACCCCATATGTCGGGGTAAACCACTGTTTGGGCGCATAGCAGAGCTCGGAAGGGAAGGAGCACCATTTTACTTTTCAATGCAAAATTGACTGGAATTAAGATGGGACGCCATGTTGCGTTTGGAGAGCCCCTGATGTGCCTAAACATTGAAACTCCCCACAAGTGACACCATTTTAGAAAGTAGACCCCTTAAGGAACTTATCTAGATGTGTGGTGAGCACTTTGACCCAACAAGTGCTTCACAGAAGTTTATAATGCAGAGCTGTAAAAATAAAAAATCATATTTTTTACAAAAATTATCTTTTCGCCCCCAATTTTTTATTTTCCCAAGGGTAAGAGAAGAAATTGGACCCCAAAAGTTGTTGTGCAAATTGTCCTGAGTACGCTGATACCCCATATGTGGGGGGGAACCACTGTTTGGGCGCATGGCAGAGCTCGGAAGGGAAGGAGCGCCGTTTGACTTTTCAATGCAAAATTTACTGGAATTGAGATGGGACACCATGTCGCTTTTGGAGAGCCCCTGATGTGCCTAAACATTAAAAACCCCCACAAGTGACACCATTTTAGAAAGTAGACCCCCTAAGGAACTTATCTAGATGTGTTTTGAGAGCTTTGAACCCCCAAGTGTTTCACTACAGTTTATAACGCAAAGCCGTGAAAATATATATATATTTTTTTTCACAAAAATGATTTTTTTAGCCCCCAGTTTTGTATTTTCACAAGGGTAACAGGAGAAATTGGACCCCAAACGTTGTTGTCCAATTTGTCCTGAGTACGCTGATACCCCGTATGTGGGGGGAAACCACTGTTTGGGCGCATGGCAGAGCTCGGAAGGGAAGGAGCGCCATTTGGAATGCAGACTTAGATGGATTGGTCTGCAGGCGTCACGTTGCATTTGCAGAGCCCCTGATGTACCCAAACAGTACAACCCCCCCACAAGTGACCCCATATTGGAAACTAGACCTCCCAAGGAACTTATCTAGATGTGTTGTGAGAACTTTGAACCCAAAGTGTTTCACTACAGTTTATAACTCAGAGCCGTGAAAATATATATATTTTTTTTCACAAAAATTATTTTTTTAGCCCCCAGTTTTGTATTTTCACAAGGGTAACAGGATAAATTGGACCCCAAACATTGTTGCCCAATTTGTCCTGAGTACGCTGATACCCCATATGTGGGTGGGAACCACTGTATGGGCGCATGGCAGAGCTCGGAAGGGAAGCAGCGCCATTTGGAATGCAGACTTAGATGGATTGGTCTGCAGGCATCACGTTGCATTTGCAGAGCCCCTGATGTACCCAAACAGTAGAAACCCCTCACAAAAACGTATAGCAAAAACGTTTTTGCGTCTCCACATTTTGAGACCTATAATTTTTCCATATTTTGGTCCACAGAGTCATGTGAGGTCTTGTTTTTTGCGGGACGAGTTGACGTTTTTATTGGTAACATTTTCGGACACGTGACAGTTTTTGATCGCTTTTTATTCCGATTTTTGTAAGGCAGAATGACCAAAAACCAGCTATTCATGAATTTCTTTTGGGGCAGGCGTTTATACCGTTCCACGTTTGGTAAACTTGATAAAGCAGTTTTATTCTTCGGGTCAGTACGATTACAGCGATATCTCATTTATATCATTTTTTTATGTTTTGGCGCTTTTATACGCTGAAAACTATTTTATAGAAAAAATAATTATTTTGGCATCGCTTTATTCTGAGGACTATAACTTTTTTATTTTTTTGCTTATGATGCTGTATGACGGCTCGTTTTTTTGCGGGACAAGATGATGTTTTCAGCGGTACCATGGTTATTTATATCCATCTTTTTGATTGCGTGTTATTCCACTTTTTGTTCGGCGGTATGATAATAAAGCGTTGTTTTTTGCCTCTTTTTTTTTCTTACGGTGTTCACTGAAAGGGTTAACTAGTGGGACAGTTTTAGGCTGCGTGTCCACGCTCAGGATGGCCGGCGGTATCGCCGCTCGGCGCTAAGCCCTGCCCCCTTTCTGGGACGCGATGGTGCCGGATGTGTACAGTACACATCCGGGATCATCGCACCCCTCGCCATAGGGCCCTGTGATATGCCTTGCGGGGACGCTGCGTCCCCGCAAGGTGTACGGACATGCTGCGATCTGAAAAGACGCGCAGCATGTCCGGAGTCGCAGGGCCGCCGCGTGCGGGTTTCCACGCATAGTGGACACGGGATTTCAACAAATCCCCTCCACTATGCTGGAACATCTGGACGCTGCGTGTTTTTTTATTTAAAGAAATGTATTTATGGAATAAAAAAATTTTTCTTCTTTATTTAGGAATTTTATTTTTTTTTGTTTACACATGTGGAATTTTTTTTTTTTTTTTTTACTTTGTCCCGGGGGGGACATCACAGATTGCTGATCTGACAGTTTGCACAGCACTTTCAGATCAGCGATCTGACTTACAGCGCTGCAGGCTTACCAGCGCCTGCTCTGGACCCGGAAGTAGTCCCTGCAGGACCTGGATGCAGCCCCGCGGCCATTTTGGATCCGGGGCCTGCAGGGATAGGAGGTAAGAGACGCTTGGAGCAACGCGATCACATCCCGTTGCTCCGAGGGTCTCAGGGAAGCACGCAGGGAGCCCCCTCCCTGCGCGATGCTTCCCTATACCGCCGGAACACTGCGATCATGTTTGATCGCAGTGTGCCGGGGGTTAATGTGCCGGGGGCGGTCCGTGACCGCTCCTGGCACATAGTGCCGGGTGTCAGCTGCGATAGTCAGATCGCTATGACGTACTATCCCGTCGAGGGTCAGATAGGCCCAGGTCACCTCGACGGGATAGTACGTCTAAGGTCAGAGAGGGGTTAAGCCCCAGGAATTTTTTGGGAACCAACAAATCTGTAATATTGATCATTTTTACCTGCATATAATTAGTCATCCTCTTCCCCCCTCATTAGGCATTGCTGGCTCATTGTGTCCAGGGAGACCTTGTCAGTACCTGGAGACTGTGACCAGCAGGAGATTGAATGTTATTCACAGTCACTGGATTCTGGGAAATGCTGTACTATGATGGATTTGTGAATGAGGGACAGTCTCTTGTGTTTGTTTCTTTTTATGTTTTTCAGGTATTCATTTCTGGACTATGTCAGATTCCCAGGACTATGGTGGACGTGCCTAGGTTTTGTTTTTTTTTCTTTCAAGAAATTTGTGAGCTAGGGAATGCTGTTTTTGAGTCTTTATTGCAATAAACTTTTTTTTTAGAGTATGTAATGTGATGTGTCAGTTCTTTGGCAACTGCAGGCTTGTATTTTTAGGTTGTGAAGGGTCCACAACTGTCTGCTTTACCTGGGCTGGTTATCAGAAATAGTGGGAACCCCACAGCCTTTTTTTATTTTATTATTATTTCTTAGTGTAATTGAAGTACAGTAAACTAGACACACAACACTAATTATATTATTATTATGTATTTATTTATCTAGCACCATTAATTCCATGGTGCTGTACATGAGACGGGGTTCCATCAAAATACAAATATTGTACAAACTAACAATGACAGTCTGATACAGAGGGAAGAGGACCCTGCCATTGCGGGCTTACATTCTACAGGATGGTGGGGAAGGAGACAGGTTGGGGGTTACAGTAACTCTGATGGTGTTGATGTGACCGTGTGGTCATTCCAGGTTGTAAGCTTTTTGAAATTTTTTTGAGCTGGAGGCGACAGGAGGTGGCGAGAGCTTGGATGTGTGGTATGAAGGACAGGGCAGAGTCAAGGGTTACTGTATGGCAGCGGATTTTGGGGACAGGGGAAAGTGTGATTTCATTTATTGTGATAGATAGATCAGGTAGGGAAGGTATGCGAGATGGAGAAAAGAT
Source organism: Ranitomeya variabilis (assembly GCF_051348905.1). Classification (NCBI taxonomy): domain Eukaryota; kingdom Metazoa; phylum Chordata; class Amphibia; order Anura; family Dendrobatidae; genus Ranitomeya; species Ranitomeya variabilis. The sequence continues at coordinate 618,482,046 of NC_135233.1, forward strand.
AATGAGTTCAGATTTGTCCACATTGAGCTTGAGGAAGCGAGAGGAGAAGAATGAGGATATGGTTGATAGACACTCTGGGATTCTGGAGAGCAGAGAGGTGACATTTGGCAAGAGAGGTAGATCTGAGTGTCATCAGCATATAGATGGTACTGGAAGCCATAGGACTTTATGAGTTGTCCCAGGCCAAGGGTATAGATTGGGAAGAGAAGAGGTCCTAGGACAGAGCCTTGAGGGACTCCAACAGAGAGGGGGCGACATGAAGAGGTAGTATTGGGAGTGGGAGATGCTTAATGTGTGGTTGTTAAAGTATGAGAAGATCCAAGATAGGGTGAGGTCTTTGAGACCAAAGGAGGAGAGGATCTGTAGTAGGAGGCAGTGGTCAACTGTGTTGAAAGCAGAGGACAGGTCTAGAAGGAGGAGAATGAGAGGAAAGTTCAGTATGGATGTGCTGCTCAAGTAGTTAGGAAGCAAATGGGAGCAAAGATATGGGGCGGTAGCTGGACATTACACTTGGGTCAAGGGTTGGCTTTTTGAGGATAGGTGTAATTGTGGCATGTTTGAAAGCAGAGGGGATGGTATCAGAATTTAGCGATAGATTGAAGAGATGGGTTAGGGCTGGGATTATTGTAGTGGTGAGGTTGTGGAGGAGGTGGGATGGGATGGGATGGGGTAAAGCGCACAAGTGGTGAAGTGCGGTGTGATTTGGAGGGAAGATGAGCAAGCTCCCCTTCAGTGATTTTGGAGAGGGAAGTTATGGATTTAGAGCATTTGTCTGGTATGCAAAGGGGTTGTGGTGGTTGGACAACAAAGATTTGCTTTGTTTGCCACAGAATTCAAAAATTAGATAGACTTCCTTGGCAGAGATTAAGGAAGTTGGAGGGTGCAGTGGTGGGCAGAGGAGGGAGTTAAGTGTTGAATAACTGTTTTGGGTTGTGGGATAAGGAAGATACAAGGGTTGTAAAATAGGCTTGTTTAGCAGAGGTGAGGGCTGATTTGAAAGTGAGTGTTGCTTGTTTGAATGCAGTGGAATCATCTGATGAATGTGTTTTCTTGCAATGTTGCTGTGCAATTGTGGATGCTTGATTAATCTTTTTAGTGATGTTATTGTGCCATGGTTGTATATTGATTGGTTGCACTTTGCTATGTATGACAAGGGTAACTGAGTTGATGGCTGATACAAGAGTGGCATTGTTGAAACTAGTGGCAATGTCTGTTTTGGGGATCTGGATGCCAGTGGTAGGATAGAGTCAGAGAGTGTGTGGGTGTCTAGGTTTGCAAGGTTTTTTTGGGGGTATGCATGTTGCTGGACATGGGTGACAGGTGAGGAGGAAAGAGATGAGAAAGTGAGTAGGTGCTGGTCAGATAGAGGGGGAGTGGAGGTTGTGTTGGAGGATGTGAGCCATGTTTTGGTGAGGGCCAGGAAGGTACATTGACAAGAGGTAAAGAGATTGTGAATCACATTGTGTTTTTTTGCAGATGGAGTGGGCCTTTCAGTGTGACCCAAATGGAGGAAGCTTGGGAGTGGATGTCAAGGACCCAAATTTGAAGTGGGTGAGATTTCTGGTGTTTATTTTTGGTTGTGAGTGATAGGAGGCGGAAATAATGTTGTATGAGTTGTGTGGGTTCAGGATTTGGAGATATGTTGGCAGCAGAGAGAGTGAGGCTTAATGGAGGCCAAAGTGTTCTGGAAGTTGAGTATGAAATGTATCCATGTACTTACCGAGTGTTGGGGTTTGTTCTCTTCTGGTTCTTTTTCTGGTATTATTTCTGCTGCATACTTAAATATTATTTCTGCTGCATACTTAAATATTATTTCTGCTGCATACTTAAATTACATACTTATAAGACAGACCATGCTCAGACAGACCTAGCACACTACATTTATACTAAACTAAGTGCTCATCAACTAGGCCAGGTGTCAACAGGAAAAGGAGGGAAACAGAAAGACTCATTACATACAGGAGGGGACAATTAGCAATTACAAAGGAAAAGGCAAACAGGAAATAGTCACAAACAAATGTGTGTTAGCATCAAAGAAATAAGGTGATACATATACAGGGTGAGTGAGGTGAGGGAATATGGGTGACGATATTGCAGCCGCTTTACATACGAGTCAAGGCTATTTCAGACACCCTGGCAGTGATGGGATGGAGGTTTCTGTATGTATCTCCTGCCGCCAACTACACATATACATACCGCCCTCACTGCACACTGCCCCATAGCCAGGACACAGCAAGGCAGCCTTTCTGACTATTACTTATCCTCGGTGTAGCTCCATGACTGACCACTGGATAAGGGGGCAACAGACAGCTGCAAAATCCCCCAAAAAAATGGAAAGTAGCATAAACGACCACATCCCTGACAGATTCTATATCTCACAGGGATCTATATATCCCATATCTATCTTGGCACATGTTAAAGCTAATCATCTGTCATTTCTATTCAGCATTCTATTCCATTAAACATCACATGGATAACACATATTATAGCATACATGTGCGGGACATAGTGACATCTGTGCTCCCACAACAAATAGGCACATCCATGGGACTCACACAGACATATGCACAGCCCCATAGATTAGAATGGGTGGACCAGCATGTCTCCAGTACATGGGAAAAATGTCACATGTGAAGGCACCAAACACACTAATGTTATTGTTACACACTAACAGATCAGGTTTCAGACACAATCTAGAAAGCTTGGATATAAGTCAGACCCAGAGACTGTTGTCAGCCCACCAGTTGCTCAAGCAACCAGTTTCAATCACATTGACAAGAAGAGTGATCACCTTAACCCCTTAGTGACAGAGCCAATTTGGTACTTAATGACCGAGCCAATTTTTACAATTCTGACCAGTGTCACTTTAAGAGGTTATAACTCTGGAACGCTTTATCGGATCCCGCTGATTCTGAGATTGTTTTTTCGTGACATATTGTACTTCAAGTTAGTGGTAACATTCCTTCGATATTAATTGCGATTATTTATGAAAAAAATGGAAATATGGCGAAAATTTTTAAAATTTTGCAATTTTCAAACTTTGTATTTTTATGCCCTTAAATCAGAGAGATATGTCACAAAAAATAGTTCATAAATAACATTTCCCACATGTCTACTTTACATCAGCACAATTTTGGAAACAATTTTTTTTTTGTTTGGGAGTTATAAGGGTTAAAAGTTGACCAGCAATTTCTCATTTTTACAACACCATGTTTTTTTAGGGACCATATCACCTTTGAAGTCATTTTGAGGGGTCTATATGATAGAAAATAACCAAGTGTGACACCATTCTAAAAACTGCACCCCTCAAGCTGCTCAAAACCACATTCAAGAAGTTTATTAACCCTTTACGTACTTCACAGGAACTGAAAAAATGTGGAAGAAAAAAATGAACATTTAACTTTTTTTTGCAAACATTTTACTTCAGAACCATTTTTTTTTATTTTCACAAGTGTAAAAACAGAAATTTAACCACAAATTTTGTTGTGCAATTTTTCCCGAGTACGCCGATACCCCATATGTGGAGGTAAACCACTGTTTGGGCGCACCGCAGAGCTTGGAAGTGAAGGAGCACCGTTTGACTTTTTCAATGCAGAATTGGCTGGAATTGAGATCGGATGCCATGTCGCGTTTGGAGAGCCCCTGATGTGCCTAAACAGTGGAAACCCCCCACAAGTGATACCATTTTGGAAACTAGACCCCTTAAGGAACTTATCTAGATGTGTGGTGAGCACTTTGAACCCCCAAGTGCTTCACAGAAGTTTATAACGTAGAGTCGTGAAAATAAAAAATCACATTTTTTCTACAAAAATGATCTTTTTGCCCCCAAATTTTTATTTTCACAAGGGTAACAGGAGAAATTAGACCACAAAAGTTGTTGTGCAATTTCTCCTGAGTACGTCGATACCCCATATGTGGGGTTAAACCATTGTTTTGGCGCACCGCAGAGCTTGGAAGAGAAGGAGTGTCGTTTTACTTTTTCAATGTAGAATTGGCTGGAATTGAGATCGGACGCCATGTCACGTTTGGAGAGCCGCTGATGTGCCTAAACAGTGGAGACCACCCACAAATGACACCATTTTGGAAACTAGACCCCTTAAGGAACTTATCTAGATGTGTGGTGAGCACTTTAAACCCCCAGGTGCTTCACAGAAGTTTATAACGTAGAGCCGTGAAAATAAAAAAATCGCATTTTTTCTACAAAAATTATCTTTTTGCCTCCAAATTTTTATTTTACCAAGGGTAACAGGAGAAAATGGACCCCAGAAGTTGTTGTACAATTTGTCTTGAGTACGCCGACACCCCATATGTGGGGGTAAACCACTGTGTGGGCGCATGGCTGAGCTCGGAAGCAAAGGAGCGCCATTTGACTTTTCAATGCAAAATTGACTGGAATTGAGATCGGACACCATGTCGCGTTTGGAGAGCCCCTGATGTACCTAAACAGTAGAAACCCCCCCAAAGTGACCCCATTTTGGAAACTAGACCCCCCATGGAATTTATCTAGATGTGTAGTGAGAACTTTGAATGCCCAAGTGCATCACAGAAGTTTATAATGCAGAGTCGTGAAAATAAAAAATATATTTTTTTTAACAATAAAGATTTTTTAGCCCCCAAGTTTTTATTTTCACAAGGGTAACAAGAGAAATTGGACCCCAAAAGTTGTTATCCAATTTGTCCTGAGTATGCTGGTACCCCATATGTGGGGGTAAACCACTGTTTGGGCGCACGGCAGAGCTCGGAAGGGAAGGAGCGCCATTTTGGAATGCAGACTTTGATAGAATTGTCTGCGGGCGTTATGTTGCGTTTGCAGACCCTTAATGTACCTAAACAGTAGAAACCCCCAACAAGTGACCCCATTTTGGAAAATAGACCCCCCAAGGAACTTATCTAGATATGTGGTGAGAACTTTGAATGCCCAAGTGCTTCACAGAAGTTTATAATGCAGAGTAGTGAAAATAAAAAATATTTTTTTTTCCCACAAAAAAGATTTTTTTAGCCCCCAAATTTTTATTTTCACAAGGGTAACAAGAGAAATTGGACCCCAAAAGTTGTTGTCCAATTTGTCCTGAGTATGCTGGTACCCCATATGTGGGGGTAAACCACTGTTTTGGCACACGGCAGAGCTCGGAAGAGAAGGAGCGCCATTTTGGAATTCAGACTTTTATAGAATTGTCTGTGGGTGTTATGTTGTGTTTGCAGAGCCCCTGATGTACCTAAACAGTAGAAACCCCCCAAAAGTGACCAAATTTTGGAAACTAGACCCCCTAAGGAACTTATCTAGATATGTGGTGAGAACTTTGAATGCTCAAGTGCTTCACAGAAGTTTATAATGCAGAGTAGCGAAAATAAAAAAATATTTTTTTTTCCCACAAAAAAGATTTTTAGCCCCCAAGTTTTTATTTTCACAAGGGTAACAGGAGAAATTGGACCACAAAAGTTGTTGTCCAATTTATCCCGAGTGCGCTGATGCCCCATATGTGGGGGTAAACCACTGTTTGGGCGCACGGCAGAGCTCAGAAGGAAGGGAGCACCATTTGACTTTTTTAGCGCAAAATTGGCTGTCGTGTTTGGAGATCCCCTGATGTACCTAAACAGTGGAAACCCCCAAATTATAACTCCAACCCTAACTCCAACACACCCCTAACCCTAATCTCAACCCGATCCATAATCCTAATCACAACCCTAATGATAATCACAACCCTAACGCCAAAACAGCCCTAATCTCAACCCTAACCATAACCCTAATCAAAACCCTAAATCCAACACACCCCTAACCCTAATCCCAACTCTAACCCTAACTTTAGCCCCAACCCTAACCCTAACTTTAGCCCCAACCCTAACCATAACTTTAGCCCCGTCGTCACAAAAAGAGTTCAATGTAACCTTTTTTTTGTACGTCACGTCCGCCATTTCCGCGCATGCGTGGCCGTAACTCTGCCCCCTCCTCCCCAGGACATAGACTGGGCAGCGGATGCGTTGAAAAACTGCATCCGTTGCCCACGTTGTGCACAATTTTCACAACGTGCGTCGGTACGTCGGGCCGACGCATTGCGACCGCCCCGTACCGACGCAAGTGTGAAAGAAGCCTAAGGCTACTTTCACACTAGCATCGTACTCGGCCCATCGCAGTGTGTCGGGCCGACGTACCGACGCTAGCGTTGTAAGCGCCGCACAACGGGTGCAGCGGATGCTGTTTTTTCAACGCATCCGCTGCCCCATTGTTAGGTGTGGGGAGGCGGGGGCGGAGTTCTGGCCGCGCATGCGCGGTCGGAAATGGCGGACACGTCGCACTAAAAAGTTACATGTAGCTTTTTTTGTGCCGACGGTCCGCCAAAGCACGACGCATCCGTCGCACGACGGATGCGACGTGTGGCAATCCGTCGCTAATGCAAGCCAATGGAGAAAAAACGCATCCTGCAAGCACTTTTGCAGGATGCGTTTTTTCTCCAACGACGCATTGCGACGGAAGCCAAAAAACGCTAGTGTGAAAGTAGCCTAACCCTAGCCCTAACCCTAAATTTAGCCCTAACCCTAACTCTAACCCTAGCCCTAACCCTAAATTTAGCCCCAACCCTAACCCTAGCTCTAACCCTAGCTCTAACCCTAACTCTAACCCTAACCCTAACTCTAACCCTAATTTTAGCCCCAACTCGTCTCTCCTGCCGGCCGGCAGATGGCAGCAGATGGCGGGCGCACTGCGCATGCGTCCGCCATAAGGAAAAAGCCGGCCGGCAGGAGGAGACAGAAGAGGACCCAGGGACACCGGGTGAGTATCATAGGGTCCCCGAATCCCCCTATTTCTCTGTCCTCTGATGTGCGATCACATCAGAGGACAGAGAATTACAGATCGCTTTTTTTTTTTTTTTTTTTTTGCGGTCGCCGGTAAACTGTTAATTACCGGCGATCGCAAAACAGGGGTCGGTGCAAACCGACCCCGATCATGTTCTTTGGGGTCTCGGCTACCCCCGGCAGCCGAGACCCTAAAGATCTTCCGGGTGCCGAACGGCGGGCGCACTGCGCGTGCGCCCGCCATTTTTTCCCGGAAAAAAGATGGCGGCGCCCATCGGGAGCCACGAGGAGCACCGGGGGAGGTAGGTAAGTATCGGGGGGCTATTGGGGGCCATCGGGGACCACATTTCTCTGTCCTCCGATGTGCGATCACATCGGAGGACAGAGAAATTAAACGGCAAATCGCGTTTTTTTTTTTTTTTTTTGCGACCGCCGGTAAACGGTTAATTACCGGCGATCGCAACTCGGGGGTCAGTAAAAACCCCCCGAATCATGTTCTCTGGGGTCTCGGCTACCCTCGGCAACCGAGACCCCAGAGAAAATCCGACTCTGGGGGGCGCTATTCACTTTTTCCACAGCGCCGTTAATTAACGGCGCTGTGGTTTAAGTACCCTTAGCGGCCGCCGTTAAAAGGCGTATCGGCGGTCTTTAAGGGGTTAAATCACTTACGTGCTGCAGACACTTTGGCCAAGAAATTGAATAAACTAAAATAAAATCTAATATAAAACAGATCTTTGTCCATAAATTCCCCCACGCCACACACCAATCAGACACCAATCCTGAGTGATCACTTCTCTACAAAGTCTCTTATCCAATCAGCAGCACTAAGCGTTCCCCAAATAAATGATTACACACGTCTACAAATAAATATTGTTTGTAAGCATCACAGGTGACTTTGCACTTTTCACAATAATATTTTTCTCCTGATTCAAAAAAATGAATCTACTTTTTCTGTAGCACATCTAGTTTCCATGGAGCAGCACCATTATTACAACATATAGGAAAGATACTGCCGACATTAAGAAAAAACTCATCTACATATATACGAAAAAAAGGCTCCACCTTACAAAACTGTTTGGATTGAACAAAAAAAAGGCACATGCAAAATAGAAAACAAAATATAAGCACAAAAAAAATGACAATAGACTGCCATTGACAATATTTTTCTGAATTGCCCCTATATAATATCCAACAGTAATCTGACATCATTGAGTCATTCACAAAACCCTGGTAGAGGTGTTCCATTACTTTATAGTCCTGGTGAAACCGCTCAACTTGTTCATCACTTACACCCCCAACATTTTGAGAGAAAAAAAACAATATATCAATGCAAAAAGTGCATTTTCAGAGACAGACATGCAACATCCAAGACACTGGTATGCATTTAGCAGTTCATCAACGCCTTAAACATATTCTGCAAAATTTGAGTTTCCTAAGAAGTTTACACTAATCCACACATATTCCATTGATTATACCTAGATTGTATAGCATCCAAAACAACTGCCACATTTGAATAGCTTTCCTTTAGATGATATGAGTGACCAATACGGATTGATGGGTTCACATTTCCATTGTGAAGCAACACTGCTTTCAAACTTCTCTGGGATGAATCAATAAACAATCCTAAATCTGAAACAAAATACTCTGGATTCGGTTCTTCAAAAGAGGCCATTCACATTGTTACAGTACACCATTGGTCCATCAACTGTGAAAAATTGGGTTAAAGTGTGACTTCTGTTTTAGAAATAACACACTTTCACATCATCATGAAGAAGATTCTTCAGTTTCAACACAGATGCAAGAAGATCAGCTTTATCTTTTGACAATGAAAGGTCTCTCATGAGATAATTTCATTCATGTTGAGTAAAGCGTTCTGGCTGCTCAGCTACTCCATAAGGTACATTCTCATCTTGATTTGAGGTCTCCATGTTTTCACCAGTAGCTTCAGCTCCATAGTCTTCAGATTCTACTTCATTCTCATCCTATCCAGACAACGGTGGTACAGGAACTGGAAAGGTGCCATCATGTGGAACTGACCTAATCACAGATTCTAGTTCAGGGTCATTCATCTTATATTTATTTTTTGAAGAAAAGCCCTTCAGTTTAAAAAAAAAAAAAAAAAAAAAAAAAACACTCATCACTATAATTTTAGGGTTCTCTCAAAATCATGAGAACAGCAAATGGCATAACCACTTTCATCATATTCATCCAGTCACAAAGACCATTTGAACAACTTGAGCATTTCACATGAGGGGCCCAGCTTTTGTCTTGATCACCAAGTGGACACTTAAAGTACATCTGGTCCATCTTATTAATATCATGAGTGATTGAGCATACTTGGCCTTTAGGTGTAAAAGAGCCACACACATAGCAGAATCTGTTCAGATGATGCAATGTCGGGGCATTTTTCTCCTTTCAATCAGATCAAACAGAACAGTAGAGTAAGTTCAGTTCAATGGTGGTGACAAACTCAAAAATAGAAATGCAATGAGCCAACCAACCATATGTAGATCTTTCCCCAGAGATGACGGAGGCAGCTTGTATTTACAAATTATTTTACTGAAGGTAATCTGGTAGATAACTATATACAGTTGTGAGGTAAACGGGTCAGCCTGTTCCTTACAGATGAACATTTGCAGACAGGTAGTTTCTAGGTGTGATATTGGCTGCTTTCAGTTTCTCTCTGTGGAGACCCTCACTCAGTTACACCTCAGTGGCGGAGCCACTTTCTTCCCTCTAAGAAGACTTAAGGTACCTTCACACTTAGCGATGCTGCAGCGATACAGACAACGATGCCGATCGCTGCAGCGTCGCTGTTTGGTCGCTGGAGAGCTGTCACACAGACAGCTCTCCAGCGACCAACGATGCCGAGGTCCCCGGGTAACCAGCGTAAACATCGGGGTGCTAAGCGCAGGGCCGCGCTTAGTAACCCGATATTTACCCTGGTTACCAGTGTAAAATGTAAAAAAACAAACAGTACATACTCACCTTCGCGTCCCCCGGCGTCCGCTTCCTGCACTGACTGAGTGCCGGCCCTAACAGCAGAGCGGTGACGTCACCGCTGTGCTGTGCTTTCACTTTACGGCCGGCGCTCAGTCAGTGCAGGAAGCGGACGCCGGGGGACGCGAAGGTGAGTATGTACTGTTTGTTTTTTTACATTTTACACTGGTAACCAGGGTAAACATCGGGTTACTAAGCGCGGCCCTGCGCTTAGTAACCCGATATTTACCCTGGTTACCATTGTAAAACATCGCTGGTATCGTTGCTTTTGCTGTCAAACACAACGATACACGGCGATCTGACGACCAAATAAAGTTCTGAACTTTAACCAATGACCAGCGATATCACAGCAGGATCCTGATCGCTGCTGCGTGTCAAACACAACGATATCGCTATCCAGGACGCTGCAACGTCACGGATCGCTAGCGATATCGTTTAGTGTGAAGGTACCTTTACTCTCCCACAAATGCATTGAAAATCCTCTCACAATGGCGGCTAGCCACTAGCATCTCTTCTATCTCCCTGTGGTAAGGCTCAGATCCCTGTACCGGCCTGTCTCCTGTCAGTCTCACAATGGTGGCTATCCACTGCCTTCCCTTCTATCTCCCTGTGGCAGGTCTCAGATCCCTGTAGAGGCCTGTCTGCTGTCACATACCAGTCCTTGCTGCCATCACCATCATTTTCTGACTGACTCAGATCTTACCGCCTCATAACAGTTAGCTCCTCCCCATAACATGTGACTTCCCAAGAAGCAGTCATTGGCTGACTGCACTGTCAATACTCCTCATAAAACTTACTAAAACCTTTACTCATGTTGTCCCTGTAAGAGAACTCACAATTAAGTAAGACAAGCAAAGAAATGGGAATAACATAGGAAAAACAACATGCATTGAAAAGGCAGAAATAACAAAATAACAAAAATACTTCTATCTCAGAAACTTTATGTGATAGAGCAAAACTAAGCAATCCAAACTCCATAAAACAGACATATCACCTTTGCTGATTAATTTTTAGTGTTGACCAGTGTTATTCTCCCTTTACACCTCATAGTAAACATTTATCTCATTAGGGAATACTATAAATGTCAGGCATCTTTCCCAGTCACAGATGCACCTTACACCTGGTCACATCCATGACCCAGGCACTAAACAGATGGACGCACAGATAATTACATATTCACATTGGCCCAGCTGTGCTGGAATGGAAATGTACAGATGAAAGCACACAAAGTCATTCTCCGCTTACTCCATGCATTCTCCATTGGCTTGGTTTTCCATTTTCCTACCTTTAGCACCCAGAACACTGTCCACACATTTCATTACTCCTGTCCATCATTGACAACATCTCATAAATCGCCAATAAAGCTGCCAAATCAAGTTTAGCAGAGATTAATGAGCTATTATTCTGGAAACACCAATTGTAGCCAAATATAAGATATGAAATTGAAAACATTTTCTCGACTTTTCACAAAAGGCAATAAAAGTCAGAGTGAGCAGGACCAAGAATGGCCTCCGGTGCCACCTCGTAGGATTCACTCCCCCAATCTTATTTAGCAGCTTGCCAGGTATGTAAAGTCTGAGCTGGAAACAGCACACCCAGACTCTTTGGGGACATGCATATGATCACAGACGATAATCTCACCCATAGCCATTCATTCGTTGCAGAAAATCAGCGCACTTCACTGCATACATGGGGATTTACCAGGGGGATTACAATGTAGAGTTTTGGATGCAGCAAAAATAAGCATCAAAACGCAGCTAATTCCTGATCAGACTTGTGGGGATGTGAGTAGAAGAGCAGCTGACTAAACTCATCCAGAAAGCACCAGTCTCTGGAAGCCGCACAACGGATTTGGGTGGAAAATTTAAGAGTTCAGTCTGGGAGATAGGCGCAATGAGGAAATCTGTGTGTAAGGTTGTGAGAGCAAAATGGGGCATGTAAGGACTGCAGACACGACGAACCTGCAAACATTACACCTCCAGCTCCAGTTTACCGCACCAGTCCAGGGACTCCGAGCTCACCCCCACCACCAGTAAGGCCCGACTCCTTGCAGATCCCTACGGCCATTATGAAGCTCAAGTCCTTATCCAGTCACAAATTACAAACCCATTCATAATGGACTTTTACTAAGGAATAAGACATCACCCTCAGCGACAGCCATGGAAACCCAGCTGTTTTAGGACAATAAATGAAAGCTATAAGTCTGGGCACCTCTTGGCTTTGCTGGGGGTGACGATGTGGCCATATAGACACCTACACCCTGATCCGTTGCTAACCCATCACAATAAAGAGCTGGATTCGTCTCCGGACGGATTTTTGTCTTGGGAAGAATCATTTACAGCTTCCTCAGCAATTAACTCTGGAACATCTCGGAGTCTTGTTAAAATACAATCACGTTCTAAATGATCCAAAATTATCTATTTCCCTCCTGAAAATGAAGGTACGAGCGCTGCATTTCCAGCTGTACAATGTTTACTTTTTCATTTTCTAATTTTTTTTCTTTCGAACAATCCTGTTTGTTTCCCTATGTTGATTATTCAAAGCAGATGTGCTGTATCCGAGGACCTGCCCTTTCTATCTGCTCGCAGCTGGCCCGGAATTGCAGGGTTTCAAGAATTAAAGGGGAACAAATGGATAAAAATAAACCTGAATGGAGCCACTATGGCAGCTGGGTAAAGTGTCTTTACATATTATATTAGTTAGTACATGCCACTAAAGTCCAAGAAGAGTTTCTATCGCACTGGTGTGGCAGGTGGAGCAGTGACACAATGCGTGAGGTGACCGGCGCCACAACCACCCTAAGGCCATTCTCCTTTTAACATTTTATGGGTCCTGGTGAACATAAAAAATTCCTTACGTCATCTTCTGCAAGCAGCAAAAAAAATGACCCCATGTCACCACAGTCCACCAGCCCACCAACTCTAGAGGTACAGCAACAGTCCACCAGCCCTCCAACTCTACAGGTACAGCAACAGTCCTCCAGCCCTCTAACTCTAGAGGTACAGCAACAGTCCTCCAGCCCTCCAACTCTAGAGGTACAGCAACAGTCCTCCAGCCCTCTAACTCTAGAGGTACAGCAACAGTCATCCAGCCCTCCAACTCTAGAGGTACAGCAACAGTCCTCCAGCCCTCTAACTCTAGAGGTACAGCAACAGTCCTCCAGCCCTCCAACTCTAGAGGTACAGCAACAGTCCTCCAGCCCTCTAACTCTAGAGGTACAGCAACAGTCCTCCAGCCCTCTAACTCTAGAGGTACAGCAACAGTCCTCCAGCCCTCCAACTGTAGAGGTACAGCAACAGTCCTCCAGCCCTCCAACTCTAGAGGTACAGCAACAGCCCACCAGCCCTCCAACTCTAGAGGTACAGCTCCATACTAAGTGATACCTACATGACTCATGGTAAAATGAATTGCTTAAACCCCCAAGACAGAGGGCAGCTTTTCCAATGTCACTGATCTTCACACTAATCTGGAGCTTACTGGACTCTATTAGGGAAAATAATGTCCACCATGAAGTCCCGCTCATAACTCCCTGCAGACATCCTCATGATTTGAGTTATCACACTTGGATCGGATTCGTATCCCACTCTCACCCTCCTTGGGTCTCTTTCCTTTCTCACTGCTCCAAACATCTCTGCACCTGATTAAGACACTGAGACTTGTGAACCTTGTGCATAGTCATCAGATCCCCGGCTTCAGGGCTCCTGCACAGAGGTCAATGACTTCCATATTAGATAACATTGTACTTTTTGCACCTTGTAACCCCACAGAATAATGCCCGGGTAATAATGATGTCACCCTCACAGAAGGAGCGTCGCTGCTATAACAGGAATGCCGGGTTTACTTTATGATGCCTTTTTTGTTGCTAAAGTATTGAGTTGCAAACACAGAAGAAATTAATCCTCTCATCAACAAACAAGGTTTGGGACGGGCAGGAATGTGTCTGGCCGCTCAGACGGGTCACCGCTCTGCTGATGCATAGACAGAAACCTCGCGGATGGTGAACTACGCTGCAGCGCCCTCCACTGGTCACAGGACAAGACGCAGCCAGATAGAGATCACAGGGAGGAAACCAGATTACAGCGAGAATTTCATGGCTTTCCTGGAGGGTGGATGGTCTAAATGGCTGCATTCTGTCACAAGCCTGTTTAGGTGGAAAGAAAAATAAAATGGGAGTCCTCAGTTGTTGATCTATTTTAGTGGTGAACTGAAGTGATGACAGGTGAGAATCTTGAAAATTGACCATTTAAAAAAAAAACAAACAAAAACAAACATTAGTAAACGTGAAAATAAGAAACTAAATATATCTAAACAGTGGAATTGGCTTCTTCGCTTTCTGGACTCCTCATTCAGTCTCAAACTTCTCCATTCACAAATAAAATCTGTCTTCAGACAATGTGATTTTCTCGTTACCAAGAGACATGACAGATGGTGCTCAGAAAGTTCTATGGAGAACTTACAGCAGAACGTGTGTGTCTGCTCCTCTCTCCTGCATAGAACTTCACGAGCACCAACTGTAATCTTCTACATCAGTAATGGGAAAGTCTGCATTCACCAAATAGACATTTTACCCATGAATTAAGAGGGAAACATCAGTCCAGAAAGAGACAGCAGCCGATTTTTCTGATAAGATATATTACAAAATTGCTTGTTTTCATGTATATAATAAAATTACCCAGACGGTACCGCTGACCATGTCTTAGTTTCTTCACCTGCAGTCCTGGTTAGCGTACGGTTTTTACAGTAAACCAACTCCTGGACATTCTAAGGTGAAAGAATTTACAATCCCATCTTGGAACTAAACTTAGAAATTGCCCATCTGGATTGTTCTTCAGCACAGACTGCATGGAATAGCTGCATCCTACTATACCGAAGTGCTGGGGTCTCCGCTCCCCTCTACAATGGGCGGACCACCATACATGCTAATGACCAATGCTCCTGGGATTTCACAATTACAACTTTCCAGGGTGTTGGGAATTGCAGCATCAAGTCCATCCTCACGACGCACAAATCGAGCGTTATTTCTACCGACGGCATCTTTGTTGTCTTTTTTTTTTCACTTGTTTGCTGGAAAAGCTATTGAGGGCAGAATCTAGTTCAGCTGCCAAACTTACAACAGCGGCTCTTGTGCTTTTAGTTTGACATCAAAGCCCCGACACATAAAGGCGGCTCAGAAGGCCCCAGCACCGGGTGCTATTTATACATCTCACAGACTCTGTTAAAGGGATATTGTCCCACCCCTTCCCTTTATGATCTTTATGGTAATTACAAGCACTGGGAAGGAGGCCAAAAACATCTCAGAAAACTGGCATCACCCTAAATATTTACAGCCAGAAGAAAGCGGAGGCGGCGAGATCACCTGTAACACCAGCTATCAGGGCTCAGACCTCAGAGGTGTCTGCGTAGAGTCAGATCCATGTGTGCTATCATATACCGCTACATCAACAATATTCTCTGGAGTAAGATGTATTCTTCACAAATTAAACCACTATGGGCAAGAATAATTGTCCCTCCATTTTACCCAACAATTCCCATTCTGTCCATATGAAGAACAGTACAGTCCTTATAGGAGGTGACTGTGCCCCCCTATAATACCCTGCACACATCCACAGCGTGGTCTGATAGGTGGAGGCCAAATATGAAATAACTATTGTATGAAGCCTCCTGCTCTCTCCCATCCGGAGCCTCGTGGTGTCTGCCGGCAGCCACAAGGAACGATGGTGGTCACCGAATGACATGGCTGCAGACCACACTGCCACTTACCAAGTCCGCCCCATAGTGTTTTATTGCCTGCGACTGAATCTCATTGGCAAGACAGAAATAAAGCCACAAAAAAAGAAGTAGCAGGATATGGCAACTCCAAGTGATGAACATCACACAGATTCCTGCACCTGAATCTTTCCAGAGATTGGTCTCTAAGAAGGAGGAACAGCGCCAGGATCAGCGGAGGCTCCAATATATGACCTGACACGGGGGGCTCCGATATATGACCTGACACGGGGAGCTCCGATATATGACCTGACACGGGGAGCTCCGATATATGACCTGACACGGTGAGCTCCGATATATGACCTGACACGGGGAGCTCCGATATATGACCTGACACAGGGAGCTCCGATATAGGACCTGGCACAGGAAGGTCCGATATATGACCTGACACAGGGGGCTCCGATATATGACCTGGCACAGGGGGCTCCGATATATGACCTGGCACAGGGGGCTCCGATATATGACCTGACACAGGAAGGTCTGATATATGACTGGCACATAGACAATCCTCCTATGCCAGGGGAATGAATGTAACATGAAAACATCAAGAGAACAGAGAGGCCTCTTTACTCTGAGACTGATAGAGGAGCCGAGCGCCCACCCTCCTGATATGTCTTAATCCACGTACTTTGGACCTGGTGGAATTGCTTCAGCCTTATATACATCTCTACTAAATAGTAGAATCTCCTAGACCCCGATGAATGTTAAATGTCAGAATGAAGCAGTAGAATCTCACACACTGGAGTCTCCAGGTCGGTAACAGATTGATTTCAGACATTGTGCCATACCACCCCGGTTGGCTGAGCTGTTTAGTAACTTTCTGATGAACCTCAGGCATCGGCTGCTCTTTCCCCTGAATTGTGCTCATCTGCGATCCTTGGCGAATATCTCTCAGCAACATACAATATTTTTAGAGAAAAGCTTTTTTTTCCTTGGGTATGAAAGCGACTATGATGGATAAAATGGAAGTCCACCTCCCCATAGGTCACTGGAAATCCTTAGTAAATACTGAATTTCCTTACTAAAGCATTGTACACAGAAACACAGACTGTCTCTGGGAGTTTGTAACAGTCGAAGGCATCAGCCACATGATGTGTGCAGTCACTTAGGGAAGGTGTTGCTTTAAAGGGTTTTCTGATTGTACAAAGCCCCTGTCTTCTGGTTTGCAATTTGTGTATAATATATATATATATATATATATATATATATATATATATATATATATATATATATATATATATATATATATATAAACTTGGTGCTACCTCACCCTTCCCAGGTCCAGTGCGGAGTGTCCACTGCTGCCTCGGTGCCTGTTATTGGCTGCTGCGTTGACATGAGACACTTATCACACAGATTGTCTGCAGCCAATAGTAGACTCCAAGGCAGCAGTGAGAAGACTCAGTCCTGGACCAGGGGAGAGCGAGTCAAGAAAAGTTTGTGTTAAAGTTTTTTACCACAAACTGCAGCCAGGAGACAGTTTTCTGAAAACCCTTTAATACATGACATATACTATTGAAGTAAATACATATATGGACTACCATGTAACCTAAAGACGATGGCACTGGTCACTGGCTTCTAGGAAACCGTGCAGCACGAGACCCCCTCCTCCCACTCAGTAAAGACCCCTTCATATGAGTCGATGATCAGCAATCCGGTGTGTAATTAGTGGGCTCGTTCCCGACCATCGGCCTTTGTACACTTCCCAAATGCCACTTGTTTCTGGGGAGAGACCTCAGCACCTGCATGCACCTCGATAGTCTCTGACCTCCCACAAGATCTTCTACTGAAATACTCTGTGCTGACGTAAGAAGACTTGTTTGATAGTTTTTAAGACAAAGATAACTCTTTCTTTCTTTCCTATCATATCAATTTCATCCCCTTCGCTTAAAACATATTATCAATTTTGATAATGAGGGAATGTAAGCTTGGTGCGGGGTCTCGCCCCTTCCTCCTTCACCACTTAGGCAATTTATAAAAAAGACCTGAAATTCCAGGGCTGAGGAGGGAGTATAACTCATACCCACATTATCCTGCACACGAGTCCTCGTTATTAACAGCTTTACGTCACACATGGAAATGATGTCCGGGGAGTGAGAGAAATCAGAGATGATACAACGGTAAGGAAAGAACAGTACCTGGCCGTCCTGACCCACGTGGACCTGATGGATCTGTAGGTTCCCCTGTAAAACACACACGGATGTTAGATGTGGAATTAGCAAACACTGAGCCAAGGACAATTTACTGTATGTAACTAATAACCAGTAAGGCTCCTCACCATAACCAGTAACGCTCCTCATCATAACCAGTAACGATCCTCACCATAACCAGTAACGCTCCTCACCATAACCAGTAATGCTCCTCACCATAACCAGCAACGCTCCTCACCATAACCAGTAAGGCTCCTCACCATAACCAGTAAGGCTCCTCGCCATAACCAGTAACGCTCCTCACCATAACCAGTAAGGCTCCTCACCAGGTTGCCATTTATCAGTCCGGTCACGTGTACAGGACTTCATCGCAGCCGCGGGCCGTCCTCATAGAGACTGAACGTCCTCTATCATTAACAGGAGGACGGACAATCGGTGCAGGAGCGCAAAAAGAATTTCCAAGAGCCTCTGTGCAATTTATCATCCTTTCAGCAAACTACAGAAACAAGTATAACTGATGAATTTCATAAAAACAAAGGGCAAAACCAGGCGAGGGGTCACCATCTGTGCACGTCGCTGCCAACAAGAGGGCGATCTCTGCAGGTAGCAGCTCATCCATCTGCAGAAAATCATCATTAACAGTGGCAGAAATCAGCCGACATGAGACGAGGGCATCAGGGCGACACCTCCCTCCTCATCTGTCACACTAATGCTGCACACATTTTACTACCTACTTTGTATTGCGGTATTCTGTGAGGTTCCTATAGAGAAATCTGTGTCCTGTAAAGAGGATTTACTCCCGGGGGGGCAATTCCTATGGAGGCATTTATGGCACATGGACAGAAAGGTCAGAATGGTCCGGAAGACGCGGGTCACATTGCTGGGGCCCGGATTTATTTATTGAGGATAGCGCCTCACCTCGTGCTGTCGGGGACAGGGAATCGCCTGCGCTTGGAGCAGCTTTCCATTCTGTTCTATGACAGCAGGTGCAGCCACCTCTCCATTCCTGACAGCACACGGTGGGGCCCCGTTCTCCATAGATGCCGCTCCGAGCGGTCAGACCCACATCTGTCTGACATTTATAGCTTGTCCTGTTAATGGCCCAAGTGGGAAGACCCCTCCAGTTGTGCAACAAATTCTTATTTCACATAAAGATGACACGGATTCAACACCGGGAGAGTTTGAGGCTATAATACTGTGCTGTCCATCTAACTGGCCTGTCTGCCTTGCACTCACGCCCGCCTCACACTCTCTGTCCTGTCCATCTAACTGGCCTGTCTGCCACTCACTCACACCCGCCTCACACTCTCTGTCCTATCCATCTAACTGCCCTGTCTGCCTCGCACTCACGCCCGCCTCACACTCACACCCGCCTCACATACTCTCCCCCGCCTCACACTCTCCTCTGCCTCACACTCTCCCTCGCCTCACTCTCTCCCCGCCCCACATACTCTCCCCCGCCTCACACTCTCTGTCCTGTCCATCTAACTGGCCTGTCTGCCTCGCACTAACGCCCACCTCACACTTACACCCGCCTCACACTCTTCTCTGCCTCACACGCTCTCCGCCGCCTCACACTCTCACCCACCTCACATACTCTCCCCTGCCTCACACACTCTGTCCTGTCCATCTAACTGGCCTGTCTGCCTCGCACTCACACCCACCTCACACTTGCACCCGCCTCACACTCTCACCCGCCTCGCATACTCTCCCCGCCCCACACTCTCTCCCCCGCCTCACACTCTCTCCCCACCCCACACTCTCTCCCGCGCCTCACACTCTCTCCCCCGTCTCACACTCTCTCCCTGCCTCACACTCTCTCCCCGCCTCACACTCTCTCCCTGCCTCACACTCTCTCCCGCCTCACACTCTCTCCCGCCTCACACTCTCACCCCCTCACCCCACCCCACACTCTCTCCCTGCCTCACTCTCTCCCTGCCTCACACTCTCTCCCTGCCTCACACTCTCTCCCGCTTCACACTCTCTCCCCACCCCACACTCTCACCCCCCTTACACTCTCACCCCCCTCACACTCACACCTGCCTCACACTCACACCCGCCTAGCATTCTCCCCCGCCTCACATACTCTCCCCGCCCCACACTCTCTCCCCCGCCTCACACTCTCTCCCCACCCCACACTCTCTCCCGCGCCTCACACTCTCACCCCGCCCCACACTCACACCCGCCTCACACTCTCTCCCCACCCCACACTCTCTCCCCGCCTCACACTCTCTCCCACCTCACACTCTCTCCCCGCCCCACACTCTCACCCCCTCACACTCTCACCCCCCTCACACTCTCACCCCCCTAACACTCACACCTGCCTCACACTCACACCCGCCTAGCATTCTCCCCCGCCTCACATACTCTCCCCCGCCTCACACTCTCTCCCCGCCCCACACTCTCTCCCCACCCCACACTCTCTCCCCACCCCACACTCTCTCCCCACCCCACACTCACACCTGCCTCACACTCACACCCACCTAGCATTCTCACCCACCTCACATACTCTCCCCACCCCACACTCTCTCTCCCGCCTCACACTCTCTCTCCCGCCTCACACTCTCTCTCCCGCCCCACACTCTCTCTCCCGCCCCACACTCTTTCCCCGCCTCACACTCTCACCCACCTAGCATTCTCCCCCGCCTCACATACTCTCCCCGCCCCACACTCTCTCCCCGCCTCACACTCTATACCCACCCCACACTCTCACCCCCCTCACACCCGCCTAACATTCTTCCCTGCCTCACATACTCTCCCCACCCCACACACTCTCCCCGCCCCACACTCTCTCCCCGCCCCACACTCTCTCCCCGCCCCACACTCTCTCCCCGCCCCACACTCTCTCCCCGCCCCACACTCTCTCCCCGCCCCACACTCTCTCCCCCGCCCCACACTCTCTCCCCCGCCTCACACTCTCTCCCCCGCTCCCCACTCTCTGTCCTGTCTGTCTAACTGGCCTGTCTGCCTCACACTCTCTCCCACCTCACACTCTCTCTCCTGTACATCTAACTGGCCTGTCTGCCTCACACTCTCCCCCGCCTCACACTCTCTGTCCTGTCCATCTAACTGGCCTGTCTGCCTCGCACTTACGCCCGCCTCACACACCTGCCTGCCTTACTGTCCTATCTGCCTTGCACCACATTATGTGCTTTAGACACGTTTTGTACCTTTTTAACGAAAGGGGTGTGGTTTAATGAAAGGTGTTGTTGTCCGAGATGAGACACCAGATGCAAATTTCTGGTGCTAAATAACCAACAAGTGGTGTAAACTCAGACTACAGAGTGGAAAGAAGCACATTTTTAATTCAGAAGGGGCCCCTGAGATCACCGCTGCATTGTCGGTGTAATTTAGGTTTACATTGTCTAAGAATTAGTCTTAGTAGGTCTGTCTCATGATTTTTGCCATCTTTACTGCCCCTTTAAATGCACGGCAGCAGCCTAAACAGCTGTAAAGTGAGTTAGGCATTGGCTGCCAACAGAGCAATATAGAGAAACCACCTCGCTATGTAACACCTTCCCCTCCATTGTCCTGAGGCTGCACATTCAGGGGTAGAAACCCAGCAGATCCCTGAAATCCACCCGTGACTCTACGGCTCATTGGAAACTCAGAACTGACAAAACTTGCAAACTGCAAGATATGAAACAGGTCTGTAAAAACCACAGGAGCTGAAATATTTCATTTTCCTGTAATGTCATCAGTTTTCTGACCAATATCAGACACAAATAAGTTCTGATGGTGTCAGCGCTGTTCTCAGAGGCAGCGGCGGCCTCACTGACGGCACATAGAACATTAATGATTTGTGCACAGTAAATTACCTCGCTGTCCTGCGTGATCTGGACCTGCTCTCCCTGCGGCACCTGAGCGATGTGCAGATGTCCCTGCAGGAAATGGAGAGACGATGTGAGAAAGCAAAAAAATCCGATAGATGCCACTGTGTAGGCGCGGCTGGCGACATTTTGAGAGAGATTTTTTTTTTTTAAAGAATAAATGTATATGACTAAATAAAACAATTGAATGCAGATCATAGATGAGATCATGCTGCAGTGCCGGTGCCACCTGCTCAATGTGATTTAAAAAAAAAACTCATTATGAAAACTAGGGGGAAGGTCACTGCGGGATATGTCAGCAGCCATAATGGTGAATTAGGTATTCACCATTATGGCTGCTGACATATCCCACAGTGACCTTCCCCCTAGTTTCAGAGCACCACATGAAGACCCCCACAGGCCGCCCCGGAGCACGAGCATATCATTAACTGAAAACTGAAAATAAAGATTAAACAACAACCACAAGATGGATTCCATCACCAGGTATCAGTGTATTCAGTATAACAGCGCCGACCTGACAATGTCTGTAGTCACTGTGCACAATCCTGCTGACGGCACTATAACAGAAATGCATGAAACTACATGAAGCCACTGTCCAAGCTAACTAGATACTTACAGTGGGGGGGGGGACGGTACAGATGTAGTAGATACTTGCAGTGGGGGGGATGGTACAGATGTAGTAGATACTTATAGTGGGGGGATGGTACATATGTAGTAGATACTTACAGTGGGGGGGACGGTACAGATGTAGAAAATACTTGCAGTGGGGGGATGGTACAGATGTAGTAGATACTTATAGTGGGGGATGGTACAGATGTAGTAGATATTTAGTGGGGGGAAGGTACATATGTTGTAGATACTTATAGTGGGGGGATGGTAAATATGTAGTAGATACTTATAGTGGGGGGACGGTACAGATGTAGTAGATATTTATAGTGGGGGGATGGTACATATGTAGTAGATACTTACAGTGGGGGGATGGTACATATGTAGTAGATACTTATAGGGGGGGACAGTACAGATGTAGTAGATACTTATAGTGGGGGAGACGGTACAGATGTAGTAGATACTTATAGTGGGAGGATGGTACAGATGTAGTAGATACTTATAGTGGGGGAGACGGTACAGATGTAGTAGATACTTCTTGTGGGGGAGACGGTACAGATGTAGTAGATACTTATAGTGGGGGGGACAGTACAGATGTAGTACTTCTAGTGGGGAGACGGTAGAGATGTAGTAGATACTTCTAGTGGGGGACGGTACAGATGTAGTAGATACTTATAGTGATGAGACGGTACAGATATAGATACTTATAGTGGGGGAGACGGTACAGATGAAGAAGATACTTATAGTGGGGGGGACGGTACATATGTAGTAGATACTTAGTGGGGGGATGGTACATATGTAGTAGATACTTATAGTGGGGGGAGGTACAGAAGTAGTAGATACTTATAGTGGGGGGAGGTACAGATGTAGTAGATACTTAGTGGGGGAATGGTACATATGTAGTAGATACTTATAGTGGGGGGCGGTACAGATGTAGTAGATACTTATAGTGGGGGGATGGTACATATGTAGTAGATACTTATAGTGGGGGAGACGGTACAGATGTAGTAGATACTTATAGTGGGGGAGACGGTACAGATGTAGAAGATACTTATAGTGGGGGGGGACGGTACATATGTAATAGATACTTATAGTGGGGGGATGGTACATATGTAGTAGATACTTATAGTGGGGGGAGGTACAGAAGTAGTAGATACTTATAGTGGGGGGAGGTACAGATGTAGTAGATACTTAGTGGGGGAATGGTACATATGTAGTAGATACTTATAGTGGGGGGCGGTACAGATGTAGTAGATACTTATAGTGGGGAGATGGTACATATGTAGTAGATACTTATAGTGGGGGGACAGTACAGATGTAGTAGATACTTATAGTGGGGGAGACGGTACAGATGTAGTAGATACTTATAGTGGGGGAGACGGTACAGATGTTGTAGATACTTATAGTGGGGGGGCGGTACATATGTAGTAGATACTTATAGTGGGGGGATGGTACATATGTAGTAGATACTTATAGTGGGGGGACGGTACAGAACAAGTAGATACTTATAGTGGGGGGAGGTACAGATGTAGTAGATACTTAGTGGGGGAATGGTACATATGTAGTAGATACTTATAGTGGGGGGCGGTACAGATGTAGTAGATACTTATAGTGGGGGGATGGTACATATGTAGTAGATACTTATAGTGGGGGGACGGTACAGAACAAGTAGATACTTATAGTGGGGGGAGGTACAGATGTAGTAGATACTTATAGTGGGGAGACGGTAAAGATGTAGTAGATACTTATAGTGGGGGGGACTGTACAGATGTAGTAGATACTTCTTGTGGGGGAGACGGTACAGATGTAGTAGATACTTCTAGTGGGGAGACGGTAGAGATGTAGTAGATACTTATAGTGGGGGGGACTGTACAGATGTAGTAGATACTTCTTGTGGGGGAGACGGTACAGATGTAGTAGATACTTCTAGTGGGGAGACGGTAGAGATGTAGTAGATACTTATAGTGGGGGGACGGTACAAATGTAGTAGATACTTCTAGTGGGGAGATGGTACAGATGTAGTAGATACTTCTAGTGGGGGGACGGTACAGATGTAGTAGATATTTATAGTGGGGAGACGGTACAGATGTAGTAGATACTTATAGTTGGGGGACGGTAGATGTGTAGATACTTCTAGTGGGGGAGACGGTAGAGATGTAGTAGATATTTATAGTGGGGAGGCGGTAGAGATGTAGTAGATACTTATAGTTGTGAGGAGTAGAGATGTAGATACTTCTTGTGGGTGAGACAGTACATATGTAGTATATACTTCATATACTTAAGGCTTTCCAACAACTAAAATCCTCATTTTCCCAATGAACTTTGTTTTGGAAGAAATAAAAACACTGCACTAAGCCATGATTAAGAGGCTGAATTTGGAATTCAGTCAAGAAGCCTCTGACGACTTTATTTTACAATTGCCTGTGAATTTCAAAGCTCCCTCTATATCAAACAGCTTCATTTCCTCTGGACGGAAGTTATCCTATTCAGAAGGGGCAAAGCAAAACAGACTAAACTTATCAAACTGACAATAGGGACTCCAAGGAAAGTTTCCAGCCCAAACTTCATAACAGACACTTTGCCTCCATTCCCTGCAGCCTGTAACAGAATGGGACGAATTAACTCTGAGTCTACCATAAAGTATCATCGGCTGCAATGACACATGCCAACCCCCTTGCCTTTGCTCAAATTTGGGTAAGGACTCCAGTAGCCCACATAACAATACCCCGAACATCACAACCACTCCTTCCATTGCAGTCAGATTGCTGCAGAATCTTCACACTTCTGGTGTTACCCTTGTCAGGACCCTTTTCTCCATTTATAACCCCCGCTCTGTGGATGCTTGATTGCAAGTTCATTGGTTATGGAAATCACATCTATGACGTTCTCAGTGATCTCCTCTTGGGCTGATGCTACTTTGCATCCACAGTTCTCAGGACGGTTACACGCACAGGGTGTATACTAGTGGTGGTGATACTATGGCACGCGTGCAAGTGGGGGCACACAGAGCCTTCCCAGAGGGCACAAGCGCCATCTCTTCAGCACTAGCGCTGCCACCACTCTCCTCAGCCCACTTCCCATCTCCCTCATCATTAACATCATGGCCACTCTCTCAACACAAGCGCTGTCCCATCTGGTCGTGCACCGTCCAATCAGTTTGCGCACGTGCTGAGGAAGAAGATGGCGCGTGGGCTGAGGAGAGTAGCGGCGCTATTGCTGAGGAGATGGTAAGAGAGTGGCGGCCCTATTGCTGAGAAGATGTCGCGTGGGCTGAGGAGAGTAGTGG
Source organism: Ranitomeya variabilis (assembly GCF_051348905.1). Classification (NCBI taxonomy): domain Eukaryota; kingdom Metazoa; phylum Chordata; class Amphibia; order Anura; family Dendrobatidae; genus Ranitomeya; species Ranitomeya variabilis. Next base: position 618,507,476 of record NC_135233.1, read on the forward strand.
CGCTATTGCTGAGGAGATGGTAAGAGAGTGGCGGCCCTATTGCTGAGGAGATGGTGGCGCTATTGCATTGAGTAGAAGGCGCACGTGCACAGGAAGGACTGTGAGATATGAAGAGACCAGATCAACGTTGGAAAGGGCAGAGGTAAGTAGTTTTTTTTTTAACGTGAGGCCATTATACTGTATGAAGCACTATGTTGGACCATTATACTGTATGGAGCACTATGTAGGCCCATTATAATGTATGGAGCACTATGTGGGGCTATTATACCGTATGGAGCACTATGTGGGGCTATTATACTGTATGGAGGACTATGTGGGGCACTATGCAAAGCCATTGTACAGTATGGAGCACTATGTGGGGCCAGTATACTGTATAGAGCACTATGTGGGCCATTATACTCTATGGAGCACTATGTAGGGCTATTATACTGCATGGAGGACTATGTGGTTCACTATGCAAAGCCATTGTACAGTATGGAGCACTATGTGGGACCATTATACTGTATGGAGCACTATGCGGGGCCATTATACTGTATTGAGCAATATGCGGGGCCATTATACTGTATGGAGCACTATGTGGGCCATTATACTGTATGGAGCACTATGTAGGGCTATTATATTGTATGGAGGACTATGTGGGGCACTATGCGAAGCCATTGTACAGTATGGAGCACTGTGGGGCCATTATACTGTATGGAGCACTATACGGGGCCATTATACTGTATGGAGCACTATGTGGGGCACTATGCGAAGCCATTGTACAATATGGAGCAATATGTGGGGCCATTATACTGTATCGGGCACTATGCAGGGCCATTATACTGTATGGAGCACTATGTGGGCCATTATACTGTATGGAGCACTATGTGGGGCTACTATACTGTATGGAGGACTACAGTATGTGCGGCTATTATACTGTATGGAGCACTATCTGGGGCCATTATACTGTATGGAGCACTATGTGGGGCCATTATACTGTATGGAGCACTATGTGAGCCCATTATACCGTATGGAAGGCAATGCAGAGCCCCGTTATACTCTACAGAGGACTATGTGGGATCCACTACACTTTATGCATGATTATGTAGGGCCCTTTATAATGTATGGAGGACTATGTGGGGCCAATTACACTGTATGGAGGACTATGTGGAGCCATTATACTGTATTAAGGACATTTTGGGCCGATTATACTGTATGGAGGGCTGTGTGGGGAATACAGTTGGAGAATCATACTGTGATGAGGTCACCATTCTTTGTTGGGAGAATTGAAGGAGGGGAGTACAGTAGGGTCATCATACTGTGCGGAAGGAGGAATTCACTGTGGGGGTATCATACTGTGTTTGGGAGCCCTTTGTTTGCATCATTCTTTATCTGGTTTATTAAAGGTTTTTTATCCTTTGTTATTACATATTTAAATTAGACCATTGGGCCATATGCTTTTTACTCCTCTTACATAACATACTATATTTCATTCCACTACAATTCCAAAAGTTAATCGTTTTATTTGATAAGGAAAAACTTCCTTAATTGTGGATGTTTTTTATTTTTTTAACAAATATCAAGGTTGACCTGCGACTTTGTGCAAGCTTTTAACTTGGGTCCTCTGTGTATTTGAGTTTGACATCCCTGGCTTTAAAGGTTATTCTCATCATGGTAAAGGGTTACAATTGCAAAGAGGTTGTAAAAACAAACAACTTTGCAATTTTATTTTTGTTTAAAAATCCTCTCCATTCTCAATAACAGATCTTCACTGCAATCAAAGGCTGGTATCTTAGGCTCGGAGTGCAGTGCTTACAAGCTCTTTGCTATAGACTCAATTGCGCGCTAATGTACGAGTTGTTTTTCTAATCTAAAACCTCAGTATTCAGGTTAAATAGCCTTGTTGGCACTTTGTGATAAATAAATGGGTATTGGAGTGCAGTTTGGGCACTCGGTCTCTAAAAGGTTCGCCATAACTGGTATATACAGTGGGAAAAATAAGTATTTGATACTGATTATTTTGCAAGTTTTCCCCCCTACAAAGAATGGAGAGGTGTGTAATTTTTATCATAGGTACACTTTACCTGTGAGAGACAATCTAACAATAAAATCCAGAAAATCACATTGTAGGATTTTTACATCATTGATTTGCATTTTATTGCATGAAATAAGTATTTGATCACCGACCAACCAGCAAGAATTCTGCTCTCACAGACCTGTTAGTGTTTCTGTAAGAAGCCTCCTACTCTGCACTCATTACCTGTATTAATTGCATCTGTTTGAAATGGTTACCTGTATAAAATACACCTGTCCACACAGTCAATCCCACCCCAACCTCTCCACCATGGCCAAGACCAAAGAGCTGTCTAGGGATACCAGGGACACAATTGTAGACCTGCACCAGGCTGGGATGGGCTACGGGACAATAGGAAAGCAGCTTGGTGAGAAGGCAACAACTGTTGGCTCAATTATTAGAACATGGAAGAACCACAAGATGACTGTCAATCTTCCTCAGTCAGAGGCTCCATGGAAGAGCTCACCTCGTGGGGTAAAGATGATTCATGGAAAGGACAGGAATCAGCCCAGAACTACATGGGAGGACCTGGTCAATATCCTGAAGAGATTTGGGACCACAGTCTCAAACATTACCGCTAGTAACACACTATGCCGTTGTGGATTAAAATCCTGCAGGGTACAGAAGGTCCCCCTGCTCACGCCAGGACATTACCAGGCAGGTTTGAAGTTCACCAATGACCATCTAGATGATCCAGAGGAGACGTGAGAGAAGGTCATGTGTTCAGATGAGACTAAAATAGAACTTTTTGGTATCAACTACACTTGCTGTGTTGGAAGAAGAAGAAGGATGAGTACAACCCACAAGAACACCATCCCAACCGTGAAGCATGGTAGGGGAAACATCATACTTTCGGAGTGCTTCTCTGCAAAGGGGACAGGACGACTGCAACGGTTTGAAGGCAGGATGGATGGGGTCATGTATTGCTCTATTTTTTTTTTTACTAACAACCTGCTTCCTTCAGTAAAAACATTGAAGATGGGTCATGACAACGACCCCAAACACACAGAAAGGGCAACTAAGGAGTGGCTCCGTAAAAAGCATTTCAAGGTCCTGGAGAGGCCTAGCCAGTTTCCAGACCTAATCCCAATAGAAAATCTTTGAAGGGAGCTGAAACTCAATATTGCCCAGCGACAGCCCCGAAACCTGAAAGATCTAGAGAAGATCTGTATGGAGGAGGGGGCCAAAATCCCAGCTGCAAGGTGTGAAAACTTGGTCGAGAACCACAGAAAACATCTGACCTCTGTATTTGCAAACAAAGGGTTTTTTTTTCTTTTTTTTATAGTATCAAAGTGTACCTACGATAAAAATTACACACCTCTCCATTCTTTATAGGTTGCAAAATCGGCAGTGTATCAAATACTTATTTTCCCCACTGTATACAACAAAACCACAAAATAATTGCACAGCCTGAATCACCCACATATTTGTGGCTTTAAATAAGTGCAGTTTGGAATATTGAGGAAATGTAATTCTCACTTTCAGAATGGAAAAGAATCCAGACAATATCTCCAGCTTTCGCCCATGACTATTGTAAGGTGTCAGCCAGACAGGTCCTTGAGGGGAGATCTGTATCATTGAGGTTGGTAGCTTCGGTGATGTAAGCCCAGGAAAGCAGGCTCCAGCACATATAGTGCAGAGAGAGTTAATAGGGCTTATCAGGGCCGGGTTTTACAAGCAGTCAAAGAGATGGGTGGGACAGATTGCTCACATATTCCCACCCCAGGAGCGAGGTTCGGCAGTTAAAATGGAGACCAAGTGTCTCATTCAGTGTCTATGACTGGAGGTGTGGAGTCCTCCAGTGGGTTTGCTGAAGGATACTGACCTGAGTGGGAGGACCCCGCGCTACTAAATGGACTGTTTACTTTCTGTTTTTTTTACTCTATGTGGGCAAATGTTGTCTTTAATTTGCTTATGTTGAGCAGCCTATGAACTTCTTATAAACCTGCCTGGACATTTTAATGAAACCTTTTCCTGTGCCTACCTCAACCGCAGCTGAGCGAGTATAAAACCCTACACTCTGATGTTCCTATTGAAGGCCGTCATGATAATGACCAGTTGTTGTTTTCGCAGCTCTGGACATTTAGAATCCAGAGACTGGAGGGCAGCCACTCACTACACTTACACCTGACTTTCTATCAGACTCTGTGGAAGAAAATGAAAGCGGCCAGGTCCGTCTCCGAAGAGACTCCATAACCTCATAAATAATCGTTCATTCACTTCTCTACATGAGGCTTTGTGATGTCTGCACAAGACTTAAATCACTGCGACTCTGCTTCAAGCTCCAGCTATCAACTGTGAAACGACGTGTCATCGCTCCATCGCTGACAATAGCGGAGACAGTTCTGAGAGATAATATAACATTCTCTGGGAAGAATCAGTCGCCAGAGGAAGTAAGCTTCTCTTTATTGGACGGATCGTTCACTGAATTTACAACCTTCACAGTGAGCACCCTCGATCTCGACACTTCTATGGTTTATGTGTCTGTACATGTCTAATGTCCCATGCTGCCATTTTTTTTTTCACCCTCAGGGAGACCAAGGAGTGATGTGATCAAATATGGTTCAACAATGTCCCGGATACTAATCTGACGCATGAACCCAATGCCAGCTGTCCGGTGTGTAACACATCGTAGAGACTTACCACCTGGACCTGCCCGTCCTCGCCGATCTGGTGGAACTGCACCTGCTGAGCATTGGCCAGGGCGTAGTGCAGGGCCTGGGGCGGCGTCTGCTGCAGGTCACTGGAGGACGACACCGTGTTCTGCACACCATCTGCAAGGGGCAATGGACACAGAGGCTTTCAATGAAACAGACCAAAAAGTAATAAGATTCACATCACTGACAGTCAATCGGCAGAAGCCTCCGAACACGACTCTATAATCCTCCACAATAGTAACTTTGTTGGGTTGTGATATTTGCACAATATTTATGGAGGATTTTTCCATTTTTAACCCTATTTTGTGACGTGCAGAGCAGATCCTAGGCTAATCGTGACTGCAGTCCCAAAATGTATTATTAATTTCAGCATTTTTTATTAAAATTACGGGTGCCGTGACATGGCGTACGTGCGGCTAGTGAGTTGTGCCACACATCTGCATGGCAAGAATCACAAACACCTTCAAGAAACCGAGTCACCAGTGATGGCTCTTTGCATTTTCCTGTGTGGCTTCCTATAAAATCCACAGACCGGACGCTCTCAGGAATTCTCCTATTTATCCATTATCCACAGGATAATGAGGGAGGGCTTCTCACACTTGCAAGTTCCCAAAATGTAATCTCTCGGGCTCAGAATATAGCATTTTGATATGTGACAAAATCGCTGGCAGGAGAAGTGCGAGACTACAAAGCTCCTCTGGAGTACGGCAGCTGTGTAGTGTCACCTCGTTTCCTCCCTGGATGTGGGGTCACTTTATTATAGACCCCTGTGTACAAATAAGCACATATGGGGTAAAACCGGCATGTCGGAATGCTGCTTTATAGACTGTCCCACCTCGCAGGATGCGACCGTCCCGCCTCGCAGCTTCGCAGGATGCGACCGTCGCGCCTCGCAGGATGCGACCGTCCCGCCTCGCAGGATGCGACCATCCCGCCTCGCAGGATGCGACCGTCCCGTCTCGCAGGATGTGACCGTCTCGCCTCGCAGGATGTGACCGTTCCGCCTCGCAGGATGTGACCGTCTCGCCTGACAGGACGTGACCGCCCCGCCTCGCAGGATGTGACCGTCCCAGATCCACACTGCTGTGTCAGTATTCCGGGTTTTCTAAGTCACCTTGTGAATGATTTTGCCCTTTGTTAAGATGGAGTTTGCTGTTTTTGTCTGCCCTACTTCCTGTTCGTTTGTTTAAAACCCGGGTCAGGTGTCAGCCTCTTTGCTGGAGTATTCTGATTCTGTTCTCCTTCAGGTCAGCTGCTGGTTCTGAGTGTGTCTCTACCTCTGGCTCTGGACATTTCCTGAATTTGTAAGCTACACTCTTTAGGTTATCATTAGTCTGCTGACTTGGAACTTAACCCTCGGTTCACTCCTTCTGGTAAGAACTGTGTTTTTGGAACTTTGTTTCAGGACTTGTTTCGGGACTGTGTGTTGCTACTTAATCCTTCATTTACTCCCCCCGGTGGGAGCTGTTGGAAACAACACCAGTATAATACTTTAATGTGAACCTGTTTCTGGACTTACCCGTGTTCATGCCACACCTGGGATGAACTTGTGGACTTGTTCTGGACTTCCCTGTGTTTACTTCATACCTGGATTTGACTCTTTCTGTGCAGACAGTGTTTGGATCTGCACCACGTCACCTATCACATTCACCTTGCTGAGGACTCTGCCTTAAGAACTGCGTCGATTTACTGTATATGTTTCAAGGACTCGTTTCATTTCAGGACACTGTGGGTTATCAGTATATTGTTTTGGGTGTTATTGCTGTTGTACAAATACACTATTTGCACTAAAGAAACCCGTCTCTGTCTGTTCATTGCCCCATGCTATCAGAATCCTTGAGTTCCTACAATAGTATTACATGCTGTGTCCTACAGTACAGGGGTCCCAGAAGAAAGGCATTGCAGTGGTACACCCGTCACGTCTCAGGTGTGGGTCTTACCTCCGTCATGTAAGGTTTGGGGCTTCCTCTTGTTTGGCCTTCTCCATTTGTCATATACACAATAGAGGAGAGAGCCAAGGCCACCCTCTTTCTACTGTTTTTGCACTTACTCAAAAACGCAAGGTGTGAACATGGCCTTAGTCAGGTTTTGCATTTATGATACTCCACCTCAGTGAGTCTCCAGTAGTCCCTGCTCCGCAGCATTTTGCTTCCTTCCTGTAACACTTCCACCAGGCTGACATTTTCACATTCGTGCTCCAACCTGCCAATATTGTGGAATTGGTCTCTCCCCCTGTAACCCTGTGACTCTCATTCCTCACCCCGGGGCAGAGCTCCTTGGGCTTTTTTCCAAAGCTCTTCATCCACACCTTGAATCAATCATTAGAAAATGAGAAATATTTGAAATCTTTCTGCTTTTAAAATCCTGACCTCCCATATATTATAGATGGGAGACCCCGGCATGTCACATCCCAAGCACCAGATGAGACAGATGGTACCAAACACACTGTTATACTTCTGCTATAATAAAGATGGCGGCCTCCTCAGGCCAATCAGAGACCTATAAGGGGATATCATTACCGGGCGCTCTGTAATAAAGAAGCTTTATATACTTTACTACATCCATCCTCAGCCAGTGAGCACTAAGACTGAACGCCTTGATCCAAGGGAGCAGCTGCAGACAGTCGAGGACTGAATAACACGTGTATAGGTGGAAAATAACAGCACGATTGGGAGGAATATATTATCTAAGAGCAGATGACAGAGACTTGTCAGGAGCAGCTCATCAGCCTCTGCGCACCGAGCACACGGAGCAGCCGTCAGGGTCGTATATTATAATGGCTGCCCCTCCAGGATAAAGGTGCAACACAAAAGAGAAGAGATGATATAGAGGCCAGTGGCTGATGGAAGTCAGATGTCCTGTAGAAGGCATCAGCGTCCTCCCGGCAGGGAATAACTCACTCCAGCATCCTGTGTATTGTATGGGTCACAATCCTCCGTGGTGAGTTATGGCAGCGGCATTCCTGCCTAATATTACACTGCAGGAAGATGGGTGCAGACAGTGAAAGAGCCATATACTAAGCCGATCATTAAACCGCCAGGCTGTGACATGTATACTGCACTCCAAGGGTGGGATTACATCACTGGTAAGGTCATATATCGCACCGGAGGACAGTTCTATACATGTAACTCAGATTATGAGAAGAAGCAATTGTGAATAGGAGAAATCAGCATTAGTGGGTGAATGTTTCTCCGCAGATAAGTGTCAGTGTTTCTAAGTATGGGGCCAGCATCGCTCTCAGCTCATCTCCAGTCACTAAGCTGGTGGCCTCCATGCAAGGATAAACCATAGATCCCTGCAGTCATCTCACTTACAGGATCGATGGAGGTCCAGATCCCTGCAGTCACCTCACTTACAGGATGGGTGGAGGTCCAGATCCCTGCAGTCACCTCACTTACAGGATGGGTGGAGGTCCAGATCCCTGCAGTCACCTCACTTACAGGATAGGTGGAGGTCCAGATCCCTGCAGTCACCTCATTTATAGGATCAGTGGTGGTCCGGATCCCTGCAGTCACCTCACTTATAGGATCGGTGGAGGTCCAGATCCCTGCAGTCACCTCACTTACAGGATGGGTGGAGGTCCTGATCCCTGCGGTCACATCACTTACAGGATCAGAGGAGGTCCTGATCCCTGCAGTCACCTCCCTTATAGGATAGGTGGAGGTCCGGATCCCTGCAGTAACCTCACTTATAGGATCGGCGGAGGTCCTGATGCCTGCAGTCACCTCACTTACAGGATTGGTGGAGGTCCAGTCACCGGGCAGAACATTGAGATCCGTCAGGTCGTGTTCTGCGCCCCCGTCTAGTCTGAGGCTTGCTTGCACATAGCGAGGTGAGTCACTACAGTAAAGGACCATTTGGGTACACCTTGTCGTGGTGGGATGGCTTTTATCATTTTTTGTGCCTTCTCGCCTACACAATCTACAACCATCCAGCCCTTCCACATACTGGAGACATTTGGTCGAGAGGGTACCATGTTCCACGTAACCTAACCTTGATGAGTCCATGTGCCTTCCCAGGATAATGTCCTACAGATTATCCCTGCACTTACAGTCTTTACCTTCCTCACTTGCACCCAAACTACTCTTACTAAGTCAGTGACATCCCTGTCCAAAGATATAAGTGCTCTCTCCTTGTGCACCTAATTAATGCAGCTCTTATATGCCCAGATCCTCGTTCGTTAGGTCTCTGGTTCTCCAAGGTAAATGAGGATGCAATCTCGCCATCATATAACACAACCTCCCACGTTTTCTTGACCTGGTACCACAGTTGGTCTTCCAGTTGAATCTGGCGTCGTCTTCACACTTGGTTAGTGAAAGAACTGTTTAGATAGTAGTCATTTCACTGTCATTGTCTTTTCTCTTTCTCTTCTCGCTCCCTCACTGCCGGGGATCCCACACCTTATCAGTCAGGTGCATGGTCTTTAATATTTAACGTGTTAAAGAATCATCCACTTATTTTTATTCAAAATTTTAGATGTGGCTGGGCAATGTTTGTTTAAGCAAAGAATTTACAAAAAGATTCCCATTACTTATAGAGGACAGTAATGAGACCAACCTGTCTCGCCCACGTAACACACAACGCCCAGGGCCATCTTGTGTAACAACATTTTCATCATTTCTTATTATGGTACGTTATAACTCTGGACACAAGGCAGTGGCAATGATTTACCTAGTGTCGGAAAGGACTTGCACCCAGTGGAGGGACATGTGGGTGACAATAGAAGGGGGGCAGATAATTAAAAGCCATGGGCTCCATCCAGCACATAAGAATGCCGTAGGAAAATATCGCCAGAGTTAAACAATCAAAGTAATTTGCTATGCAGGCTTGGAAGAGCGAATTGGCACGATATCCGGTTTTACTGCGGCTTCACAGTTCATCTGTTGACCAAATCTGGAGCCTTTAACAACTGCAAAACTGATTGAACTGTAAAGGAAAAGCTTTGAATTTTGCAGAAAAGTTCAATATGATCTCAGGAATCCTTCAAGGGACAGGAAAAACCGTTAGTCGAAATGACCGATGATCTGAATGGCCATCGTAAGAAAGGCTGGCAGCTAACACACAGTGACAGGGCCGGGCTCACAGCCCTCGGGAGGAGACAAATACAGCAGAACACATATGCTGTGAAGATTAGAAGCTGGCTGTAGAGAGTGCAGCACAAAGGGAAGCGCTCGCAGCCTCTTGCACAACCAAGTGCAACGTTTCCAAACCATCGTGTCAGAGGAAAAACTGGGACCCAAAGTTTATGTGATCCCGACAATCTGTTCCAGTTGCTCAGTGCAAGGAGGCAGCTCTGCGATTAATTTCCCCCCCACGTGCCTGTCGATCGCTACAGCAAAGTGGTCAATGGTGAAAAAGTAAAGGTCGGCTGATAACCTATCCAGCCATGCAGATGTCTAGGCCTGACATCACTCGTTGTATGGTGGAGTTTTGTTTTTTGAGATAGAACGAGACTGTATTGCAGTAATATGATGTAGAAATCAATGTAATTAAAGGAAAGCTCGGATGGACACGTTGGCACTTCACTACATTCTTAGCCCATTCTCGACATCCGCTCAGTGGCTGAACTCGCTTTGTTCCCGCCAAGTGCCGTACCAACGTGGATATGACGATGACCGGTCATTTCACCACATGATTAAAGCCGTAAAAACAAAACCCAAAAAACATGTTGAAGTTGTGTTGTGTTTTTCCATAATTCTCCCGCACTTGGAAATTTTTTCCAATATTTCAGTACATTATATGTTAAAATGAATCGTGCCATTCCAAGCTACAACTCGTCCCGCAAAAAAACAATCCCTCACATGGCGATTTTGGCAGATAAATAGTTATGGCTCTTGGAAGAAGTGGTAAACCTCCCCCCCCCCCAAAAAAAAAAAAAATGCCAAAACAAAAGTTCCTCTATCCTGGAAATAAAGCTTATATTCACCATGTCATGTAAAGTTCTGCAGCTTTTTAATATAATTTCAATATTTAGTTTTCAACCTCATTAACAAATTGCGCCCCACCGGTCCTACACAAGTACAGCATTGCCCCCCCCCCAGTCCTACACAAGTACAGCATTGCCCCCCACCGGTCCGACACAAGTACAGCATTGCCCCCTACCGGTCCGACACAAGTACAGCATTGCCCCCCACCGGTCCGACACAAGTACAGCATTGCCCCCCACCGGCCCGACATAAGTACAGCATTGTCCCCGCCGGCCTGACATAAGTACAGCATTGCCCCCCGCCGGCCCAACAACGACACAAGTACAGCATTGCCCCCAACCGGTCCGACATAAGAACAGCTATCATAGATACTGAGAACTGCAGCACAAACTTCTCAGCACAGTTCATTTACTAAACCTTCAAATCTCCGTTCGGTAATCATTGGTTGCTTTTAACAAATATTAGTACATTTTCAACACTTTACCAACTTTTACGGTGGCAGATCTTTATTTTCCCCCCAAATACACAAAAAAGAATATTCACCTTTGAACACTAAAAAAAAAAAATGGACCACACAAAAAATCTGTGTTGCCTACAGAAACCCAGCAGTCTACATTTTATTATTTTTCCTCCTTCTCTCCTCCGTAAATGGAATTTCAGAGCTAATGCGGCTTGACGGGTCAAACGCGTAGAAAAACATTACAAACAAACGTTTGCCAATCAAAAGCTGAAAACATATTGTACCAATCTATTATAACGACGAACCCGTGTTTGTACATGCCAAGTCCGGCCTCAAACGCTGCTTTTTTATTCAGTTCTAAATGAAGCTGAAAGGTAATAAAAATCTCTGCTGAGTAGTCAGCCATGTTACCGTCAAATAAGCCTTGACCTATTAATGCCTTGATCGAGGTCTATCCGACAGGCGGCCCATGTCTAGGTATAGCGTCCATGCTGAATAAACAGCTCCTATTTCTCGGCACGTCGCACACGGACGTCTTCTTCCCGGCCACGGTTTTACAGCCAGTGTCTTAGGTAAAATTTAATAGCTTGTGTAGTCGTATTACTGGTCCACTCTTCAGACCCCTCCAGCGATAAATGGACACAAAAAGTCAAAGAAAGTTCAACCAGACAGATCATAATGTGCAATCTTTAGTCAACTGGAGCGGCCGCGCGGAGGAAATACTCAATTCTGCCTTCCAGATTCCACTTCTCGGCTTTAATCTAATAATAAGATGTGGTTTACATTAGTGAAATCCAAAAAGGTAATTCTCTAAATGAGTATTTGTAAAACGACAGAAGACGAGGGGAGCGTAGGCCGCTACAGACCGAAGAAAAAAAAGTTTGCACCGCCGTAAGAGAATGCTCCGAATCCTGAGTATGTGGTGTGTTGTGTCGCACGGAGCAGATGAACAATCACATCTGCGCCATCACATACGGCTCCAATTATTCTTCCCAGTTCCTGACTTGAACACATTCTTTTACTAATCTGAAGACTGGTTCACAGTCTCAAAGGCCCGAAGGGGAAGTGAAACCATCAGCCTAGATTTACCCCACATTAGCTCCATAGTAGAAAAGATTTATGTCTCTGACATGTCCACCTGATGTTATTACTCGGTAACGAGAAGATCTGCAGGTATTGCACCTGAACATGACTGCCTCAGCAGCCGTGATGCTCCAGGGACAGCGTGGCCTCCGCGCGCATTACTGTGAACAGTTATAAGAGGCTTCAATCCAATCGCAGCTTTTCACATTATCAAATGTGTTTTAGCCATTTGTGACGCATGAACTATCCGGTACGGCGATGCTTTTTGGGTTTGTGTATAAGCACTGTGTCTCTTGAGTATCACCTCTCTGCAGATGAGAGACACATCCGACACAAACAGTATCGCCGCCAAATGTGAAATCAAGGCATCGTTCATCTCGCCGAGAAGCCGACAACATACATCAGCCTCCGGTGAGCCGCGCTCTGGCTCCTCTCCTGCGCTCTGGACCTTTTTTTTATTGTTTTTCTCGAAGTTTAGGAATAATTGTAAATGGCTGAAATTCTACACGGCGAGTATCGCAGCGAGCAGAAATAAAAGAAAGATGTTTAGAAAAGGCAGCCGCGCTCCGTTCTGCGAGGAGGTTAAAGGGCGGCCAGAGTTCTCGGCAAATGTACGCAGCATTCTTATTCACATGCTCTCAGCTGTCAGTCAGTGATACTTAGGAGCTGGCGGGATCTTCTAGGACGCTAGTGGGAAAATGCGGCACCAATATCACGGAAACCTACAATGCTCGGTTCTGTCGTACACCAGGAATGTTTGGGCAGATTCAATTTACAGTCTGCAATTCCACAATGACAGCAAAACGGGGGTAAAAATTATGCCAAGATGTCTGGTTAGGTTTGTAACTGAAGAAAACATTCCAGATTGTATATGCGTGTGCTGGGACTTGTAGTTTCCTACACAGAATGACTTCCCCTGTCGCATTTATATCCACAACCCACAGTAAATATTTTCCATTCGATGCTAAATCCAATTAACAAAGTTTGTGGGAGATTATGTCCGTCTGACACCAGATATTCGGATGGGAAGACTCAGATCCCGGTTGCATCCAAGCGTCTAGATTTCCTGCATTCTCATTAATGGTGATAATGTCCAAGCAATGGTCCATAAATAACGTGGTAATGATAAAACAGAAGGCGAGGACTGGAAGGAGACGGATGTCCAGGAATGACTGACAGTAAATCCACGCATGCTACCATACCGCAGACTGACCGACACGGGCCGGGCGCACCAGCCGATCACATCGGCCTCCAATCTTCAATGACTGCATTGATCATAGACAGACGGCCTCCAAATCCAACAACTGTCCCGTGTTTTCGTCAGGATGGACGACCATCATGACGAGGTCTCCTCGTACAGCTAAGTCAGATTTTTCAGAACCGATACGTTTTCTTAGATTCTCACAATGGCCAGGACACAATTTCCCTACATAATTCTTCCCATCACAATTTGAAGCCCTTGGATACCACGGATGTAAAGCTGTGGGATTTTTAAAGGGGTCGTCCATTACTAATTGTTATATTAAAATTGGATTCTGGGTGTTGGAGAAATCAAAGGGAACAAAAAATAAAAAGGTTCTCATCTACCGGATCCTGCACACTCCTGTGCCTCATCTTCCTGGTATAACTGTCCTGTTCATGGATAATTAGGCCGGTACACCTCGGAGCACTGTGTAATCGGCTCCAGACGCAGGTAGCCAAGTGTGAGAATATCTCTGTATGTTTGTACGTTGATTTGATGAATATTGTGTTGTGCAGATGTGATACAAAGGGGAGTCGGCTGTAATGTCCGTCCATAACCCAGGAGTCCAGGACATTATGTTTGCAACCTATCGAGGGTATTTTTCAGCACCAGGATACCGCAGCAATGCTCAGTGTGAATACACGGGATGCTAACATTGAGATGGGGTGTACTGCGTGCTCTACTCCACCTGTAGAGGGCGCTCCGCAAGCACTGGGGCTGCCATGGGAAAGCAAAAGGTGATTTCAGCTCCTGGCCAAATAATCTCACAGAAACGGCCATCATAGATCATGTCACAGCAGGATCACAACAAGGTGGCTCCCAAACCAAAGGCCCAACTGTGTGATACTTAACCCCTGCATCACTGCCCTGGAGGAGAAAATGATCAAATCGCCATAATGTAGAGGCGCCCAAACACTACAGATGTGCGCTGGCCGACTAATGCAGTCATGACCAGAAGTGAAAATTTAAGCATTTCTCCCAGAAAATTATTGAATTTACACATGTTTTGTTATACACATACAGTATTTATATCCTTTGTGAGTATTGGAACAAAACAAAAAAGAAAAAAAATGCAAATTGGACATAATTTCACCCATAACCCCCAAAAAGAGCCAGACAAAATTGTTGGCACCGTCCTTAATATTTGGTTGCACCCCTTTGGAATAAATAACTGCAATCAATCGCTTCCTATAATCATCCAGAAGCTTCTTACTCCTCTCAGCTGGGATCTTGGACTCTTGTTACAATCTGCTCTAGGTCTCATATTTCGCCTTCTCCCACCAGTAATTTTAAGATCTCTCCACAGGTGATCAATGGGATTTAGATCCGGACTCATTGCTGTCACTTCAGAGCTCTCCAGCGCTTTGTTTCTATCCATCTCTCGGGGCTTCTTTAAAGTATGTTTGAGGTCATTGTACTGCTGGTAGACCTATGACCTAGGGCACAAACCCATCTTTCTGACACTGGGCACTAGAATCCTAGTGCAGAGGCAACAAAACAATCCCAAAACATCTTTGATCCTCCACCATACTTGACTGTAGGTACTGTGTTCTTTTCTTTATAGGCATTATTGCATTTTTGGTAAACAGTAGAATGATGTGCGTTATCAAAAGCTGTATCTTGGTCTCATCTGTGAACAAGACACTTTCCCAGGATTTTGACTTACTCACATACATTGTGGCAAACTGTAGTCTAGCTTTTTTATGTCTCTGTGTCAGCTGCTATGTCCTCTGGGGTCTCCTGCCATATCATTTAATTTCATTCACATGTGGACGGATAGCTTGTGCTGACACTGATGCCCCCTGAGCATGCAGGACAGCTTGGATTTCTTTGGACCTTGATTGGGGCTGCTTATCCACCATCCGGGCTTTCCTGCGTTGCAACCTTTCATCAATTTTTCTCTGCTGTTCACAACCAGGGAGATTAGCTACAGTGCCATGGGTTGTAAATATCTTGACTATGTTTCGCACTGTGGACAAAGGAACATCAAGATCTCTTGAGATTGTTGATATTGTTCAACAATTTTGGTTCTCACGTCCTCAGACCCGTTCTCTTCTCTTCTTTTTGTTCCCCATGCTTAGTGTGGCACACACATTGTTTAAAGCATAGATGGAGTCAACTTCTCCCCTTTTTATCTGGTTTCAGGTGTGATTTTCATATTGCCCACAGCTGTTACTTGCCACAGGTGACTGTGAACAAGCATCACATGGTGGAAACAAAGTTGTTTATGGAAAAGCGCCAATTTGCCTTTTCTTATTTTTTTAATATTGCTCCAATACACACAAAGATATAAACATGCGTAATTGCAATAATTTTCTGGGAGAAATACTTCGTTTTCTGGAAAAATTTTTAGAGTACCAACAATTTTGACTATGACCATATATATACCGTATATAAAATTAGGATGCGGGGGTCCTGGTCCAAATTTTGCCCTGAGGACCATCAGACTCTAGTTACGCCACTGGTGGCACTTACACCCGTCTGATAGCACACTGTCTAGCACTCGGATGATACAAGACCTTCAGATCCAGCGATTCTTATAAACCAGAGATTGTAACAATGAACATTTCACGTATTTCCATTTTAGTCTCCCGGAATTAAATCACACAGAATTTTTCCATAAAAATCAGATTTTGGCTTCCGATGCTGAAGATACAGTGGTTATTCTGTGCAGCCAAAAGACCGGTGCAGGGAATAAATTCTGCTCCCCTTGTATCTGGGAAAGTCTCCAAATTGCTGCTTTCAATATAGGATGTTCAGCTCTTCCACAACTCAGCAGACCGAGGACGAAGCAAGTAAACACCGGGATCCTGCATGAAATGTTTCAGCAAAGCGATGATTGCGGTCACCTGTGCTCATAATGCTAAAATGTGGTCAGGAGGACGTAGTGCCGTCACGCCCTAGCACCACCGCCCGCGATAATGACGTACACTGACTGTAGATATATCCAGCTTCTGACTATATACCTATAAGCTGGTGATCAAGTAATACTCTGCAGAGGAAACTGTCAGCAAGCATTCAGTTCCCTGGCAATACCGCAGCGGAAATGGCGCATTACAATGACATTGAGCCCACTGAAATCGGAGCTGCCGCGTCCTTCAGAGCGAGACGTGCTTTGTAAATGAGGGGAACAAATCTACTAAGCCTGAATTCTCTAATATTGTGACTGCAGAAACATATAATATGTCATCATATTGTGCCTGTGCAGTCGGAGACACGGCGGACGCTCACCTGTGGCATTGTATGATGAATTGGATGGCGTCCGTCTGGAGAAGCTCTTTACTGCCAGGCTTTGCCCTCTCTGTTTCCTCCGCCAGGCTGTGCGGCACTTTGAGTCGATGCTCTGTTTGATTCTATACCAATCCGATTCTGTAATTCTGAATTTGTGGAACAGGTGACCTGCGGTGAGAAAAAAACAAAACTAACATGTTACCGAAGGGGCAGGCGCAAGAGGAGATGTCCAATTTCTAAGATTGGGAATACATGGCTTTTGGTTGTATCACAGGTTGTGTGGCTGAAGATCACTGTACGGTACAATGAAAGTGACTGGGGTGTTGTCATGATCCAGTCTGGGTTTTGAGTCCTGTTTTCCCTTTTTCCCGGTCTGGTCAAGTCAAGAGTTAACCTTTCTCAGCCTCTGTCTGGGTTCAGGTTAGCTATTTATCGCCGTTACTTCCTGCAGGCGATGCCACTTATAGTTTTTGCCTAGTGCTGCTGTAGCTGACTCTGATTTGTCCCTGCTGCTTTTGCTGTCTGAACCCGTGTCTCTGTTTTCCCCTATTCCCGTCTTGACTCAGTGTTTCCCTTTAGTGTGCTTACTCCCTGGTTTTGACTTGGCTGGTATCCTGACCTGCTTCTGTCTTATCCGCTCCTGACCGTTACTGACTCCCTGACTTGTCTCTGACCGTGAGTTTGCTTATTCCTTTGGTACTGCGCTACAGTCTAGGATTTGACCCGGCTTGTTTGACAATTCTGCTGCCACCTGTGGTAGCCTCACTGCTGCACTGCACGCCAGCTCTGATTAGGTACAGCCCTGCTTCCACTCTACTGCCATCTAGTGGAGCCTGCACCTGCACTGCAGCAGCGTGACAGGTGTCATTGCTGTTGGACCGTTTATGACGTGCTTGTCGCGGGAGCCTGCAAGTCCCATTGTAATCCCATGTACCTGTATTATGCTGCAATGCAGTTGCGGCACACACAGATGTTTGGCTGCATGACCCATGTCGGTGCCAAAGTTATAACATCATTGCAGGGAAACACAGACTCTTGCAGACACTGGAGCGAAGCTGCCGCCGACACATTGCAGGAATTTCCTGAAATAGTGAATTTGCAAGGTCTAGTAAGCTAAATTGCAGCGCTCGCCATCTTACAGTAAGAGACGCAGCCGATCTCCCTTCCCCCAACCCCAGTATGGCAGCACACAATCCCAGCACCATAATGGCGTGTAGCCATGAAACCTGCAACCCGCAGAGCTGAGATAAACTACGGCTTCTGACAGCTCGCTCCTTGGCACGCTGGAGGCATATTCTTAAATCATCTGGGTTTTGGGATCTTTATGCTGTTTCTTTGGAAGCTTAAAAAGATTTTGCCTGCTAAAGGTACCGTGCTGGTAAATGTTACATCGTGAGCGCCAAAAGAAATGGAAAAGGAAAAACCAAAATCTGTTATTAAGCATGAAGAGCTGGAACTAAAGTGCTTTCAGTCCCATGTGCTCAACACGACGGCCGCAGTTAAATCGTGGGGGGTCGACATGCTGGAAAATCATTCCTGGTCTAAAACTAGTTGTAATACTCTAAAACTCAACTGTAGTAGATGTGTTGTGAACTTTCCGTGCCAGTGGCCACAAAACTGAAGAAAAAATACAGCTCACCCGATGAGCCACAGATCGGAGGATATTGGGACTAGACGTTCTTGGTGGCTCTAAGAACTTATGAATGGGACCTTTAATGCTTGTGGGGGTCCGGAGCACCCCAATCCCTCAATTGTCTGCTTAATGTTTAGAATAAAACTTAGGCTTTTTCCTTCTAATACGGACAACCTGCAACAGGTGAGTATGTGGGAACGTGGACACACATACAAATACAGAGGAATAAATGTACATAGAAACCAATGAGACAATTAAGAGAAAGCAGACAGACACAAGTAAAAAAGCAAAAGAAAAAAAAGAATACAACTCTGTTCCAGAACAAAGTATCGCCAGTTGTTACAATCTGGTGCAGATTAATACGGTGTATCTTATTGCAGATACTAATACAAGATAACAAGGGAAGGAACTCTCCAGCTTCCTGCAAATTAAAACCTAAATTGTAAGGGATTAAGGTAGCACGATTCCTACCCTGGGACCTGCTGGGATTGATCCCCCGACTTTACCACGTGGCAAACAGTAAATTTCAGTCTTCCCATCACACTACAGAGTCCGAATCACGATATAACAACGAATAAATAAGAGCAACCATCGGAAAAACATCATCGCTACTTACAAAAGAGTCCCAGCGGTTTTTTTTTTAAGACCCTAAACCAACTGTGCCCCTTTTATTTCATGGTAAACGAGAGCCATTCCCCAAATCCCAGCAGGACAGTAAATTAATAAGGAGGGCTTAACAAGGATCATGACAACATATAAGAATGCTTTATGGGCTGTAACATCACACGATTAGCAGCGCACGTTTCACTCATTAAACATTCAGACGTGGACGTGGGGAAGGGACAGCAGATACGGTTTACACCCCGGATCATCTTCTCTTACAATCCCATAATGGGCCACAATTATCTCTGCTTTCAGTGATGAAATCATAAAACACGTTGCAGTTGATTCTGAAAGTTGCATTATAAGAAACAGGCTTTGAGCATTAGACTGTTCCACATTATCCGCAGAACTGAGATCTTCACTAACATAACAAAAGCCTGGAAAGAAACTAACAACTAAACCGTTCCCATCTTATCAAGATATAGGTCCGGCCAAACTAACCTCCTGCCAGCTGAGCCCGTTCCCACTCGCTGCATCTACCCCAAGAGGTGACACTGGATATTTCTGGGGTGATCAGTGGTGATCGGATCCAGGGGAGCTCAGATGCTACACATCACTGCCAATAACTGGGACTAGGAGACAATGCCATATTTTATGTACCGCGGATGGACTAGGATGAGCAGGATCGAAACGGCTAATGAACGCCTGCTCCATAATAATCCATATTTAGTGGTAATAGAACAACACATTGTCCTTTAATAACAGCTCTCATTCATGTCCCCAGTGTGGCAGCTCAGCGGTACCTGGCACATTACTATGAGACTTCAGCTTTATTTCCATTATCTCACGCCATTTCCAGATTTCTGGCCTTCTTTCAAGGCTCATTTAGGCAGCAGACAGTGAGGCGGACAATGTGTAGAAGGATAGGTTTGATAGGTGGACGGGGACCTCATTACGGAGCCCCGGGGGGCGCTGCAGCTGTAGACAGACCAGCGGTTCATCCTGTAAGACATGGCGCTCCCCACGCTCTGTGTACACAGAACAATACGAGTGTTGTGGCCTCTGTGGGATTACGAGCCGTCCCATAACGTCACCTTGGGGTGTGGACGTTGGCTGATTGTATTTCACTCCCCAAACGCTGGCCAACTTCTGTCAGAGTTGGTTGCCCGTGCTCAGACCCACACGATGGCAGCCGGCCCCCCATCCTACACACAGGCATACAACAGACCGCCTATCACCAATCTCTGCCACATTGATGGCACCACAAATCAGAGGAGGCGGCGTGCAATTAATAAGGTATATTCAGGAATTAATCAGAAAAACAACACATTTCTCTGATATAATCGTAGCATCAATATCTCAGGTCTCGGCCTAATGAGAACTTATAATGCCCTCAGAGTGGTCAATACAAACATGGTCATGTGCCGGACCCCCGCCATTCCTCCACGGCCCGTATCCTCATCCAGTCTTCCCTCTTCTTCTATGGCAGGGGGAAAGTCAGTGACCACTGCAACCAATCAGTGACCAATAACTGTCTACAGCTGCCACATTACATCTGGAGCTACTTTACTGCCAAGAAAGCAGAAAAAAATGCAGCAAAAATGCAATGTGTGAACATAGCCTTACTACTGACAAATGTCTCAAGCCTATAAATATATATGGGAAAAAACTGATATGAAAAAAAGGATAAATCAATGGAAAATAAAGGCTTTGCGGCTATGGACAGATTTCTTTCTGCCGAGATCTTTATGTATTCCATGATTTGTGGATGTCATACCGGCCACGTGCAATCCAGGGCCTATCCAATAAATGGCTGCCGCATGAGTTAGTAATATACGGGAAGAACGCAGCCGGTAACACGGCTGGTAACTGTTCCTGGCACGGTCCAGGCAGAGCGTCAGCCCCAGGAGACCTGCAAGCGCACGGTGGTGTGTCAGCCGTATAGGAGCCGATATCGGGAGTCATTACTCGGCGCCTTGGACAGCAGACAACACTGCGGTTACACAATTACAGTAACATTGACCACAACTGCGCGGGATTTTACTAGGCCAAAAATGGATTCACTGGGATTTAATCAGAGGATTATCACTTCCCAAACAAACTGCCCCGAGCTCCGTCTATAGCGAAGTATCATCAACGGGGAATGAAAGCTGGAAAATTCCAAACGAAAGAGCGGCCGATATTGTCAGCCACGTGGGAATACACACATGAGGCAGAAACGTTTTAATCTTCTGGCCAATAAACTACAAAGTACAAAAATAATATAGAATTAATGTTTCTTTGTTACATGTATCACTGTTTCTCATCCTAGTCATTTCATATAATGTGGAAGAAGTCATCCAGCTAATAAGAAAAGATATGATGTTACATGTATCACTGTTTCTCATCCTAGTCATTTCATATAATGTGGAAGAAGTCATCCAGCTAATAAGAAAAGATATGACAGGTGTAAAATTAGAAAGAAATCAATATTCCCCCTCACCGATCCCCCACAGCGCTCGTTCTGGTGCTTCGGACCCCCTGACGGTGTTATATGTGGAACTTCCCATAAAATGCCCGGTAAGCAGAACGTTACTGGTCGCCTTCTTCCAAGTGCAGATTCTCCAGTGTCGTCACAAAACCACAGAAAAGAGGCCGAGACAACGCAGCGAGGACCACGCTACCACTAATGACACTGTACTGTCCGTGTGACGACCAGATCCACTGTGATAACACAAAACACATGGACTCGTCACTCATTTGATTGAGAATCAAACCTTGAAATCTACACACATGTGAAGTGCGGCGAGCCAGCCATTGCCTCAATGTATCCCCCAAACCGGGGAAGATCTGCAAGCCATTAGCAAAGACAAAGAAGAGATGGATGCAATTATGATCTCGCTTTATAATTACCAATGGTGTCGGCAATGTAAAGCTTCCTGCGGGTGAAGGTGAATTCTGCTGCGTCAGAGAAGGAGACCTGGTGCCAGAAACCAGAAGGAGACAACACCGCCCCTCAACCACTGCTATCATCATCTCACAGAGGAACCATAAACATAGAAATTCATTACCCGCTGTGAAGGTCGCTGTTCTCATGAATTCGGGGTTGCTTTTCTTTTGTTTCTACGCCTCTCCGTTCCTGAGAGATGGCCTCTTCTTTCCTGGTTATAAATCTAGTCTCTTTTTGACAAGTGGGCGGGGTCTTCAGGTCTTGTCTGGGTATCTTCTCGAGGGACACACCCAGTTGGTTATAAAATTTATATACAGGGAAGAAGGGGCCGTATCTCAGGAATGACGAGGCACAACAGGGGGAGCACAGACGCATTCCCTTCCTTAGGTAGGTTAGATAATAATGTAGCTATTGTACTTGTACAGTGGGGTCTATCTCACAACGCACGCCATTACTATAATCCCACTGTGTAAGATGCACAGACACATCAATCAGAGAGGCTACAAGTATTTGGCATTTGCATTAGAGACTGATAGGATTTTAGCAGCGTTGTTATCCCGGACTTACCAGGACTAATGTGCACAAACACCTATGCCGCATTCATAAAGCACTGCGCTCTTTTGCACTGGACCTTTTCCACGGTCTCCATATCGCCGCGTCCTAAAGGAGCCAAGCCAGAGACAGTGGTCCCATCCCGGAGCCGTGAGTGAAGGTGCGGCTGTGATGACTTGTTCGCCCCTTGCCAACATGAGCACAAGCTAATGGTCGTTTTATTGAAGAGACTTGTAAGTCCCAAGGTATCATTTCTGTCTGGCTGCAAATTACAATTCAAGCTGTGCAGCTTCATTCCACGTACATTAAGCGCATCAAACTTTTGGACTGTCGAGACAAAAGTTTAACTTTCTGGAAGGTGTATGTCCCATTACATCTAGCACAGAAGTAACACACCACTTCAGAAAAGGGATAATATACCAACAGTAAAATATGGTGGTGGTGGTGTGATGGTCTGGACATGTTTTTCTGCTTCAGGATCTGGAAAATGAGTTCTGCTGTCGACCAAAAAATCCTGAAGGAGAATGTCTGGCCATCTGTGTGTGACCGCAAGCTGAAGCACACTTGGGATATGGACAATGATCCAAAACAAACCAGCAAGTCCACATCTTAATGGCTTAAGAAAAACTAAATTAAGACTTTGGAGTGGCCTAGTCAAAGTCCTGACCTTAATCCGATTGAGATGCTGTAATGACCTTAAAAAGGCGGCTCATGGTCAGAAACCTCCAATGTGGCTGAATTACAACAATGAGTGGCCAAAATTCCTCCAGAGTGTTGTAAAAATCTCATCGCCAGTTATCACAGACTCTTGATTGCAGTTGTTAGTGCTAAGGGCGGCCCAAACAGTTATTAGGTTTAGGGGGCAATCACTGGTTCACACAGGGCCCTGGAGGTTTGGATTTCTTTTCACCTTAATAATAAAGACCTTCACTTAAAAAAATCATTTTATGATTATCTGTTTTATCTTTGTCTAATATTTACATTTGTTTGTTGACCAGAAACATTTAAGTGTGACAAACATGCTAAAGAATAGGAAATCAGGAAGGGGGTGAACACTTTTTCACACAACTGTACATGTAGCAAAATCTGTGACTGTTTTATGCCTTTAAACTAATGGAAGAGACTTGACAAATATCCCCTACGGTAGAAGGAGGAACGTGAATCACGGATCTTGAAAATGGTGAGGAATTAAAGCACAAATTATAAGAAAAAGGTGAAAATGCCTTACTTAGTCTGACAATTTATATGATTCCTTCACCATCCAATATTGTATGGTCATGTGCTTGGTTTATTGATGAAAAAAAAAAAACACCAAACAACAATCCTATAAATATTAAGCTTTACAGAAACCGTCCTCATAGAGAAGTGACTTCTACTGGGAAGGTTTGGCGTTACTGATTATTTAATATCCTACGGAACATGACAAAGCCTAAAGACATCATAAAAGGAAAATGACGGAAAAAGCAACGTGCGAATGGCCGGCAGTCAAAGAAGGCTCTGACTAAGCCTCTAAGATTCGCGCTCCACTCCTTCCTACGCTGGCCGGGAATGTCTCCACAGATTCCACCTTTTAATAAGAGGATAAGTAGTTTTTTGAGTCAGAGATAAATAGGCATTGACTGAGGCACCTACAAGACAAACAGGAGTGTGTGCACATGCAGATTCTTATTTATACAGTTACATATTTTATTAAATGCTCCCTAGACATCCTGTTACATAAGCCCGTTCCAGAGCATCTCAGAAATCCATCTGGATGGCAAGAAACCTTCACACCGGACGCCAAGACAAACAAGGCTATGAATCACCAACAAGACTTTCAGCTCGTCCAAGGGTCCTTGTGGCTTTGTAAATGAAGGTTCTTTAAAGAAGCTTAAATAGGACATTTCACCTAAGTGTTGTAACTCTAAAGCTTCTTCCTGAAGGAATGAAGACGACTGACCAAGCGTGATGATCGGGAATCCAGCAACTTTCAGATCTTGGAATCCTTACCAAAAATTGCCTACATCCGCAGCACAGAAGGTGTGATTGAGAGAACTATGCGTAACATGCTGAGACGAGCACCAAATATATACACTCACTGGCCACTTTATTAGGTACACCTGTCCAACTTCTTGTTAACACTTAATTTCTAATCAGCCAATCACATGGCGGCAACTCAGTGCATTTAGGCATGTAGACATGGTCAAGACAATCTCCTGCAGTTCAAACCGAGCATCAGTATGGGGAAGAAAGGTGATTTGAGTGCCTTTGAACGTGGCATGGTTGTTGGTGCCAGAAGGGCTGGTCTGAGTATTTCAGAAACTGCTGATCTACTGGGATTTTCACGCACAACCATCTCTAGGGTTTACAGAGAATGGTCCGAAAAAGAAAAAAAATCCAGTGAGCGGCAGTTCTGTGGGCGGAAATGCCTTGTTGATGCCAGAGGTCAGAGGAGAATGGGCAGACTGGTTCGAGCTGATAGAAAGGCAACAGTCACTCAAATCGCCACCCGTTACAACCAAGGTAGGCCTAAGAGCATCTCTGAACGCACAGTGCGTCGAACCTTGAGGCAGATGGGCTACAGCAGCAGAAGACCACACTGGGTACCACTCCTTTCAGCTAAGAACAGGAAACTGAGGCTACAATTTGTACAAGCTCATCGAAATTGGACAGTAGAAGATTGGAAAAACGTTGCTTGGTCTGATGAGTCTCGATTTCTGCTGCGACATTCGGATGGTAGGGTCAGAATTTGGCGTAAACAACATGAAAGCATGGATCCATCCTGCCTTGTATGGAGCATCTTTGGGATGTGCAGCCGACAAATCTGCGGCAACTGTGTGATGCCATCATGTCAATATGGACCAAAATCTCTGAGGAATGCTTCCAGCACCTTGTTGA
Organism: Ranitomeya variabilis; assembly: GCF_051348905.1. Taxonomy (NCBI): domain Eukaryota; kingdom Metazoa; phylum Chordata; class Amphibia; order Anura; family Dendrobatidae; genus Ranitomeya; species Ranitomeya variabilis. The sequence continues at coordinate 618,532,724 of NC_135233.1, forward strand.
ATCTATGCCACGAAGAATTGAGGCAGTTCTGAAGGCAAAAGGGGGTCCAACCCGTTACTAGCATGGTGTACCTAATAAAGTGGCCGGTGAGTGTATATACATACATACATACAGTGGTTATGGTAAGTATTCAGACCCCTTTTTCACTCTGTGTTGCATTGCAGCCATTTGGTAAATTCCAAGAAGTTCTTATTTTTCTCATTAACCCCTTCATGACCCAGCCTATTTTGGTCTTAATGAACTTGCCATTTTTTGCAATTCTGACCAGTGTCCCTTTATGAGGTAATAACTCAGGAACGCTTCAGCGGATCCTTGCGGTTCTGAGATTGCTTTTTCGTGACATATTGGGCTTCATGTTAGTGGTAAATTTAGGTCGATAATTTCTGAGTTTATTTGTGAAAAAAAACGGAAATTTGGCGAAAAATTTGAAAATTTAGCAATTTTCACATTTTGAATTTTTATTCTGTTAAACCAGAGAGTTATGTGACACAAAATTGTTAATAAATAACATTTCCCACATGTCTACTTTACATCAGCACAATTTTGGAAACAAATTTTTTTTTTGCTAGGAAGTTATAAGGGTTAAAATTTGACCAGTGATTTCTCATTTTTACAACAAAATTTACAAAACCATTTTTTTTAGGGACCACCTCACATTTGAAGTCAGTTTGAGGGTTCTATATGGCTGAAAATACCCAAAAGTGACACCATTCTAAAAACTGCACCCCTCAAGGTGCTCAAAACCACATTCAAGACGTTTATTAACCCTTCAGGTGTTTCACAGCAGCAGAAGCAACATGGAGGGGAAAAATTAACATTTAACTTTTTAGTCACAAAAATGATCTTTTCGCAACATTTTTTTTATTTTCCCGAGGGTAAAAGGAGAAACTGGACCACGAATGTTGTTGTCCAATTTGTCCTGAGTACGCGGATACCTCATATGTGGGGGTAAACCACTGTTTGGGCGCACGGCAGGGCTCGGAAGGGAAGGAGCGCCATTTGACTTTTTGAATGAAAAATTGGCTCCAATCTTTAGCGGACACCATGTCGCGTTTGGAGAGCCCCCGTGTGCCTAAACATTGGAGCTCCCCCACAAGTGACCCCATTTTGGAAACTAGACCCCCCAAGGAACTTATCTAGAAGCATAGTGAGCACTTTAAACCCCCAGGTGCTTCACAAATTAATCCGTAAAAATGAAAAAGTACTTTTTTTTCACACAAAATTTCTTTTAGCCTTAATTTCTTCATTTTCACATGGGCAACAGGATAAAATGGATCCTAAAATTGGTTGGGCAATTTCTCCTGAGTACGCCAATACCTCATATGTGGGGGTAAACTACTGTTTGGGCACATGGTAAGGCTCGGAAGGGAAGGAGCGCCATTTGACTTTTTGAATGAAAAATTATCTCCATAGTTAGCGGACACCATGTCAGGTTTGGAGAGGCCCTGTGTGCCTAAACATTGGAGCTCCCCCACAAGTGACCCCATTTTGGAAACTAGACCCCCCAAGGAACTTATCTAGATGCATAGTGAGCACTTTAAACCCTCAGGTGCTTCACAAATTGAGCCGTAAAAATTAAAAAGTACTTTTTTTTCACACAAAATTTCGTTTAGCCTCAATTTTTTCATTTTCACATGGGCAACAGGATAAAATGGATCCTAAAATTTGTTGAGCAATTTCTCCTGAGTACGCCGATACCTCATATGTGGGGGTAAACCACTGTTTGGGTGCACGGCAAGGCTCGGAAGGGAAGGCGCGCCATTTGACTTTTTGAATGGAAAATTAGCTCCAATCGTTAGTGGACACCATGTCGCGTTTGGAGAGCCCCTGTGTGCCTAAACATTGGAGCTCCCCTACAATTGACCCCATTTTGGAAACTAGACCCCCCAAGAAACTAATCTAGACGCATAGTGAGCACTTAAATCCCCCAGGTGCTTCACAGAAGTTTATAACGCAGAGCCATGAAAATAAAAAAATTATTTTTCTTTCCTCAAAAATGATTTTTAGCCCGGAGTTTTTTATTTTCCCAAGGATAATAGGAGAAATTGGACAGCAAATGTTGTTGTCCAGTTTGTCCTGAGTACGATGATACCCCATATGTGGGGGTAAACCACTGTTTGGGCGCACGGCAGGGCTCGGAATGGAAGGCACGCCATTTGGCTTTTTGAATGGAAAATTAGCTTCAATCATTAGCGGACACCATGTCGCGTTTGGAGAGCCCCTGTGTGCCTAAACATTGGAGCTCCCACACAAGTGACCCCATTTTGGAAACTAGACCTCCCAAGGAACTAATCTAGATGTGTGGTGAGCACTTTGAACCCCCAAGTGCTTCACAGAAGTTTATAACGCAGAGCCATGAAAATAAAAAATTATTTTTCTTTCCTCAAAAATGATTTTTTAACCCACAATTTTTTATTTTCCCAAGGGTAACAGGAGAAATTGGACCCCAAAAGTTGTTGTGCAGTTTCTCCTGAGTACGCTGATACCCCATATGTGGGGGTAAACCACTGTTTGGGCACATGCCGGGGCTCGGAAGGGAAGTAGTGACGATTTGGAATGCAGACTTTGATGGAATGGTCTGCGGGAATCATGTTACGTTTGCAGAGCCCCTGATGTGCCTAAACAGTAGAAACCCCCCACAAGTGACCCCATTTTGGAAACTAGACCCCCCAAAGAACTTATCTAGATGTGTGGTGAGCACATTCAACCCCCAAGTGCTTCACAGAAGTTTACAACGCAGAGCCGTGAAAATTAAAAACCATTTTCTGTCCTCAAAAAAGATGTTTTAGCAAGCAGTTTTTTTTTCACAAGGGTAGCAGGAGAAATTGGACCCCAATATTTGTTGCCCAGTTTGTTGTGAGTATGCTGGTACCCCATATGTGGGGGTAAACCACTGTTTGGGCGCACGTCAGGGCTTGGAAGGGAAGTAGTGACATTTGAAATGCAGACTTTGATGGAATGGTCTGCGGGCGTCACGTTGCATTTGCAGAGCCCCTGATGTGCCTAAACAGTAGAAACACCCCATAAGTGACCCCATTTTGGAAACTAGACCCCAAAAGGATCTTATCTAGATGTGTGGTGAGCACTTTCAACCCCCAAGTGCTTCACATAAGTTTATAACGTAGAGCCATGAAAATAAAAAATAATTGTTCTTTCCTCAAAAATTATGTTCTAGCAAGTAATTTTTTATTTTTGCAAGGGTAACAGGAGAAATTGGACCCCAATAGTTGTTGCCCAGTTTGTCCTGAATACGCTGGTATCCCATATGTGGGGGTAAACCACTGTTTGGGCGCACGTCGGGGCTTGGAAGGGAGGGCGCACCATTTGACTTTTTGAACGCAAGATTGGCTGGAATCAATGGTGGCGCCATGTTGCGTTTGGAGACCCCTGATGTGCCTAAACAGTGGAAACCCCTCAATTCTAACTTCAACACTAACCCCAACACACCCCTAACCCTAATCCCAACTGTAGCCATAACCCTAATCACAACCCTAACCCCAACACACCCCTAACCACAACCCTAACCCCAACACACCCGTAACCCTAAATCCAACCCTAACCCTAATCCTAACCCTAATCCCAACCCTACCCACAACTGTAACCCCAACACAACCCTAACCCTATCCTTAACCCTAACCACAAGCCTAATCTTAACCCTATTTCCAACCCTAAGGGTACCGTCTCACATAACGATTTACCAACGATCACGACCAGCGATACGACCTGGCCGTGATCGTTGGAAAGTCGTTGTGTGGTCGCTGGGGAGCTGTCACACAGACCGCTCTCCAGCGACCAACGATGCCAAGGTCCCGGGTAACCAGGGTAAACATCGGGTTACTAAGCGCAGGGCCGCGCTTAGTAACCCGATGTTTACCGTGGTTACCAGCGTAAAAGTAAAAAAACAAAAAACCGTACATACTCACATTTCGATGTCCTTCAGGTCCCTTGCCGTCTGCTTCCCGCTCTGACTGAGTGCCGCCGTACAGTGAGAGTCACTGCTGTGCTGTGCTCTCACTTTCCGGCCGGCAGACAGTCAGAGCGGGAAGCAGACGGCAAGGGACCTGAAGGACACCGAAATGTGAGTATGTACGTTTTTTTTTTTTTTTACTTTTACGCTGGTAACCACGGTAAACATCGGGTTACTAAGCGCGGCCCTGCGCTTAGTAACCCGATGTTTACCCTGGTTACAAGCGAACGCATCGCTGGATCGCTGTCACAACGATCCAGCGATGACAGCGGGAGATCCAGCGACGAAAGAAAGTTCCAAACGATCTGCTACGACGTACGATTCTCAGCAGGGTCCCTGATCGCTGCTGCGTGTCAGACACAACGATATCGTATGGATATCGCTGGAACGTCACGGATCGTACCGTCGTAGCGATCAAAGTGCCACTGTGAGACGGTACCCTAACTCTAATTCCAACCCTAACCCTAAGGCTATGTGCCCACGTTGCGGATTCATGTGAGATTTTTCCGCACGATTTTTTAAAAATCTGCAGGTAAAAGGCACTGCGTTTTACCTGCAGATTTACAGCAGATTTCCAGTGTTTTTTTGTGCGGATTTCACCTGCGGATTCCTATTGAGGAACAGGTGTAAAACGCTGCGGAATCCGCACAAAAAATTGACATGCTGCAGAAAATACAACGCAGCGTTTCTGCACGGAATTTTCCGCACCATGGGCACAGTGGATTTGGTTTTCCATAGGTGTACATGGTACTGTAAACCTGATGGAAAACTGCAACGAATTCGCAGCGGCCAATCCGCTGCGGATCCGCAGCCAAATCCGCTGCGGATCCGCGGCCAAATCCACTGCGGATCCGCGGCCAATCCGCTGCGGATCCGCGGCCAATCCGCTGCGGATCCGCAGCCAAATCCGCACATGCCATAACCCTAACCCTACCCCTACCCGTAACCCTAACCCTACCCCTAGTTCTAACCCTAACCCTAGTTCTAACCCTAACCCTAGTGGAAAATGAAAAAAAAATATTTTCTTTATTTTATTATTGTCCCTACCTATGGGGGTGATAAAGGGGGGGGGTATTTATTATTTTTTTTATTTTGATCGCTGTGATAGAACCTACCACAGCGATCAAAATGTACCTGTAAGGAATCTGCCGCCTGGCAGATTCGGCGGGCGCACTGAGCATGCGCCCGCCATTTTCCAAGATGGCGGCGCCCAGCGAGGAGACGTACGGACACCGGGAGGATCGGTAAGTATGAAGGGGTGGTGGGGGGGTGGATTGGAGCACAGGGGGGGTGATCGGACCACAGGGGGGGTTTATTCAAACAAGGAGGGAGCGGGCAGGAGGACGGGGGAGCCGGCAGGCGGACGGAGGGGACCGGACCCCATAACGGACCACTGGGGGGGCGATCGGTGGGTGTGGGGGGGGGACATATTAGGTTTTCCAGCCATGGCCGATGTTATTGCAGCATCGGCCATGGCTGGATTGTAATATTTCACCAGTTTTTTAGGTGAAATATTACAAATCGCTCTGATTGGCAGTTTCACTTTCAACAGCCAATCAGAGCGATCGTAGCCACGGGGGGGTGAAGCCACCCCCCCTGGGCTGAAGCACCACTCCCCCTGTCTCTGCAGATCGGGTAAAATGGGAGTTAACCCCTTCACCCGATCTGCAGGGACGCGATCCCTCCATGACGCATACGCTGCGTCATAGGTCGGGAAGGCACAGACTTTCATGACGCAGCGTATGCGTCAAAGGTCGGGAAGGGGTTAATATACACTCTGCACCCCATCTTGACTGAAAACAAATGTAGAAATGTTTGCAAATTTAATAGAAAGAACTGAAATATCACACGGTGATAAGTATTCAGACCCTTTGCTCAGACACTCATATTTAAGTCCCATGCTGTCCATTTCCTTGTGATCCTCCTTGAGATGGTTCTACTCCTTCATTGGAGTCCAGCTGTGTTTAATTAAACTGATAGGACTTGATTTGGAAAGGCGCCCACCTGTCTATATAAGACCTCACAGCTCACAGTGCATGTCAGACCAAATGAGAATCATGAGGCCAAGGAGCTCAGAGACAGAATTGTGGCACAGCACAGATCTGGCCAAGGTTACACCAGAGTTTCTGCAGGACTCAAGGTTCCTAAGAGCACAGTGGCCTCCATAATCCTTAAATGGAAGAAGTTTGGGACAACCAGAAGTCTTCCTAGACCTGGCCGTCCAGCCAAACTGAGCAATTGTGGGGAAGAGCCTTGGTGAGAGAGGTAAAGAAGAACCCCAAGATCACTGTGGCTGAGCTCCAGAGATGCAGTAAGGAGATGGGAGAAAGTTCCACAAAAACAACTATCACTGCAGCCCTCCACCAGTCAGGCCTTTATGGCAGAGTGGCCCGACGGAAGCCTCTCCTCAGTGCAAGACATATGAAAGTCGCATAGAGTTTACTAAAAAACACATGAAGGAATCCCAGACTATGAGAAATAAGATTCTCTGGTCTGATGAGACGAAGATTGACCTTTATGGTTATAATTCTAAGCGGTATGTGTGGAGTAAACCAGGCACTGGTCATCACCTGCCCAATACAATCCCAACAGTGAAACATGGTGGTGGCAGCATCATGCTATGGGGGTGTTTTTCAGTTGCGGGGACAGGATGACTGGTTGTCATTGAAGGAAACATGAATGCCTCCAAGTACAGAGATATCCTGGATGAAAACCTCTTCCAGAGTGCTCTGGACCTCAGACTTGGCCGAAGGTTCACCTTCCAACAAGAGAATGACCCTAAGCACAGAGCTAAAAAAAAACAAAGGAGTGGCTTCAGAACAACTCTGTGACCATTCTTCACTGGCCCAGCCAGAGCCCTGACCTAAACCCAACTAAGCATCTCTGGGAGACCTGAAAATGGCGTCCACCAACGTTCACCATCCAACCTGACGGAACTGGAGAGGATCTGCAAGGGTGAATGTCCGAGGATCCCCAAATCCAGGGGTGAAAAACTTGTTGCATAATTCCCAAGAAGACTCAAGGCTGTAGTAGCTCAAAAGGTGCTTCTACTCAATACTGAGCAATGCGTCTGAATACTTATGACCATGTGATATTTCAGTTTTTCTTTATTAAATTTGCAAAAATTTCTACATTTCTATTTTTTCCAGTCAACATGGGGTGCAGAGTGCACATTAATGAGGAAAAAATGAACTATATATATACAGTATATATATATAGAGAGAGAGAGAGAGAGAGAGAGAGAGAGAGAAAAAGCCAACCAGCACTCCTAATGTGAACACGTGCAAAGCTGCAAACTGCATCATATAGATAAAAAAGAACACAATAGCACATGTACATGAATCTAGGCCATGTGAAAACACAGACAAATATTCAATATGAATTATACTTCTCAAAAATATTTTTTTCACAAATTTTCTCAAAAAAATTTTTTTTTTTCATAAAACTTACAGTAATAGATGAAATGAAGATTCTTAGCGCATAAATTGGCCAATTCATGTGTGCCCATCAACCACAGCAAGGTGATCTCCCTCTGATGGGTCCTACTCTACCGTACATGCCACTCTTGGGCCACCAGCCTACAACTATGGACAAAACATGTCACTCTGGGCTAAACCTACAATTTATGGGCAGGTAGAGTTGATTACCGCCACCTGCAAGGTCAATGGGAGGAGTGCAAGATCAGTCTGGATGCAGCCACATCCAATAACTAAATGAAAAAAAGCCAACCAGCACTCCTAATGTGAACACGTGCAAAGCTGCAAACTGCATCGTATAGATAAAAAAGAACACAGCAGCACATGTACATGAATCTAGGCCATGTGAAAACACAGACAAATATGTTCAGTTGCTTCACACTTTTCTGTTATGTATATACTGTAATTCCACATGTGTTAATTCATAGTTTTGATGCCTTCAGTGTGAATGTACAATTTTCATAGTCATGAAAATACAGAATAATCTTTAAATGAGAAGGTGTGTCCAAACTTTTGGTCTGCACTGTATATCTACTATATAATTGTCTAAGGGTCACTTCCGTCTGTCCTTCTGTCTGTCTGTCACGGATATTCATTGGTCATGGAAATCCAAGTCGCTGATTGGTCGTGGCAAAACGCCCACGACCATTGCCACGACCAATCAGCGACGCGCACAGTCCGGAAGAAAATGGCCGCTCCTTACTCCCCGCACTCAGTGCCCGGCGCCCGCATACACCCCTCCGGTCACCGCTCACACAGGGCTAATGCCGGCGGTAACGGACCGCGTTATGCCGCGGGTAACACACTCTGTTACCGCCGCAATTAACACACCGCAGCCTATGCAGCGTCAATAGTAAAAACATCTAATGTTAAAAATAATACAAAAAAAATAAAAATCATTACATACTCACCTTCCGCCGCCTTTCCCGCTCCTCGAGATGCTCCGGCCGGTCCATGCAAGCGGCACGTTCCGGTGGCAAGGCTGGTCTGGGAGAAGGACCTGCCATGACGTCACGGTCATGTGACCGCGACGTCATCACACGTCCTGCGCGAGCAGGACCTGCCGTGACGTCACGGTCATGTGACCGCGACACGGTCATGTGACCGCGACGTCATCACAGGTCCTGCGCGCCTGCACGAAAAGGACCTGCCATGACGTCACGGTCACGTGACCGCGACGTCATCACACCCTGGGACCGGAAGCAGCTGCCTGCACCCCACACAGGCGACAGAACTACAACGCGCCTGCGGAAGGTGAGTATATGTTTATTTTTTATTTTTTTAACCTGTGACATACGTGGCTGGGCAATATGCTACGTAGCTGCGCAATATACTACGTGACTGCCCAATATATTACGTCGCTGGGCAATATACTACGTGGCTCTGTGCTGTATACTACGTCACTGGGCAATATACTACGTCGCTCTGCAATATACTAGGTGGCTCTGTGCTGTATACTACGTCACTGGGCAATATACTACGTCACTGGGCAATATACTACGTCGCTGGGCAATATACTACGTCGCTGGGCAATATACTACGTCGCTGGGCAATATACTTCGTCACTGGGCAATATACTACGTCACTGGTCAATATACTACGTCGCTGGGCAATATACTACATTGCTGGGCAATATACTACGTCGCTGGGCAATATACTACGTCGCTAGGCAATATACTACGTCGCTGGGCAATATACTACGCCACTGGGCAATATACTACGTGGCTGGGCAATATACTACGTGGCTCTGTGCTGTATACTACGTCACTGGGCAATATACTACGTCGCTCTGCAATATACTAGGTGGCTCTGTGCTGTATACTACGTCACTGGGCAATATACTACGTCACTGGGCAATATACTTCGTCACTGGGCAATATACTACGTCACTGGGCAATATACTACGTCACTGGGCAATATACTACATTGCTGGGCAATATACTACGTCGCTGGGCAATATACTACGTCGCTAGGCAATATACTACGTCGCTGGGCAATATACTACGCCACTGGGCAATATACTACGTGGCTGGGCAATATACTACGTGGCTCTGTGCTGTATACTACGTCACTGGGCAATATACTACGTCGCTCTGCAATATACTAGGTGGCTCTGTGCTGTATACTACGTCACTGGGCAATATACTACGTCACTGGGCAATATACTTCGTCACTGGGCAATATACTACGTCACTGGGCAATATACTACGTCACTGGGCAATATACTACATTGCTGGGCAATATACTACGTCTCTGGGCAATATACTACGTCGCTAGGCAATATACTACGTCGCTGGGCAATATACTACGCCACTGGGCAATATACTACGTGGCTGGGCAATATACTACGTGGCTCTGTGCTGTATACTACGTCACTGGGCAATATACTACGTCGCTCTGCAATATACTAGGTGGCTCTGTGCTGTATACTACGTCACTGGGCAATATACTACGTCACTGGGCAATATACTACGTCGCTGGGCAATATACTACGTCGCTGGGCAATATACTACATTGCTGGGCAATATACTACGTCGCTGGGCAATATACTACGTCGCTAGGCAATATACTACGTCGCTGGGCAATATACTACGCCACTGGGCAATATACTACGTGGCTGGGCAATATACTACGTGGCTCTGTGCTGTATACTACGTCACTGGGCAATATACTACGTCGCTCTGCAATATACTAGGTGGCTCTGTGCTGTATACTACGTCACTGGGCAATATACTACGTCGCTGGGCAATATACTACGTCGCTGGGCAATATACTACGTGGCTCTGTGCTGTATACTACGTCACTGGGCAATATACTACGTCACTGGGCAATACACTACGTCGCTGGGCAATATACTACGTTGCTGGGCAATATACTACGTCGCTGGGCAATATACTACGTCGCTAGGCAATATACTACGTCGCTGGGCAATATACTACGCCACTGGGCAATATACTACGTGGCTGGGCAATATACTACGTCACTGGGCAATATACTACGTGGCTGGCAATATACTACGTGGCTGGGCAATATACTACGCCACTGGGCAATATACTACGTGGCTCGGCAATATACTACGTGGCTGGGCAATATACTACGTTGCTGGGCAATATACTACGTGGCTCTGTGCTGTATACTACGTCACTGGGCAATATACTACGTGGACATACATATTCTAGAATACCCGATGCGTTAGAATCGGGCCACCATCTAGTGTATATATATATATATATATATATATATATATATATATATATATATATATATATATATATATATATATATACATATATACACACATATACACACACAGACTGTAAATATACAGCTGCCGCAGAAGGCGTGATTGAGAGAACTATGTGTAACCTGATGAGACGAGCACCAAATATATACTGTATATATTACCCTGTATATATACATCTGCGGCAGAAAGCCACTAACGGGCCGCATTTCTGTGATAATCCGGACTAAGCACCTGATGAGAGATTTGGTAAGACTGAACGCGGGGCGGACTCGCTTGTCAGCACCTTGATCCTCCGTGAGCATTACTGCCATGTATAGAAATATATACCGTATTTATAGTGCGAGTCGCCACAGCGCAGGATGACAAATACAACCTTCCCACAATGTAAAAACTATTTTTATTAATGTCTATTAAGTATAAACGTTACAATTTACAGTATTGATACAAGTATGTTAAATACTTTATTTATTTATTGATACAGGTATATTATATATACTCTTCTTCCTTCGGCATTTATAACACCAATATCCGCAGTGTACGATCATAAATTGGGGGTAAAACCCTGTAAATGAGCCGCACTGAAGCCTCTGGAGCACGATGACCCGGCACTGAATCCTCCTCCATAGCACTGATCTGCTGGAACTGATCGTGGAGGAGTAAAGTCATGAACTTGAGGAGAACACTTAGCTTAAGAAGAACAGTCTCTTCTTTTGATAATATTTTAGGGCTTTTTTTCTAACTGTAATTCCAGTGGAAACAGAAGGGAACACGAAGAACAGGCAATAACGGAGAGGAAGCCAACTAATCCCAGACACATGAGGACAATCTCTAGCCAACTTTAGTAGAAGACTCACAGGAAACAACGTGGCCCCCAAACTGTGCTCAGTAACATCCAGAGCATCTTCCAGAGACAGCGCCCCTCTCTGCCATGGGCGGTGTCCGGTATTACAGTTCTGTGTCAGTCACCTGAATATGGCTGAGCTGCGGTATGAACCATGAACTAGAGCAGAGCTGTTTATTTTCCATGATTGCCGCCATAATTCTCTAATCCCATATAATCCACTCAATTGGTGCAGAATACTGATTTGGGCATAAGCTGCCCCCTTCTTGACCTCCCGCCTTCCCTCTTGTGATCTGCCCTTATTATGTTAGGTCCTGTCCCGCTAGGTGCGGGGCTAGAAGGTGAGGACGGGCGATGCGGGCGAGATGCCTGGGTTTGATCTGCTGAGTTTCCGAACGGCCTCTTTCTGTCAAGTCTCTCCTTCAGCCTCATCTCCTCATGGCTCCTTTCTTTTTTTTTTCGTTTTTCTTTGGCCGGCTCTGACTTTTGGCCAGTCACCACGCTGGAGATGTTTCTGCCTAATGGAACATTACAACAGACACCCTGTTATAACAACCACTCCAGGGAAAGGTGGGACAGAATGGCAAGAACATACGGGACAAGACTTGACTTAAGACCTGTGAGCAACGCCAGGGTGTCACAATTGGCAAAAGCTTGAAAAAGCTGAAACCTGAAGACGATGAAGGAAGGTGGAGGATCTGCTGCGGAGAGAACTGTACAACGCATCAATGCCTCCTATTCTGCTCTTATACAGAGTGCGAGCCGGGGCAGTGTCTGCAGCGCACGAGAAGTAATGAGGCCTGACTCCGAGACCTGCCTCCGGAATACTAACAGCAGAGACTTATCATTCCGGGTCTGATGGGCGTATATATAATAATAATAATAATAATAATAATAAAAGGAGCAATTCTCAGCTCACGGAAACCCTGCTGCTCCCACTCCGATGCTGCCAGTTCAGGGTTCGGAGCTGGTGCCATCACGACACACTAGGAAATGCCGTTCAGCCAATCACCGAGAGAGGCGGGCCCCTACTGTGCTCAGTGATCGGCTGAAAAGACATTATCTTCAATGGAGCCGAGATGCAGTTCCAGACGCCACGCATGGACAGGTGCGGCACCGACCTAAGCGAGAGCTGCCTTTTATTCTAAGTCCTTTATGGTTATAGACACTTACAGACCGAGTTACTGGATAATGAGTGCACCGTAGCCATGTACTATAACAAAGGCCAAATCAGACCCCAAAGACTCTGAAAAAACAACGCCTCCGACATATGAAGCAATGCAGCTAAATAGAGGAATAAATTGAGAGTCGTCTAGAAAGACGCTGAGGTCTCCAAATATTTAATCATTGTGATTTATTGGGACCTGAGATCGACAATTTGGACTCAGTTTAGAGGTTGGGATGACGTCCATGTTGACAGTCCGCAGCGGGCGCTCATCCCGCCATCAACGCTAGATCTGTTCTGCAGACCCCAGATAACTTTCTAGAAGATTAATCTGAAATCCAGCGAGAAGCATTTCTCCATATGTTGTGACTGAATGGATTTTCAAGAAAACGTCTCCTCCTCAGATGTCAATAACCTTTCCCTATGAGGAGCTCCCTGCTCTGTAGGTGGCCAGAGCCACTGACCGATCTGACTCAGAAAGACAAACTCATTACTACAAATGAAGGGATAGCAGGAGGCGCTATCGGCTGCCCCCCCAACACAGCCGTTCCCACAGCCGTTCCATCCAGGGATAAAAGACACAATCTTGTTATGCTTTATGAACACACTTTATGAAATGGTTTTTGCAATGCAGTTTCAACAAACAAATTCTGCATTTTTTTTTTGCACCAAAACCGAACCTAGAATTACCGTGCCGCTTTATTTTCCCCGCTGTGTGCACAATAGACGCGTTTCATCACATTGGGAGATTTGGAAATCGAATAGCACAACTGGTGTCATAGTCCTGAAGGCTGTGACCGCGGCTTCAATAAGTGTCATGCTAATTATTACACAGATTTCTGGGCAGATTCTGCATGTGAAATGCGTTGGTAAGCATGGAGATTACTCCTGAATGCGGACTAATGGAGGTTCAAACTGCAGATCTGCCCCAAATCTGGAGCAAATACTCGTGATATGTATTTTTTATGTGTGAACACATCGTTCCGCTGTTCACAAGATATGACGACATTACCACATGGTGAAACATAAAGCAGAATGCCTCCGATACAAGCACCTCATCACTGGACAACACCAACAAGCAGAGGAAACGACTCCACCACATGCTCACAACGCATTTTGGCTCACAATGCATTTTGGCCCACAACGCCGCAGGCTGATAGTGACCCGCGTTCCACCCACCTGCCTGACAGATGAGCGGCCACAGAAGGAAGCCTCAGTTCCTGCGGATTGTCTAAATCGGCTCGGGGTTCAAGCGCATTAGTGTGATACAGCCTAACAAAATAAGAATCGCTCCATTAGGGAAAACAACACCTTCGGTGGGAAGGACGGAGGGAAGACTCAAAATATTCAGCCTTTCATACAAGAAACTCTTGTGAATTGCAAATGCCTTGGCCTCCATCCAGATGTTTTGTTAGAAATACTACATATAATTTATTCTGGCAGCGATCCCTCAATTCAAGATCGCTCACGGGTATTTTATTGCTGTCCCCGCTGAACTGAAGCTTCATAAACTGAAGTCAAGGAAGTTGTGATTGACACTGAGCAGTTTAATCCAATAAGAAAGGTTTCTACAGACTTTTCCAGGTCTAGATATGAGAACCAGACCCTGCAACAGCTACTGAGCAAAAACTGTTATCAGAACCAAACTAGAGGCCAGAAAATGCCATGTATCCCCCCATGTCACCTCCCCTTACAGTCTGCAGATTATCACAAAAACGGGGCAGATGAAAATAGCAAAGATGGTTATACAACAGCTCCTGATCCACTGATACACATGTTTAGCTGCATCTGGGCCGGGACGGCCGCCATCATTGATGAATGAATTCTAAATTTTATCAGCAGATTCTAAAGGAAAATAAATGTCCAGACGTCTGTCCATGAGCTGAATCTCAGGAGAACGTGGCTCGCGCAGCAGCAAGACGACGACCCGAAGCCATGAGTCGTTCTATAAAAGTATGTTAAGCAATAAAGGTAAAGTTTTGGAACAGCAAAGTTAATCTTATGGAAACCCACGGTCCTGAAGTGAGAAGTTCATGGGAGGAAACTAGTTGGATTAATTTGATTCATTCCGTTCTCTAAATCTACTTTTAACATTCTGAAGGGTTCACAAACTTTCAAGCACCATTACACATCTGATAGAGACCACAGTCGGGATGAAGGCCTGGGAACCAGTCCAATAATATCTATTGAAGAAAAAAAAGTTTACTCCAAGATATAAGAATGAAAGTGCACATCACTAACCAAACAACTGCAAAAAAAACAAAACAAAACAAAACACTAAATCACTGAAGGAAAAAAATCTGCAAAAAACTTCTCCAAAGACGGAGCATTTCCTGAAGTGGCTGCTGCTAGAAAACTCAACGCACCCAACCCTGATCCCAGACCCACAACAATGGAGGTTTTCCTTTCTCCGGGGCCACGGATGGCCCGAGTGGGTTATATACATTGTATGTGGAAATCCACAGTTGTAAAGATGGGATTTTATTAGCATGTATTCTGTGACCAGCACTCTATAAACAGCTGACTTGTGTATACAGATAATATTCAGTGTGAATAAGCCCTTTCTGACTCAGAACAGCATGATATATGGCCTGACACGTGAGATCTGCTCGGGGGGGCTGCGGTCAGTGGGATCTGTAGTATCTCCTGACCAGAGTAAGGTTCAAGAGCCGTCATCGAGTCTGCAAATATTTAACATGTCGGGCTGAGGAGTGTGACGATATAATCCTTGTGGAAGCGCGGTCCTGGCAAGCCGCAGTTCCTGTATGATCACACAGTTTTCTTCGCTCGCAGTAATTAGCTATTTGTAGCATCAGTGACCAGAGCGTTATGTGCCAGAGATCCTGCCACCATCACAGACACAATCCCATCATTGTGGATCCTGGAAATAGAAACTGAAATTCTTCTGTGGTGAAATGGATACGGAACGTGAAATCGGTGAAGGTAAACAAACTTTCATTTGGAAGGAGGAATAAAGAATCCGGCAGAGGTATGGGCAATGCCTGGCGTCAGATGTTCACAATTAGGAGTCCGTGTGCTCAGCAAGTGAGGGCATCCAGAGGAGGGTATAGAAGGTGGCCATGGGGTGCGTGAGGGTGGCCATAGGGGCCCGGGAGCGCGTCCAGAGGAGGGTGGCGATAGGGGCGCGGGAGGGTGGCCATAGGGGGTGCGGGAGGGCGTCCAGAGGAGGGTATAGAAGGTGGCCATAGGAGTGCGTGAGGGTGGCCATAGGGGCACAGGAGGTGGCCATAGGGGTGCAGGAGCACGTCCAGAGGAAGGTGACAAAAGGGGCGCGGGAGGGTGGCCATAGGGGGTGCTGGAGGGCGTCCAGAGGAGAGTGGCAAAAGGGGCGCGGGAGGGTGGCCATAGGGGGTGCAGGAGCGCGTCCAGAGGAGGGTGGCAAAAGGGGCGCCGGAGGGTGGCCATAGGGGTGCAGGAGCGCGTCCAGAGAATGGCAAAAGGGGCGCGGGAGGTGGCCATAGGGGTGCAGGAGGGTGGCCATAGGGGCGTGGGAGGTGGCCATAGGGGTGCAGGAGGGTGGCCATAGGGGCGCGGGAGGTGGCCATAGGGGTGCAGGAGGGTGGCAATAGGGGCACGGGAGGGTGGCCATAGGGGGTGCGGGAAGGCATCCAGAGGAAGGTATAGGAGGGTGGTCATAGGGGTGAGAGGAAATCAGGGGGGAGATGGCCATAGGGGTGCAGAGGAAATCTGGAAGTATAATTGGTGATGAGCGCTGTACTAATAATGTACGGCGACTACCTGTCCTTCCACATCCGTTCTAAAGTACAGAGGATTTCTATAACAGCAAAAAGATGAGAAGTGGACATGGATGTGTAACTAAGGCCCAATAGGAGGAGGGCGAAAGGGAGATTGGGGAACAGGAGCGATGTACAGGCAGGAGACCCTGACGTACACTGCGCAGGATGCTCCCTGCCAAACCAATCTGAACAAGGTTTACATTATGTCAGAAGGACATTAAGTAACGAAAATACACTGCTCAAAAAAATAAAGGGAACGCTAAAATCCCACATCCTAGATATCACTGAATGAAATATTCCAGTTGTAAATCTTTATTCATTACATAGTGGAATGTGTGCTGAGAACAATAAAACATAAAAATGATCAATGTAAATCACAACTAATATCCCACGGAGGTCTGGAGTTGGAATGATGCTCAAAATCAAAGTGGAAAATGAAATTACAGGCTGATCCAACTTCAGTGGAAATGCCTCTAGAAATGGACATGATGCTCAGTAGAGTGTGTGGCCTCCACATGCCTGTATGACCTCCCTACAACGCCTGGACATGCTCATGATGAGGGGAAGGATAGTCTCCTGAGGGACCTCTTTCCAGACCTGGACTAAAGCATCCGCCAACTCCTGGGCAATCTGTGGTGCAACCTGACATTGGTGGATGGTGCGAGACATGATGTCCCAGATGTGTTCAATCGGATTCGGAATGGGCAGGCCAGTCCATAGCTTCAATGCCTTCATCTTGCAGGAACTGCTGACACACTCCAGCCACATGAGGTCTGGCATTGTCCTGCATTAGGAGGAACCCAGGGCCAACCGCACCAGCATATGGTCTCACAAGGGGTCTGAGGATCTCATCTCGGTACCTAATGGCAGTCAGGCTACCTCTCGCGAGCACATGGAGGGCTGTGCGGCCCTCCAAAGAAATGCCACCTCACACCATTACTGACCCACTGCCAAACCGGTCAGGCTGAAGGATGTTGCAGGCAGCAGATCGCTCTCTACGGCATCTCCAAACTCTGTGACGTCTGTCATATGTGCTCAGTGTGAACCTGCTTTCATCTGTGATGAGCACAAGACGCCAATGGTGAATTTGCCAATCCTGGTGTTCTGTGGCAAATGCCAAGCGTCCTGCACGGTGTTGAGCTGTGAACACAACCCCCATCTGTGGACGTCGGGCACTCAGACCATCCTCATGGAGCCGGTTTCTAACCGTTTGTGCAGACACATGCACATTTGTGGCCTGCTGGAGGTCATTTTGCAGGGCTCTGGCAGTGCTCCTCCTGTTCCTCCTTGCACAAAGGCTGAGGTAGCGGTAATACTGCTGGGTTGTTGCCCTCCTATGGCCCCTCCACGTCTCCTGGTGTACTGTCCTGTCTCCTGGTAGCGCCTCCAACCTCTGGACACTACGCCGACAGTCACAGCAAACCTTCTTGCCACAGCTCGCATTGATGTGCCATCCTGGATGAGCTGCACTACCTGAGCCACTAGTGTGGGTTGTAGAGTCCGTCTCATGCTACCACGAGTGTGAAAGCACAACCAACATTCAAAAGTGACCAAAACATCAGCCAGAAAGCATTGGTACTGAGATGTTGTCAGTGGTCCCCACCTGCAGAACCACTCCTTTATTGAGGGTGTCTTGATAATTGCCAATAATTTCCATCTGTTGTCTATTTCATTTGCACAACAGCATGTGATATTGATTGTCAAACAGTGTTGCTTCCTAAGTGGACAGTTTGATTTCACAGAAGTTTGATTTACTTGGAGTTATATTCTATTGTTTAAGTGTTCCCTTTATTTTTTTTGAGTAGTGTATATTAAAATGACGCCCCGAGCTGATATAATGACAAGATTAAGTATGGGGTGTAATGATTGCGCCCATGGAGAGTTATTTTGGCAGAATGACTTCAGTAACGGTGGCGATAATGGATGTCACCGATGACTTCCATGAACAGATAAGAATGAGAAACAGCTAAACGAGTCATTAACATGCTGCGGACGACTCAGGCATTTGCTGGTAATTATTTTTTGTGTTTGCGTTTATCATGTTACATCACTTAGACTTCAGATTTCCAGGAATGAATGTTCCTCTAACGATATATTTCATGCACAGGCTGGTGCCCCCAGCCCTGCTAATGGCAGCTGCTGCGATGAATGATGAACACTGAAGACCTGCCAGAGGCAAAAATCATTATGCAAAAATCCTGACTACATGACTGAGGACTGCGAGAGAAAATACCCAAAAAAGGGTGAAATGATGGTGCACATTCACTTGTACTGATGCCTCTGGAGGAGCAGAGTGCTGCTGACTGACGCAGAGGTAGTGACAGGTACAAGGTGACCGGCGCCCGATACTGACGAGTCTGTAACAAGTAATGTGACATAACAGGTCGTGGTTTCTACTCGTGAAGGCATCAAAATCCACATTGGTAATGGATTTTATTCCAGAAAGGTCCACAGGAAATTTGCTGTTTCAAATACGCCAGAAGGAAGGTGAAAAGAAAGCAGCGGTCATCTGACAGCTGCTCCGTCAACTGCAGGGTCCGGCAGGGTTGTATGCCGGCCAGTAGTATAGACGGCTGACCACTGGTGAGCTGTTCTCCACATTAGTTCATAGTGGGGATCCTGGGCCTCAAAATCTTGGAAAACGAGGCTTTTAGGCTTCAGTTTAGCACAAAGCTCCGGTGGGACATGTACTAACTATCAGTACCTGTAATTTAATTTTCCACTTTGATTTTGAGCATCATTCCAACTCCAGACCTCCGTGGGATATTAGTTGTGATTTACATTGATCATTTTTATGTTTTATTGTTCTCATCACACATTCCACTATGTAATGAATAAAGATTTACAACTGGAATATTTCATTCAGTGATATCTAGGATGTGGGATTTTAGCGGTCCCTTTATTTTTTTGAGCAGTGTATTTTCGTTACTTAATGTCCTTCTGACATAATGTAAACCTTGTTCAGATTGGTTTGGCAGGGAGCACCCTGCGCAGTGTACGTCGGGGTCTCCTGCCTGTACATCGCTCTTGTTCCCCAATCTCCCTTTCGCCCTCCTCCTATTGGGCCTTAGTTACACATCCATGTCCACATGGACCATAAGAGCTGGAAGTCTGAGGCTACCGCTCATGGACATGTGATCTCTCATGGGAGAGTGTGGTGGGCATGCTCGGTGATCTGTGCAGAGGTCAATCTGCAGAGAGGAAGAGGTGGTGTGCTGTGACATTACCTATTGTGAATGGATCCTGTGTTATCTGCTGTATATAGAGGTGTTATCAGTCATTGTACAGGAGGAGGAGGAGAGCTGTGACATCACCTATTGTGAATGGTGGATCCTGTGTTATCTGCTGTATATAGAGGTGTTATCAGTCATTGTACAGGAGGAGGTGAGCTGTGACTTCAGCTACTGTGAATGGTGGATCCTCTGTTATTTACTGTATATAGAGGTATCAGTCATTGTACAGGAGGAGGAGGAGGTAAGCTGTGACTTCAGCTACTGTGAATGGTGGATCCTGTGTTATCTGCTGTATATAGAGGTATCAGTCATTGCACAGGAGGAGGAGGTGAGCTGTGATATCACCTATTGTGAATGCTGGATCCTGTGTTCTCTACTGTATATAGAGGTGTTATCTGTCATTGTACAGGAGGAGGAGGTGAGCTGTGACATCATCTATTGTGAATGGTGGACCCTGTGTTATCTACTGTATATAGAGGTGTTATCAGTCATTGTACAGGAGGAGGTGAGCTATGACTTCAGCTACTGTGAATGGTGGATCCTCTTATTTACTGTATATAGAGGTATCAGTCATTGTACAGGAGGAGGAGGAGGTAAGCTGTGAATGGTGGATCCTGTGTTATCTGTTATGATCCTTAGTGGTTGAGGATCACAAATTACTCCAGCTAAGTAACAAAACATAGGACAAGCTCTAGGGAGGTGGCAAACTGGACTAACCGCAAATCTGAACCTATCCAACACACTAGAGGTAGCCGGTGAACGTGCCTAAAATCCTAGACGTCTCGAGCCAGCCTGAGGAACTAACTACCCCTAGAGAGAGAGAAAGACCTCACTTGCCTCCAGAGAAATAATCCCCAAAGATATAGAAGCCCCCAACAAATAATAACGGTGAGGTAAGAGGAAGGCACATACACAGGGGTGAAAGCAGATTCAGCAAATGAGGCCCACTAATACTAGATAGCAGAAAATAGAAAAGGGGTCTGTGCGGTCAGTAAAAAACCCTTACAAAATATCCACACTGAGATTTCCAGAACCCCCGCACCAACTAACGGTGTGGGGGGAGAAACTCAGTCCCCTAGAGCAACCAGCAAGCGAGGAAATCACATTTTAGCAAGCTGGACAAGAAACATGACAAGAAACATGATGAATGCTGATAATCAAAAAATGAACAAACAAAAACTTAGCTTGTCTTGGAGAGACTGGGAGCAAGGTAGTCACAAGGAATCTGAAGAGCACTGAATACATTGATAGCAGGCAAGGAACTGAGTATCCAGGTGAGCTAAATAGGAAACCAGCCAAGGATAACGAACCAGCTGATGCTGCCAACCTGCAGAAAGACAACACTACACAGTACCGCTTGTGACCACTAGAGGGAGCCCAAAAATAGAGTTCACAACAGTTATCTGCTGTATATAGAGGTATCAGTCATTGCACAGGAGGAGGAGGTGAGCTGTGATATCACCTATTGTGAATGCTGGATCCTGTGTTCTCTACTGTATATAGAGGTGTTATCTGTCATTGCACAGGAGGAGGAGGTGAGCTGTGACATCATCTATTGTGAATGGTGGACCCTGTGTTATCTACTGTATATAGAGGTGTTATCAGTCATTATACAGGAGGAGGTGAGCTGTGACATCCCTTAATGTGAATGCTGGATTCTGTGTTACCTACTGTATATAGAGGTGTCATCAGTAAGTATACAGGAGGAGGTGAGCTGTGACATCACCTATTGTGAATGGTGGATCCTGTGTTATCTGCTGTATATAGAGGTGTTATCAGTCATTGTACAGGAGGAGGAGGTGAGCTGTGACATCACCTATTGTGAATGGTGGATCCTGTGTTATCTCCTGTATATAGAGGTGTTATCAGTCATTGTACAGGAGGAGGAGGAGGTGAGCTGTGACATCACCTATTGTGAACTAGACTGTGGCCCGATTCTAACGCATCGGGTATTCTAGAATATGCATGTCCCCGTAGTATATGGACAATGATGATTCCGACTGTGCCCGTCGCTGATTGGTCGAGGCCTGGCGGCCTCGACCAATCAGAGACACGGGATTTCCGTTATGACATCATCGTCGCCATGCTATGCCCGTCGCTGATTGGTCGAGGCCCAGGCGGCCTCGACCAATCAGAGAATGAATAAACGGGACAGACAGACAGACAGACGAAAAAACCCTTAGACAATTATATATATAGATGGTGGATCCTGTGTTATCTACTATATATAGAGGTGTTATCAGTCATTGTACAGGACGAGGAGGTGAGCTGTGACATCATCTATTGTGAATGGTGGATCCTGTGTTATCTACTGTTTATAGAGGTGTTATCAGTCATTGTACTTGAGGAGGAGGTGAGCTGTGATATCACCTATTGTGAATGGTGGAGTCTGCGTTATTTACTGTATATAGAGGGGTTATCAGTCATTGTACAGGAGGAGGAGGTGAGCTGTGACGTCACCTATTGTGAATGGTGGATCCTGTGTTATCTACTATATATAGAGGTGTTATCAGTCATTGTACAGGAGGAGGAGGAGGAGGTGAGCTGTGACATCACCTATTGTGAATGGTGGAGACTGCGTTATTTATTGTATATAGAGAGGTTAGCAGTCATTGTACAGGAGGAGGAGGTGAGCTGTGACGTCACCTATTGTGAATGGTGGATCCTGTGTTATCTACTATATATAGAGGTGTTATCAGTCATTGTACAGGACGAGGAGGTGAGCTGTGACATCATCTATTGTTAATGGTGGATCCTGTGTTATCTACTGTATATAGAGGTGTTATCAGTCATTGTCCAGGAGGAGGAGGAGGTGAGCTGTGACATCACCTATTGTGAATGGTGGATCCTGTGTTATCTACTGTTTATAGAGGTGTTATCAGTCATTGTACAGGGGGAGGAGGTGAGCTGTGATAGTGTATTTGGTGGATTCAGAGTAGTTCTCTCCTCCCTGCACAACTCCACACCCTACATATTATACCACTGCCAGGATGTGTAGGGAACAGCCTCAGTTCCTGGATTTGTGTCCCAAGAGTTGCAGGGGCCGGGGGGAGTTGTTTCCCTCTTCTGTGGAGCTGCCCAATGATTAGGGAATACTGGGCCCGGGTGGTTACATTCCTGTATGACATTATGGGGATGCCCATCACAGCGGACCCCTGCAGCTGCCTTTTATTTATTGACCCTGAACAGAACTCGGTGACGTCAGAGCTGCCGTTACTAATCGAGTCTGTTTGTTGGACGGCATCGGCTCGGTACAGAACACCCACTAGTTCTGAATGGAAATCGCCAGTGGTCTTTGCTTTTAAAAAGAGTGTTCATATAAGCGGGGGCTGCCCTGTTAACTTCATAAAATGGGGTAGATGAGCCGGTGCCCCCAACTGCTTGACCCTCTCTTTCTTTAGTTAGATGAAATGCTCGCTTTATTGCTGATTTAAATGTATTGTGACCGGCCTAATGTATAAAACTGAATATCTGCATTATCTCTTGGCGTTACATTGTGCATCCGACTGTCTCTGTCAGTTTCTGTATGCCTCTGCTCATCCTGCAGTTTACTGTTAATAATAATTATATTTTATGTTCGTGGTCACGGGCCACCGGGACTTCTCTGCAGCTCATGGTCACGGTGGATCTCTGGCCTGACAGATTACATGAAGTATCTACATAATAATAGGTGGGGATGAAAAAAAAACATAACGCGGCATTGCATCATGACTATCTGCCGGCTGCAAATGCCAAATTACAGATTGCTTGTTTTCTTTGTTCCATTTTGTTTGCTTCAGTTTTATACAAAAAACAACTGGAGCAAGAAAATCGTCTAATCCTGCGCAACAAAATGCTATATTTATGTAGAAGATCCAAACTCCTGAAAGAACGGCAGCTGGGAGCGGTGCCTTCACGTGAGACACACAGGACGGCTTTATTTACAGCCTGAGAGGAAGTACTTATGGCTCCTTAAAAAGGTCTCCAGTCAGGATGAAGGGCCCGTGTGTGCTGCAGTCTGGGTGGGAAATCATTAGTCATGGACTATGGAGGTTGGGACCCTTCCTCGTGGATTAAGCCTCTTCCAACTTTCAACCCACTACAAGCCCCAGAGCCTTCACTGAGAACAGACAGTGGAGCGGGGCAAGACCCCAAGATGCAGAGCTGACATTGACCGGAGCTGACTCCCACCCAGCCTGCAGAGCTGCACATTCTATACGTGACCCCGGGCGGGAAATTACTATCAGAGATGCAAGGAGACTAGGACGGAGATCATTCTGCCCATTATCACTTGTTAAAACAAATAAATAAAACCCACAAATGAGGTAACTGGGGGCAAGTGCTTCCTGGAAACTCTGCACACAGTTGGGTGCGGTTTACAGAAAGACACAAGGCCGTCAGGGTGAAGAGTTAAAAAGGGACATGGTCGCCTGCCATCATTAGAGCTGCACATGGTCGCCCTCCATCATTGATGTCCCGGGCGATGTCGCTGCACATGGTCGCCCTTCATCATTAATGTCTGGTGCGATGCCGCTTTACTTCTGCACACGGTCGCCCTCCATCATTAATGTCCTGTGTGATGCTGCTTTACTTCTGCACAGTCGCCCTCCATCATTAATGTCCTGTGTGATATCACTTTACTTCTGCACGTGGTCGCCCTCCATCATTAATGTCCCGTGTGATGACGCTTTACTTCTGCACATGGTCGCCCTCCATCATTAATGTCCTGTGCGATGCTGCTTTACTTCTGCACGTGGTCGCCCTCCATCATTAATGTCCCGTGCGATGCCGCTTTACTTCTGCACATGGTCGCCCTCCACCATTAATATCCCATGTGATGTCGCTTTACTTCTGTACATGGTCGCCCTCCACCATTAATATCCCGTGTGATGCCACTTTACTTCTGCACACGGTCATCCTCCACCATTAATATCCTGTGCCATGTCGCTTTACTTCTGGACATGGTCGCCCTCCACCATTAATATCCCGTGTGATGTCGCTTTACTTCTGTACATGGTCGCCCCCCATCATTAATGTCCCGTGTGATGCCGCTTTACTTCTGCACATGGTCGCCCTCCATCATCAATGTCCATTACGATGCCGCTTTACTTCTGCACATGGTCGCCCTCCACCATTAATGTCCCGTGTGATGCCGCTTTACTTCTTCACATAGTCGCCCTCCATCTTTAATGTCCCGTGTGATGCCGCTTTACTTCTGCACATGGCCGCCCTCCATCATTGATGTCCCGTGCGATGCTGCTTTACTTCTGCACATGGTCGCCCTCCATCATTAATGTCCAGTGTGATGCCGCTTTACTTCTGTACATGGTCGCCCTCCATCATTAATGTCCCGTGTGATGCCGCTTTACTTCTGCACATGGTCGCCCTCCATCATTAATATCCTGTGTGATGTCGCTTTACTTCTGCACATTGTCGCCCTCCATCATTAATGTCCGTGTGATGTCGCTTTACTTCTGCACATGGTCACCTTCCACCATTAATGTCCAGTGTGATGCCGCTTTACTTCTGCACATGGTCACCTTCCATCATTAATGTCCCGTGTGATGTCGCTTTACTTCTGCACATGGTCGCCCTCCATCATTAATGTCCCGTGTGATGCCGCTTTACTTCTGTACATGGTCGCCCTCCATCATTAATATCCCGTGTGATGTCGCTTTACTTCTGCACATGGTCGCCTTCCACCATTAATGTCCAGTGTGATGCCGCTTTACTTCTGCACATGGTCGCCTTCCACCATTAATGTCCCGTGTGATGCCGCTTTACTTCTGCACATGGTCGCCCTTCATCATTAATGTCCCGTGCGATGCCGCTTAACTTCTGCACATGGTCGCCCTCCATCACTAATGTCCCGTGTGATGCCGCTTTATTTCTGTACATGGTCGCCCTCCATCATTAATGTCCCGTGTGATGCCGCTTTACTTCTGTACATGGTCACCCTCCATCATTAATGTCCCGTGTGATGTCGCTTTACTTCTGCACATTGTCGCCCTCCATCATTTTTTTAAACCAAATATTTTTTATTGTGCAAAAGAAATACAATAAAATCCATTTCAATAACAAGGTGCATTAATGTTTTTGATTTTAAAGAAAGAAACATACCCACCCACCCCCCTCCCCCTTAAAGACCAACTCCAACCATACAATACTCTTGGAAAGAAGAGAGTAAACATTACATACATATTTACTATTAGCATCATTTTACCACCACCCCTCAGTTATTCCCGTCCAGCCATGGCTGCCACAGCTTTTGAAAAAACCCCATCCTGTTCCTCTTATTATATATACTTTTTTCGAGCTGGACAATATGATTCGCTTGTGCAATAAACTCTCGTCTAGTAGGAGGTTCCTCCCTGATCCAATACCTTGCAATCATCTTTCTCGCAATGAACAATAATCTAGCAATTGCCATTTTGGCAGTCTCGTCGGTCAGGATTTCCTCCACATACCCAAGTACACAGACCACTGGATCCCTAGGAATCGAACACCCATAAATTACCCCTACCTGGTTCAGCACAACAACCCAGTATGCAAATAGTCTGGGACACAGCCACAACATGTGCAGTATCCCCGCCTGAGACTGGGAGCACCTAGGGCACCCAGAGTCATCTCTGAGCCCGGCTTTAAACAACATGTCAGGTGTCCTATAGGCCCTATTTATCACATATAGTTGCGACAATCTTCCAGGTTCACTCATTGACAGCCTGGGTATGTATTCCAATATAGACTCACACCTATCGTCGTCTATTTGTCCCAGTTCATCCTCCCACTTCCCTCTGGCCTTAATAGGGTAATCCATTAGAAAGGTATGTAGTAAATCGCCATATACTTCGGATATTGCCCCTTTTGTTCCGTTATTATTTAGTATAAAGTCCAACATTAGATCCTTCTGAATCACTATAGGCCCTCTCTTTTTTTGTGCCTGAAATGCGTGTTGAATCCGTCTATAGTGATACAACTTTAACCCCGGGAACTGAAATTCCTGCTGCAGCACCTCAAAAGATTTAAGATTCCCGTTATGAATCAACTGACCTATCAACCCAATGCCTTTTTCCCTCCACTCTCCCATTCCTTCCATATGATTAAATTCTTGAAAAGAGGGGTTATCCCAAATAGGCGAAAACTCAGTAAATTTCACAACCCCCCTTATACGTTTAATCGTCTGCCATACCTTATGAATTAAATTTATAGTGTGAAAACAAGTTCCTAATTTCTTAAATAGTCCTGCCTCTAGACCCTGACCCAAGGGCCACATGCCGATAATATGTACCAGGCTACTATGTCCCTGACCTTTCTCAAGTCCTTCCCCCCATCCTCTAAGATGCTGGCTCTGCGCAGATAAAAAGTATAACCAGGGATTAGGCAGGGCAAGTCCCCCTTCATCTTTAGGTCTCTGCAGTATCTCCTGCCTAATTCTAGGGTTCTTCCCACCCCACACCAATTCCCCAAATAATGATCTTAGTTTACGAAATCTGGTCAGAGGGATCCATACCGGAGAGTTATGCAAAATATACAAAACCTGTGGCATCACAACCATCTTAAGGAGATTTACTCTACCCACCACCGACAGATGCAACTTATTCCAAGCTGAGATTTTGGCGCGTAATTTGTTTATTAATGGCTCAAGATTAAGCTCCTCAAATCTATTTAAGGGAAGAGAAACCTGGATCCCTAGATATTTAAATTGCGACACCACCCTTAATTTCGTACTCTGTTCCACCTCCCCCGTATAATCCACTTCCCTATCCACCTGCATAACACTTGATTTGTCCCAGTTGATAATCAATCCAGAAATTTGCCCAAATCCTTCAATTAATGAAATCACATTTCCTAAAGGCTCCCCAGGACCCTCAAGAAAAAGCAAAATATCATCGGCATACAGAGCAATTTTCTCCTCCATTTTCCCATACACAAACCCCTTTACTAACCGAGACCCTCTGATAGCCGCTGCCAGAGGCTCCACCGCCAGAGCAAACAGCAACGGGGACAACGGGCACCCCTGTCGCGTACCTCGAAACAACTGAAAGCTTTCCGACAGTGCATTGTTCACCCTAAGTTTAGCCACTGGAGAGGAGTATAGGAGTCTCACCCATGACACAAAGACTGGCCCAAACCTAAAGCGGCCCAGAACCGACCACAGGTATTGCCATTCTATACTATCGAAGGCTTTATGTGCATCGAGGGAAACTACCACCCTCCTACCAGCATTCTCCGCCGGTATCTGCATATTGAGGAATAACCTTCTCAAGTTGATGGCAGTGGATTTATTAGGCATAAAACCGGATTGGTCCGAATGAACCACCTTTTCTATTACCCGAGTCAGTCTGTTCGCCAAGGCTTTAGCCAAAATCTTAACATCTGTTGTCAGGAGTGATATCGGTCTGTATGACTCCGGCAACCGTGGGTTTTTATCGGGTTTAGGAATGACCACAATAGTGGCCTCCCTCATGGAAGCAGGCAATATTCCCCTCTCCAGTGACTCCTCAAATACCCCCAGCAATCTGGTCAACAACTCTTCAGAAAGGACATCATAGATCTCAACAGGGACGCCGTCAGCCCCCGGAGCCTTCCCCCCCGCCATTGACCTCAAGGCACCCTCCAACTCTTCCACCGTGAGCGGTCTATCTAACGAATCTCTATCCTCAGCTTCCAGCCTAGGTAAATTTGCCTCCTCTAGAAATCTGTCAATTTCACCTTCCCTCTGTCCCATGTGTGATGCATACAATTTACTATAAAATCCCTTAAAACCTTCCAGAATTTGGGCCCCCTGTGTTACAATGCTGCCATTTTCTAATTCCAGAGCATGTACGTGTGTCGAGTCCCTCTGAGCAGACGTCACCACTGATAGCAGGTGACCCACCTTCTCCCCTTCCGCGTAAAAGGCCTCTCTTTGGAAAGCTCTCGCCCTCTCTGCTTTGCGTAAGTGTAATTTGTTAACCTCCTCCTGAGCCATCTTCATACGGTTCATGGTGTCCTGAGAACGTAAATTACTCAATGCAGCCTCCGCTGCCTTCAATTCCTCCAATATGGCTTTGTCAGACTCCCTTGTTTTTGTTCTATGCCTAGATATCCCTTTAGATAATATTCCCCTCAAATAAGCTTTCATGGTATCCCAAACCACATGTTTCGCTGCACTTCCATCATTAAATTTAAAAAATTCCCCTATCTCTTCCCCGATCTTTCCCATGTCAAGAATTTGTAACCAGAAAGGGTTAATCTTCCAACCCAATTTAGCCATTTCCCCAGGGCCTTCAATTTGCAGTGTTACTACCAATGGACTATGATCCGACACTACTCTAGGCATATAGTCTATCTCCTGTACCAACCTATCCATTCCTTCATTACCCAGAGCCATATCAATACGGGATAGAGAGCCATAAGTCGCCGAATAACAGGAGAAACAGTATGTATCCTTATTACGAATTCTCCATAAATCCCTCCATGCCACCTCTTTCAAATAGCTACCACAAACGCTGTTAAATTCCCCTCCTTCCTCAACATAGCTTGCTGCCCCCTATCCAAATGGTCATCAATAATATTGTTCATATCCCCAATTATGAGCAATGGAACTCCTCCCCACCCACCAGATATATTTAGGATTTCCTGTAGTTTTTTCCCTGAGTACGGTGGAGGAATATACACCGACACGACACATAACAGCCTAGCATATATCTTACACACAAGGAATACATATTGTCCATCACTATCTATTACCACCTCTACCTCCTCGAACGGTACACTTGTATGCACAAGTATTGACACTCCTCTAGCATTGGCCGAGAATGTCGCATGATATGCCTTTCTCACCCATCTTTTCTGCAATAAACCCGTTTTTTCTTTAACTAAATGAGTCTCTTGAAGGCATATCAGCGAGGGTCTCTGCTTCAAAATATATTGCAAAATAGCTTTACGTTTGGTATCATTCGATAGACCCCTAATGTTCCAGCTCAAAATTTTAACTTTATCTCCCATCATTTTGCATAGTGGTGAAACTTCTCAACTTCCTTCCGTTGGTCTCCCTTACCCCCCTAACCTGAGCCCACCTACCCAAAACTCCCCCCCAAGCCCTCATTATTACTAACAAAACCCTTCCTTTACCCTTCCCTCTACCCTTCCCTTCCCTCAATAACTTCCTCCCCCAGAACTTTATACCAATCAACTTATAGTCTCCTACTCCCTCTCTGTATGAGAAAGGGGAACGCGCAGTCGCAATCCCAGCAGTGGCTCAAAAGCCGACACCAACCCCCAATAGGTTTAACACTCTCCTACGGTCGTTCCTCTCCCCGCCCTTTAGAAACAGAATATATAAACAGTTGCGCCGCCGAACACAACTTTAACACACATGAACCACATATCAGATTCCTCTAATAATATATCAGAATCAACCAACAACTCAATTTGCCTCCCCTCCCAGAACTGTCACAATAGCCAGAAGTTCACATCTGATCCTCCTCAGCGGGTCTTTTCTGCTCCAATACGTTTTGCATTCAAATCCAGCCAATGAGACACCTCCTCAGGATTTTGAAAAAAGTGAACCTTTTCCATGGCCACCACACGTAGTTTAGCCGGATACATCATAGAATAAGCCAGACCCAGTTCACGTAAGCGTCTTTTAGCCTCTCCGAACTTCATCTTGAGCTTCTGTACAACTGTGGAATAATCAGGGTATATAGATATTCGGTTGCCGTCAATAGTTAATTCCTCCATATTCCTGGCTCTTCTTAGCAGAATATCCCGGTCTCTGTAATTTAGGATTTTGGCAAGAAAGGTCCGTGGGGCGGAGCCAGGGGGCAGAGGTCTGGTTGGCACCCGGTGAGCTCTTTCTACTGCAAATAATTTAGTGAGACTGTCCCCTCCAACCTTAGTTTTCAGCCATGCCTCGATAAAGTCCGTGGGGTTGTGTCCTTCTGCCTTTTCAGGCACACCAATAATTCTCAAATTGTTCCTGCGCGAACGATTCTCCAAATCATCAGTTTTAAGTTCCAACTCCGCAATGCGCTGGACATATTTTTTCTCTCTTTTTGCCAGTTCAGCAATCTGATCTTCTGCACCTCCCACACGTTCCTCCAACATTTCAACTCTCCCCTCCATCTTGTGCATAGCCGAGCGAAAAGAGGCAACCTCCCCCTTCAGGTCATCCACCTGGACAGTTAGAGTTGTCAAAGCAGTCTTGCAGAATAGTACTGCAGAAAATATATCCTTCAGGGTTGGCTCCCCAGCCTCATCATTGCTCACAGAACCCATTTGTGCAGCATATTCCTGGGTCGGCTCAGATACCACATTCAAAGAATCAGACCTCATAGCTGGTACTGTAGTAGTTGTTTTGGGGGAACCGCTCACTATCCCCTCTGCCTGTGCCCCAGACCCCACATCCATCCGCACCCCTGAGTCTCTCTCTTCTCCTGTTACCTCACCACCGGCTCCCTGCACCAGCCGCCCTGAGTTTTCTGTCCTGGCAAACTGTTCCAGCCGGGCGATCACTTCAAGCCTCCTCTGATAGGCAGCGTCTGCCTTTGCCGCCTCTTCTACAGCGCTGTCGGCGCCATCTTGGGAGCGTGTCCTGCCCGCCATCCCGAGCTCTTTCTGCCGTTTGCGCGTCATCCCGCTGTTTTCTCACAGTGCGGCTGGCTCGCTCCGCTCCCCGGACACCCCGGAGCTCCTTCCTTGATACTTGGCGTTCGGCGGCGCCTCTAATGTTACCGGTTCACCGTTCGGGCGTCAGGAGAGGTCCGGCACACGTCCTCTCACATCTCCTGCTAGGCCACGCCCCCGCCCTCCATCATTAATGTCCGTGTGATGCCGCTTTACTTCTGCAGATGGTCGCCTTCCACCATTAATGTCCAGTGTGATGCCACTTTACTTCTGCACATGGTCGCCTTCCATCATTAATGTCCCGTGTGTTGTCGCTTTACTTCTGCACATGGTCGCCCTCCATCATTAATGTCCCGTGCGATGCCGCGTTACTTCTGCACATGGTCGCCTTCCACCATTAATGTCCCGTGTGATGCCGCTTTACTTCTGCACATAGTCGCCTTCCATCATTAATGTCCCGTGTGTTGTCGCTTTACTTCTGCACATGGTCGCCCTCCATCATTAATGTCCCGTGCGATGCCGCGTTACTTCTGCACATGGTCGCCTTCCATCATTAATGTCCCGTGCGATGCCGCTTAACTTCTGCACATGGTCGCCCTCCATCATTAATGTCCCGTGCGATGCCGCTTTACTTCTGCACATGGTCACCTTCCACCATTAATGTCCCGTGTGATGCCGCTTTACTTCTGCACATAGTCGCCCTCCATCATTAATGTCCCGTGCGATGCCGCTTAACTTCTGCACATGGTCGCCCTCCATCACTAATGTCCCGTGTGATGCCGCTTTACTTCTGCACATGGTCGCCCTCCATCATTAATGTCCCGTGTGATGCCGCTTTACTTCTGCACATGGTCGCCCTCCACCATTAATGTCACGTGCGATGCCGCTTTACTTCTGCACATGAAAATCCCTGGTGTTTAAGTGAACTTCGCCCAATGTGGGGATTTACTACATGCAGAATCAGAGATATATCTGGGGCAAAATCTGGGATTATTCTTACGATCTTGGACAAGAGGCGCTTAGCAGCTGCTACTCACAGCAACATGGAGAACGCACAGATAAAGACCGAGGAGGAACCTAAAAGCAGGCTGTGAGAGGGGTGAATATATTAGTGGGGGTCTGTTCTAGCGGTTCCATTTTGGACCTCGTCTCGGCTTCCTGACCTGGCTCAGCCGACATTTCCATCCTTATCACTGCAGCCGGACACTGGAGGTTAGCAAAGTGATACTATTACCTGTAACATCCCTTTAACTCCAGCTAGTGGAAATTCATTAAAGATCTCCGAAAACTTCCAAGGGACTAAATGTTTCTTTAGTATCAAACTGAAATGATTCTCAAAAAATGCGACAGAAATGTAACGAGCTACTTGTAGATTGTGAGCTCTCGCGGGCAGGGTCCTTGCTCCTCCTGTTCATTATTACTGTACTTGTTATTTATTATGTACACCCTCCTCACAGGTAAAGCACCATGGAATAAATGCGCTATAATAATACATAATACTTACAGCGGATGCCATAAATCATCAATGGATCCAGCTGCTTTTTGCCATGTTTCCCCTGTCCTGACAGGTTGGAGACGGCCTGCACCTCGCGATGAAACAGGTAGTCGAGCAGCGTCAGCGCCATCTTCTCTGCTGTCCGGCAGTTGGTGCTGATGTGCAGCATGTCTGCAGCGGTGACCGGGCTCCTCACTCGCATCTCTGCGTTATTCTCGTCTCCAAGCCACGTGCCATTTGGGAAATCCTCTAAAAAAAAAAAAAAAAAAAAAAAAAAAAAGAAAAGTTGTCAAAAATGCTTTTCTGAAGCATCCAAAGAGTTTTCCCATCTCCAAGATCTTATTCCCAATAAGTTGTAGGTGTAATAATATTAGCCAATACCTCCAATTAGAAATGTAGTATAGTTCTTCTGATTCCCTATGCAACTTACCCCATGTGCAGGGCACTGCAGTAGCTTAGGTAACCATGGTGACAACCACTCACATTGGTTAATTAGTTGTTAGTTGTCATACCCATGGATACCCAAGTAACTGCAATACCCTGCACATATGGTAAAAGACATAGTGATCAGGAGAACTATACTATATTTCTAATTGTAGGTATTTGCTAATATTATTATTATTATTACACCTAATACATACTGAGACAGGATCTTGGAGATGGGATTAACTCTTTAACAGATCAAAAGGTAAATCTGACGGCACTGCCCAGAATCAGCGCTGTAATGTTACATTGTGGCCCCCGGTACATAAAACACTGCTGTAATGCTACATAAAACACTGCTGTAATGCTACATTGTGGCCCCCGGTACATATAACACTGCTGTAATGTTACATTGTGGTCCCTGGTACATATAACATTGCTGTAATGTTACATTGTGGCCCCCGGTACATATGACACTGCTGTAATGTTATATTGTGGCCCCCCGGTACATATAATACTGCTGTAATGTTACTACAGCGAGGGTCTTTCCTGTGGGACCACCACCACCAATGAGGAGCCACAGACTCACGGTATGTTCATTGTCATATACGGGGGGACACCAGGCGGGTTCAGGGGACATTATTGTCCTTTCCCTGTTCATTTTAATGTCATACCAATAAACAGAATTAACCATATACATATGGCGGCTGATTATATGCACCAGCGAGCTAGAAATGTACAGAAAATAGTGCCCCCACTTATGCAAATGTGTTCCTGGGCTGGTGGGAGGACAGCATTGCCTTTTCAGAGACGTATGAAGTATATCTGACCCTTGTTGACCTATCGGTCAGATATATTGATGACATTTTTGTACTCTGGAAGGGCACGAAGGATACCTTCTGCCAATTCATCGCATCACTGAACAGGAATGACATTGGCTTAAAGTTTACATTTGAGATACAGGAGGACAGGTTACCATTTTTGGACATTCAAATCACTAAATCGGAGAGGGGAGACTGTTTAGAGACTACAGTTTACAGGAAGCCCACCGCAACCAACTCATTGTTAAGATGGCATAGCCATCATCCCTATCCCCTAAAGAGGGGTATCCCCAAGGGCCAGTACCTTAGATTACGACGAAACTGCTCCAATCAAAGAGACTTTAAGGCTAAGGCTGATGACCTCAGACAGAGGTTTCTGGCCAGGGGCTACCCCGATCGGATATTAAGGGAGGCCTTTTGCTATGCCAATAGACAAAATAGAGGGTCTCTCCTCACTCCCTCTGGAAGGGAAGAGGATACACCTAAGGAGACAAGACTCATCTGTACATTTGACAATGGGGCAGCATCTGTGAAAAGGATCCTCAGGGAACATAGGGGGATTTTGGGGATGGATGAGGACCTTAAGAGGATTGTGGGCGGTGCACCAAGCATCACATATCGGAGATGTAGGACCTTGGGGGACAGACTTGTGCACAGTCACTTTAGCACCCCCAAAAAAGAGACATGGTTACCTGTTAGACCAGCAGGGTGCTATAAATGTGGGACCTGTGTGGCATGCGAATTTATAAGACCTGGCAAGGAATTTGTTAATGAGAATACTCAACAACTGTATAAAATTAAAGAATTCATTAACTGCAAAACCACTGGTGTAATTTACAGGGCCCTGTGCATATGTGGTCAGACGTACATTGGAAAAACGATTAGAGAATTTAGGAGACATGTGGGAGAGCACCTGGGTGACATAAGTAATCAGAGGGACACCCCCATTGCGAAACATGTGAATGGGACACATGGGGGCAATACCAAGGAGCTCTCTTTTATGGGAATTGATAAAGTACCAATGCCACCGAGGGGTGGTGACCTGGATAGGATGCTCCTCCAGAGGGAGGCCAAGTGGATATTCCTACTTGACACCTGTTACCCAAGAGGATTGAATGAACAACTTAACTATAGTTGTTTTCTCTGGTTAGGTCCTCCATCTATAGTCTTTCCTCTCTGCTCCCTGTCCTCCTCTCCATCTGGGCCTGTATAGTTACTTATTCCCCACCTTTCTCCTCCCTCCAATTTGTCCGTTATTCTATGTCATATACTACGACTGGTATAGAGTCTGCCAAATGGGATGTTTATATATAGACCTTCGTGTAGTCCATGTCTGGGCTCTAGCGATTGAAACAGTCAAAGAAAACAGAATTGTTAATATGTCAACAGTGACTATAGGGATTTGGCCACTGCTCTCTCCCCGCTTTGGTGACACTCCTTACCTGATCATGTAGTGTTGTGTCTCCCATGTGGAGGCTACAGCACCACGAATAGGGGTTTAACATCACCATTTTTGGAATCTAGTTTTTATCTAAATCTACGCTGTCTCCTCATATATTTATTATGCCTGTCTTAGTATCAGGAGAGCATACTCTCCCCCTTAGCCCCAAATGTAGAGTATATGATTACCACTAATGTAAAGGATCTTTTTTTTTTTTTTGCACCTTCCTCTCCACTGAACACACTTCTAGGTTTGGTACTTGATCACTTGGTTTGTGGTTAGCATGGTGCCCTCCTTGAATATGGATAAGAAGTAATGTTCATAATATAGTACCGCGCTTAGTTATGACATGTTCCCTTCTACACATTGAACCTGGAGTGCTTGTACACTATATATTAAGCACTCCGGTACTTGGGGCGCGTCACGGGTTAGTCGCACGGGCAGACAATCATGTCATGACTATTTACGTCCAGTTACCATGGCGTCGGTATGACGCGCGATGGGTGACGCCTACAATATGGCGCCGCCGTTTCCGGGTTGTGTGCGCTCCACTGTTTGGAGCGCACTCACCCTGCGCATATGCAGATATGACGTACATAACATGGCGGCCGTACTTCCGGTATGTGCGCTGCACACATGGTGCGACACGCCGGGATTGAACTGTAAGTACACATTGTGGTATCACATCGCCGCATGGGGCAATGATATATTGGAATAGCAGTATACCTGGCGCCATAACGTTTATTGAGGGGGAGGTAACCCATATCCGGTATATAAGGCTACCCCTTTGTGATATGGGTATATGGGTGAGGATTCACTTTAGACTGCAAACACAGACAGTCACTCCATTTTATGGGTACTCAGCCACTGCAGGACCCGCATATAGATACGGACTTTTGTTGCTTGGACTTTCTGTGCCTATTGGTACATATATTTATTTGAACTCCCCTGATGAGTCTCCTGCACTGGTGATGAAACGCGTAGGGAGAAGAGGAACTTTGGTTACCTACACTCATTGATTTGGTGGTTGTCCATAGCAGGGTCCGCTTGGGGGCCTGTCCTTCTCAGGACAGGAGCTAGAAGGATTACAGGGTAGACAGCATTTACATACCCCATCCCGTCCCGATTCCCCTGGACCATGACTCTTCAAAGCCTGTTAGGCTGAAAACAACTATTATATCCATACATCCGTCCTTATTGGTGAGACCTTTCCAATTTATATTTTTTGAGCACTGGGTATTTGAGCACTTCTTGTTTTTGGTATGTGTTTGTTGTTGGGTTCCTATGATTTTAGTTACATCTAGTATTAAAAGTTACGTTTTAACAATGGTTATCCTCCATAGCTGATCTTATCATATACGGGGGACACCAGGTGGCTTCAGGGGACATTATTGTCCTTTCCATGTTCATTTTAATGTCATACCAATAAACAGAATTAACCATATACATATGGCTTCTGATTATATGCACCAGCGAGCTAGAAATGTACAGAAAATAACATTTTATAGGAGGCCAGATGAGGAAAGGCTTCTCAATATAAAAGATGTGGTCTTGGGTACGGCTATTAGCAGATGGGTACACGGGGGTCCGTGCCCCCCACACAGGGCGGCTCTGGGATAGAGCTCGTCTGCTGCCTGTTCTATAACATCCTCCGATACAGATTGTTGTGATCGCAGATAATAATCCTGCAGGATGAACCGTGTCACACCAGACCAATCGCACAAGATGTCCCGGAGATGGCCGCAGCAATGTCTACAGCTACAGATAGGGGGAGCTGATGCTTCCAGTGCTCAGTGGTGCCCTCTAGTGGACACTTGTGTCTGAGCGACAAAACTGCAAACATTAAAGGCGCTTTCATAGCGATCAATGTCAAGATGACAGGATCGGGATTAACACCGGAAAAGCAAATAATGGCCATGAGGTTCATACGTCAAACCTTCCAGCATCTTGACATATGAAATGAGAGAGAAAATACAACAGTAATCTAAGTTGGTAATTCAGAAATTCCAGCAGCATTTATTCTTGTGCAGCCCAATCAAGGGTAACATAAAGCAGAGCAGGAAAGACGGAGCTTGTGCAGCAGGCATCAGTGTGATCCCCAGGAGGGAGGCAAAGACTGATAAGTGCTGCGGGAGGCCTGTCAGCACGCACGGACTGCGCCCCTCTGGTATATTCCTCTCTATTGCTTCGAGCACAGCAAATAAACAGATCCAGGAAAGTAAAGGTTGACATCATGTATGTCCCATCCCCCCCATTATATATAGTCGTGGTAAGAGTACGATAACACCTTCCTTATTTGCTGTGGATTCCTAGCATGGCGGATGTGTCTATATACCGTATCTGCCGCAATCAGTAACTAACCCCATCAGGAGCAAAACTCCCATCAGGCTGAGGAGGCGGATGGCTGCTGATGGAAATATCACGTTCTTGCCGGCTTTTCTGCCATTTACAGAGCGTCGTCCTCCGGACTCCAAATAAACCATTTCACCTTCCAAAAACCTATTAAAATAACATGGACTTTGCTGCTCTGCAGACTGAATCACCGACTCATATTAATGAAGTGCGTCTCTTCTGCCAGAGCCTGTCTGACCCGCTTACAGAATGGCAGCACTGACTGAATTAGAGAGGCTTTCTGGCCGAGAACGGAAAAGCTGAAGACAGGCGGATACACAGATCCTGACAAGGCAATTGTGATTTGTCCAAAGCCGTCCAAAACCAAGGCTGTGATGTAAAAGTCCAGATTTCAGGTCTGTCTCTTGCATGGGGCAATGAATCACGGCTAATGCCTCACATGCGACACCCAACCGACGGGGCGAGGTGCCTGCCAGGCCCAGCAACAGCCGGCTACCTGCTCATGGGCGGGATGGAGTCGGAATATTTATTTTCCATCCAGATTCCCAATTGGAACATGACGACTCCCTTAAATATGGAAAGTATGAAGCTGGGGAGTAAACAGACTGGATGCCGGAGGAGTAAACAGAGCCGCGCAATGTTGATGGAACCTGTGGCTTTTTCTTGGTAACTCTCCTATTACTACTGAATTTGGGAGGAAGGAACTTAAAAATAAGTCACTGGTGCGGAGTGTCAATGGCATCTGAGTAATAAAATCTCCCGTCATCTGAGACATTCCTGAGCCATGAAAGCCAAGCTGGGCCCCTTTAAAAGTGTGAGGAGACTTTATAATGTGCAGAGCATCACCAGTCCCGCTGACATCTGAGAGATTCCTGAGCTATGAAAGCCAAGCTGGGCCCCTATAAAAGTGCGAGGAGACTTTATAATGTGCAGAGCGCAGAGCATCGCCAGTCCTGCCGACATCTGAGAGATTCCTGAGCTCTGAAAGCCGAGCTGGACCACTATAAAAGTGTGAGGAGACTTTATAATGTGCAGAGCATTGCCAGTCCTGCCGTCATCTGAAAGATTCCTGAGCTCTGAAAGCCGAGCTGGGCCACTATAAAAGTGTGAGGAGACTTTATAATGTGCAGAGCACAGAGCATCGCCAGTCCTGCCATCATCTGAGAGATTCCTGAGCTCTGAAAGCCGAGCTGGACCCCTATAAAAGTGTGAGGAGACTTTATAATGTGCAGAACATCTCCAGTCCTGCCGTCGTCATCTCAGCGATTCCTGAGCTCTGAAAGCCGAGCTGGGCCACTATAAAATTGTGAGGAGACTTTATAATGTGCAGAGCTCAAAGCATCGCCAGTCCTGCCGACATCTGAGAGATTCCTGAGCTCTGAAAGCCGAGCTGGACCACTATAAAAGTGTGAGGAGACTTTATAATGTGCAGAGCATTGCCAGTCCTGCCGTCATCTGAAAGATTCCTGAGCTCTGAAAGCCGAGCTGGGCCACTATAAAAGTGTGAGGAGACTTGATAATGTGCAGAGCACAGAGCATCGCCAGTCCTGCCATCATCTGAGAGATTCCTGAGCTCTGAAAGCCGAGCTGGGCCCCTTTAAAAGTGTGAGGAGACTTTATAATGTGCAGAGCATCACCAGTCCCGCTGACATCTGAGAGATTCCTGAGCTATGAAAGCCAAGCTGGGCCCCTATAAAAGTGCGAGGAGACTTTATAATGTGCAGAGCGCAGAGCATCGCCAGTCCTGCCGACATCTGAGAGATTCCTGAGCTCTGAAAGCCGAGCTGGACCACTATAAAAGTGTGAGGAGACTTTATAATGTGCAGAGCATTGCCAGTCCTGCCGTCATCTGAAAGATTCCTGAGCTCTGAAAGCCGAGCTGGGCCACTATAAAAGTGTGAGGAGACTTTATAATGTGCAGAGCACAGAGCATCGCCAGTCCTGCCATCATCTGAGAGATTCCTGAGCTCTGAAAGCCGAGCTGGACCCCTATAAAAGTGTGAGGAGACTTTATAATGTGCAGAACATCTCCAGTCCTGCCGTCGTCATCTCAGCGATTCCTGAGCTCTGAAAGCCGAGCTGGGCCACTATAAAATTGTGAGGAGACTTTATAATGTGCAGAGCTCAAAGCATCGCCAGTCCTGCCGACATCTGAGAGATTCCTGAGCTCTGAAAGCCGAGCTGGACCCCTATAAAAGTGCGAGGAGACTTTATAATGTGCAGAGCATCGCCAGTCCTGCTGATATCTGAGAGATTCCTGAGCTCTGAAAGCCGAGCTGGACCCATATAAAAGTGTAAGGAGACTTTATAATGTGCATAGCGCAGAGCATCGCCAGTCCTGCTGACATCTGAGAGATTCCTAAACTCTGAAAGCCGAGCTGGACCACTATAAAAGTGTGAGGAGACTTTATAATGTGCAGAGCGCAGAGCATCGCCAGTCCTGACGACATCTGAGAGATTCCTGAGCTCTGAAAGCCGAGCTGGACCCCTATAAAAGTGCGAGGAGACTTTATAATGTGGAGAGCATCGCCAGTCCTGCCGTCAGGGCCGCACCCACTGTACAGGAATACAGTACTCATGTGGCATCTGTCCAGGGGGCTGCAAATCGCTGCAGGGTCTATGCTTAAGCCTGACTACCAACCTGCCTCCAGACAGGCGCACGGGGTGTCAGAACCACGCAGCCTCAGGACTAATGAATGGACAAGAAAGGTCATGAAAAATGCACAAACAGGGAGGCATGTGGCAAACAGTATCACACGTGAAAGGCTGAGATACACCCTGGCAGACCGCACCACATGTGATAGGCTGAAATACACCGCAGAAAACAGTATCAAAAGCGAAAGGCTGAGATACACCGCGGAAAACAGTATCACATGTGACAGGCTGAGATACACCCCGGCAGACGGCACCACATGTGATAGGCTGAGATACACCATGGAAAAGGCTGAGATACACCATGGAAAACAGTATTGCACATGATATGCTGAGATACACCATGGAAAACAGTATCACACATGATAGGCTGAGATACACCACGGAAAACAGTATCACACATGATAGGCTGAGATACACCACGGAAAACAGTATCACACATGATAGGCTGAGATACACCACGGAAAACAGTATCACACATGATATGCTGAGATACACCATGGAAAACAGTATCGCACATGATATGCTGAGATACACCATGGAAAACAGTATCACACATGATAGGCTGAGATACACCATGGAAAACAGTATCACACATGATAGGCTTAGATACACCACAGAAAACAGTATCGTATGTGATAGGCTGAGATACACCCTGGCAGATCTTACCACATGTGATAGGCTGAGATACACAGTATCATCCATGGCTTAGATACAACAAGTCCACAGAAATGACAAGACATTGGGGTTGGATGCAGAGGCTCAGCAGGCGGTATCACATCTCAGCTTAGTGTCCTGTGCCATTACAGATCTTACAATGCTAAGCTTTGGTCCTGGTCTCTAGCGTCATATACACATGTGCATCACGTGG
This sequence comes from Ranitomeya variabilis, assembly GCF_051348905.1. Lineage (NCBI taxonomy): Eukaryota > Metazoa > Chordata > Amphibia > Anura > Dendrobatidae > Ranitomeya > Ranitomeya variabilis. Next base: position 618,574,052 of record NC_135233.1, read on the forward strand.
CTCTGCCAGAATGGACCTGTCATTGTCACTGACCCTCAGCCTACAAATCATCATAACACAGAGAGGACATTCACTTTTCTGCAGGCTGTAAAATGAGATGCCTTACTTTACCAGCTGTGCTGACATCTAGTGGCCACTGTGACCACTGCAATATTTTCTCAACGATAGAAAGCACAAAATAAAAAAAGCAACACTGCCATAAATTATCAACTTACTATCATACGATCTGAGCTATTACTGCTGTATGAATGATGGATGTCACACACGCTCAGAAGACAAAGCATAAAAGCAGCCACACGCCTGTATAGCGGGACTATAATCCCTAGGCTTGCTATGGAAGAAACTGATCGATGATGTGGTATAACGCTCCGCAGCCGCTGATTATGTGGTCTACCATCTACCGGAAACGCTTTATCTATAAATCCGCTGATGACAAGCGTATTCATGGGTCCCGCCATGGGGAAGCCTCCAATCTCTCATCTATCCGTCTTAGAAGTACAGTTTGGAGGAGAAACCTCATCCCACCAGCAAATAACAGCAGAATCTGCTATGTTTTCTGTGGCGAGATACATGAACGGCGCTCGTAGCCTCTGATCCAGCAGGCGCGACCTCAGCTGTCTGATTTCAGCAGCGCTCTCTCCTTCCTGCGCAGACACACAGATGACTCCTCAGGGCCACATTCAATGACCCCAGTCATCCTCACAGAGAGTAATGAATGTCTATAGAAAAGCCTCCTTGCAGTCCGGTGAGGGAACATCTTACATGACAGCACCGCTGAGAGTTACACCCAAACAAGCTCCCGTCTGCTCCGCGGCTGCTGTCTGCACTTGGACCGAATGCATCACCATTGATCGAAACGTTACCAGGGACATGAGGATCAGATGTACTGTCTATTGGAGTGTGATATAGTCATCTCATCAGGGGCACAAGATTTCGGATCTATTATTAGGGATTATATATTGCTGCCAGAGGGGGAAGGAGACTTACTAAAGACAATACTTATAGGTGCCAGAGGGGGAAGAGGACTGACTGTGGTCAATATTTACAGCTGGAAGAGGGGGGAAGAGGACTGACTGGGGAACTTACTGGAGTCCACTTACTGACTGAGATTATATCTACAGCTGCGTGGAAGGAGGAGACTGATTGGAAGAACGTTCTGGAAGCTTTAAAACCAGTTGAGAGAGGAGAAAGGAGCCTGAGGAGTTTACTGGGAGCTACATTTACAGTGCCAAAAGGGTGAAAGAAACTGATTATTGAACTTACTATAGACAATATAGCTGCCAGAGGGGGGGAAAAGGCCGACTGTGGAACATACAGGGGACAATATTCATAGCTGCAAGAGGGGGTAGGAGACTAGCTAGGGAACTTATTATGGACAATATTTACAGCTGCTAGAAGGGGAAGTAAACTGGCTGGGGAACCTACTACAGACCACAGTAAACCGTTATTTACACAAAAATCAAGTAACATACTGGTCCCTTGGGCCTGACCACTGGGATTCTGCAATCCCGATGTGTTAGGTCTGGAACGGGATTCTGCAGCCGATCTATTGAGTAGAGCAGAGGTGCACATACTCAGTCTACTTCCCCCTCTTGCAGGTGCAAATATAGTCCCCTGTCAAAATCCTTAATATCCTTTCCAATGTGGCAACTTGTCTTTTGGATAGAGGATACCGTGATTTTTTTGGTGAATAACCCTTTAATAGTTGCCAGAGTGGAAAGGAGACTGATGCCAGAGGACGGAGAAAACTGGTACCCCTGATGGGAGACCATAATAATAGTTGACAAAGGGAAAAGAAGAATGACTGGATAACTTAATCGGCATTATATTCACAGCTGCCAGAGAAGGAAGGACACTGGCTCTAATAGGCATTATATTCACAGCTGCCAGAGGGGGGAGGACACTGGCTGAAGAACTTAGTGGGGATTACTAAGTTGACATGTATTGATGCAGAGTAGATGGGGATGAAATAAAGTGTGGTAAAGGGTTTTGTAAGTGGTAGGCAGAACAGATAGAAATAGATGTAACACTGGCTCCTAGACACATTAGTTGAGGAACTTGCGGAGACCTAGACGGTCAAGATGTAAAAAAGAACATTTTGGGGTGTGAACTAACTAAAAAAAATCATTTATAGCCTTTTGGGACTTTTTAAGAGAATTTGATTTCTGGGCTACTTCCTTAATATAATATTCTGCAAAATCGTTTAAAAGTTCCAATCTTACACCTACAGTGCCAGGTTTTTGGGACAAAGAGTTCTGTCTGGCCAATAATTTACGGTCCAAGTGTGACTGGCTGCCATGCTATAGATTAGAAAAGTACAATTTCCTATTAAATTTCAAGCAAAAAAATGTTATCCAAAAAGTAAAAAAAAAAATAAGTGAATTTCAATGTGTGCTCCGTCAATCATTAAGGCAACAAATTCCTATGTGTATAATACCATTAGATAAGGTATCTGCTCATCTAAAGTAATGTGGTCCGGGGTATTTTATCATACTGTGCCCTTCTGCGTCCCGGCTCTCAGCACCGCCACAAGTCAGGCATTACAAAGACTTCTGGTATGTTTTTTTTTTTCTAGGTATTGTATAATAACAGTAATCATGATTAATTGGGTAAAGTTATTAATGTAGACATGTAATGTAAGCCCAGCGGAATTCCTCTGATAGCGTAAGAAGATCTTTCTGTGAACCGCTCTCCATATTGGCCGTTATTGCCTCTTTTCACTTCAAAGGCAGAGGACTCGGGATAATGAAAATCTACTTGGAACAATAAGGCGAGATAATGAGAGTGAGACGGCACGGCTGTCAAAGTGCATCCTGTACGGGCGAGCAAATGACAGAGTGCGCAAATTACAACTATTTATGGGCCTGGAGACGTCTCGCGGGTCTGCACGTCTCAGGTGTCACCGGCTATACCCCAACACAGACACCGCGTAATTACTGACACTTTCTCCTGGAGAAGGCAGTGATCAGCCAGCACATTGCGGGCTTCACATTGTGCTACAATGCTTTTATCCATTACGCGGAGTCATATTACGTAGAATAGGGCGTAACTGCTAGTATTTAAGTGTTTTCAGATAATGGGATTATAGCTACAGTTCAGAGGAATAACAGTTCACACCAAGTACAGGCGCTCAGTGCACCCTTGGTGCAGCCGAACATTAAAGAACCCCGGCCGGTCCAGAAATGCACAGACCGTGAAATGGGGATTTGTGAATTCAGAATCAGAAACTTAATTATCAAACCCTAATGTCCCACTCTGATGGTCTGTGGTAAGGAAAAGGAGCCTCAAATTGTCCCTGGAACTGGGACCGTACCTATCCATGTCGTAGAGGTACTCTTGAAGGTGGAGAGGCCTGAGTCTCCGACCTTACTATGCTCCTGTTAAACCCTGATCTGTCGCCTCCATCAACCCATGAGGCATGGGACAGAGATGTAAACAAAACACAAAGACAAAACAGGGAAAACAGAAAACCTCTATCATACAAAAGCACTAACCAACTATAGGGAGGAGGATAGGGACAGGGGGGAATAAACTAAGTGGAAAACAGGGACCAGGAGCTAAACACACACGTACAACAGCAAACCACAGAATACTACTACAACAACTCTACTCCAACCACTTAGCTTTAGCACACAGCACAGGAAGACAAATCTTTCACCGGCAAAGACAATAAGGTCTGACCAGTTTACATAGGAAGAGGTAATGACCAGATCAGAAGCAGCTGAAATGCAGCTGCATGTTTCTGACCAACATAGAAATGGTCGTTAACCTCTTGAGCACCAGAAGAAACTAAATCCATTTAATATGGGACACAAATCACACCATCTAAAGAAGACCTGTGATTCATTACCCAATGTGAACGTTGAACTCCAGGTCTTTCAGGGGGATGTGACACCCTTGTAACAGCTGGACAATACTCTGATGAAGTAAAGAACGGATAATTTTACATCCTGGGGGGGAGAGTCTCTTATTTTTTTCCCTTTCAACCTAAAATAATGGACCAAGACGGAAAATAGCAGCAATATTGATTTTCTCCTGTTACGCCCCCTCCAGTATAATCCATGTACTATTCTGTGGAAGATTCGAGCAAGTAAACTGACCGGATACAATAATCCAGTCTACAGAATATTTCTTGTTCATCCAGATCTTTCACTTAAAAGCTCGGAGGTGGATTTTCACCCCTTTTTTTTTCCCTGCTAATTCTCCATCATTCACCAAGGATAGAGTCAGATGACGCCACCTGCCAAGAAAACTATTCCAGGAATCGTGGTGCTTTATTTTTGCAGCCGGGATGTTTATTTTCATTACAGATCTAGGTGCTATTCGGCCTCGGCGGAGAATATGACCGCTCCTGGTAGCTGTATTACTGAGACACCGAGCTGCATTAATATTATCAAAACAGTTCGTTTCTGGCTTAGAAAAATAAGCCCAGTCTCCAGAGCAATTAAATAATATCTTTGGCTGATTTGTGTCGGATTAGGGATTTATTTAAAAAAAGAGGGAACAAAAAAAAATAAAAAAGTTGACTTCCACCAGCTTTATAGATTCATTTTCGATTAATGTTACAAAGGTTCACAGGGGTTGAGCACTATCTGGGGAGAATTTACACTTCACCTGAGAATCCAATGCTTTTGATAAAAATGTATTCAGGCCCAGAGTGAACAGTAGCAGAAGACAATCGTTTGCCATAAGCATCCACACGAGCCTGGGACCAAGGACCATCACGAGTCCGCACCGCGCTGTGATTCCACTGGGTACAAGTAATTATTGTCTTGTCCCTATAATCACACATCAACAAAGGCTAAGAAGAGGAATTTCTGTTTCTTCTGATCTAAAGGGGTTGTCTGGACATTTCCGCAGACCAGGTTCTCAGGATCCTATTGTCATTTGTTCTAATTCCTCACCGTTCAGATGATCCCCAAAGATCTAGCACTGATGATGACGTTACATAAATCATTAATGGGACCACTGCTGACAATCAGTAATACATAAATAGCAAGTAACCACTGAGGCCAGTGATTGGCTGCAGCTCTCACATGAATGATGACATCACTGTCAGACAGACAAGGACCAAAAGAGCAGCAGCAATGTTTCATCAGGACACTTAATAGTTAAGTGGGGTTTCACACCATGTTTCAATAATCTTTGACCCCTTCACGACCTTGAGATTTTCTGTTCTTTTTTTTCCATTTTTTCTCATTGCCTGTTTACCGATGGGATTAATTTACTTTATATTTTGATAGATTGGGCGTTTCTGAACACAAAGATAGCACATTCTTTACTAGTTTATTTTGAATGGAGCAAAAGGGAGGTGAATTGAACTTTTATATATTTTTTTTTAATTTTTTAAAAAACATTTTTTTCTACTTTTATTGCTTCAATAGTCCTTTTAGAAGCCTTGAAGCTGTGATCAGATTGTGCTACATATAGCAGAGCTTCAGCCCTGCTATGTGCAGCAGAAATGCTCATCTCCTATGAACGCCGGCCATGGATCGTGACTCCACACGCGGCTGTTAGGGCCAAATGACATCTGATCAAATCAGCAGCGTCATCAAGTGCAGAGATGTGACTTACCTAATAGGTCATGGAAGGGTTAACTGATACTTTTTTTTATTCTGATAAATAAAAACGACCTGTTGTAAAACTGGTGAAAGTGATTAAATGATATAAAGGGGAGTCTCGTAGGATTATGTGACTTATTTTCTGGGGGAAAAAAAAAACAACATGAAAAACAGGAAGCAAACACATGACAATACGTTTGCATCCATCTTCTGTAGACATTAATGCCATAAAAAAGAGAACATTTTTGACAGCTGTTTTTACTACATCCTGGAAAAATGCGCATTTGCATGAAAATTTATTGCAAGCGGATACAAATTAGACATCTGTTCTTCCCATTAGATTCTACAAAAATACTAATGTCTTTTTTGGGGGCAGAACACTTAATTGCAGGTGCACTTCCTTTGAATAGTAAAGTATTTGCTTGGATCTAGAGAGATTTGAGAGAAGTAACAAGGAATGAAAATGTTAAATTTTGCAGGGTTTTCACGTTTCTATTGAGCCCTGACGTGACAATTGCCGGGCGGCCTCTGCACAGTGCAGCGCCTTGGAAGCTTCAACCATTTCCTTGGATCTAGAACGGCTTGGCCAGAGATAAATGCATCTTACAAGGAAACAGAAAAGGGGGGAAGGGATGGAAATCACTTTAAGGTATTTTCTTTATTAAGCTCTGTCACTGACAGTCTTCTTTTTTATCATTAATAATCTGCCACTGACTGAAGTGCATCCAGATTATCTCCCTTCCTCCAGCTCCGGGGCCAACGTTACAGAGCGGGAGACTGTGGCGCTGAGGGCCCCGATGCTGTCAGCCGTGACAACTGAATACGCCGAGCTGCGTTCCAGACATTTTCCAGCGAGATCCCGGAAGCCGTGTGCACTTTTCTTCATTAAGTAAGATTAAAGACAGGGCACAGAATGCATTTCTTATGCTTTGCCCAATTACAGCGGAAGCATACAAACATTTGTTATTCAAACAATTTTCCATTTACGAGAGGAATTTATAAGGAAACTTAAAAAAGGAAGATCAAAGTCATAATAAAATTCTGTAAGAAAGGCAAAAAGATTGCGATGTGAGACTTCGCGAGGCAATCGCCAGCGTCCAACATGTCGTAAAGGTGAGATACCGGTCACGATTCCCCAGAAATCTGACAATTCCCACCCTCGTATTTTATGTCACTGTCACCAGTGGCGATGTCTTAAGGCGAAATAAGATTATCCCTGTCCTTTTCTGGCCAAAAGTAAGACTTTTGGAAGTAGCTGGCTAGATGGGCATGTGTGGCTACTAGATTTTGAGTAAATTGGTTAACAGGACCCAGACCAGCATCCAGAGAACCTCCTCCTGCCTCCAGGTTGGTGTCGGAGCGGTGCGAGTTTGGGACATTGCCCCAAGCCGGCAAATCGTAAGAAGAGCCACAGATGTTTGATGGAGTCGGTTCTCAGGTCTCTTGTCCACAGGCCACAGATCACTAATCACTGGACCTTAAGTCCTGTGAGTCAGTTTGCACAATGGATGCCCTTTCTTGAGATAGCCCCATTGGGACCATCATCTACTGGGCATGAACTGAACAGATCCCATAAATCTCCTGGGTGAGAATAACCCTATAATGTGCGCATACATATAAGGAAAACCATCCAATTTCTATGGGATCAGCCAACCTTTTAGAAGGTATTGGGATCCTCAATCTACCGCAAAGACAGATTTTGAGGGAAAACACGAATTGGGCATGATGGACCCTTTACTCCTCTGGGACATACGCCACCGACCGCAGCTTCTTCTGGTCTCGTATTTAGAAAACCAGCAAGCAAAACTGAACACCTATGTGTTTTGTAGGGAGTAGAAAAAGCTGCAACCGGGACAGAGTTGCCTGATCCCCCTAAGGATCAGTCGTGCAAAAACCCAGGAAGCTCAATTGTTTTTCTCCAGGCATCTGGAATCTGGGGCAATCTGGAGACCTCTATACACACAAGACTACACGTTGGCCAATTCTTTAGGGGACCATGATGGAATGCTGCGTAAAGAGAAATGGGGCCAGAGAAGTGCAAAAAAAGAATACATTTGTAAAGTACATACTGTATATATTCCAGTAGAGATGGAACCCACACAACAGGTGCAGGTAACAGCGCACAGACACGGCGGGGGGACATGACGCTGTGGAGTCTGGAGCTTGTAAGAGCAAGGGTTACAATGTGGAAGAGAAATCAGCGAGAAACAGAATGTCCTAGCAGAAAATTGGTCCACGTTCAGGCCAGAGATACGCGAGGAATGCTCATGATGGATGTCACCATCACAGGAGATGATAACATTTCCATGTCTATATACACTGTTTGCATTTTGAAGAAGTTCGTCATTGTGAATGTCAAATACATTCTCACGCTTCCACATGGAAGACAGAAACGCAGCCCCGGCCACTGACAGATGAAAGAAGAAACCTCAGGATTGTGAGAGGAAAGTGAGGGAGGTGGAGAACATGTCACAGACAGCGGACGTGATAACTCCACCATCAAAAATGAGGGAACCTGGGGTCTAATGTGACATCAAAGTTATTTGTAACACCCATCTGAGAAAGGTCACATAGCACCAAGCCCCTTTACATACTGTACTGTGCAAAAGTTTTAGGGAAGTGTGAAAAAAATGATGCAGTGTATGTAGCTTTAAGAAATAAAAGTATTAATAGTTTATTTTTACCTATTAAAATGCAAAGAGAATGAACAAAAGAAAAATGTTAATGCCACCAATATTTGGTGAACGGACCCAAGATCTTCTGGGTATGAGGCTTGTGCAGATCTTTCCATCTCTTCATGTGATCCCAGGTGGACTGGACGATGTGAGATCAGGGCTCTGTGGGGCAGGATCATCACCTCCAGGACTACTTGTTCTTCTCCCATATCACAGGTCATGCACCATAGCAACAAGACACAAGGTACTGCATCAGCAAGGTCTCTCCCAAGAAAAGATATCACAGCAATCTGGGAGTTCACAATGCGCTGCTCAAGATCTTTTGAAAAAGCACCAATTGGGCCACGTAGAAGAGTGTAAAGAAAGTGGTCGACCAAGAAAACATATTGTATCACTTCATTTCACAATCTGAAGATGTCCAGCAGTGCCACCAGCTCAGAACTAGCAGCAACCGGTGGGACCCAGCAACACCCATCATCTGCAGAGAAGTCTGGGAAGAAGTCATCTTCATGGGAGAAGTGCAGCCAAAAGGTCCCCAGATACTGATGATGGAGGCGGCAGGTGGTCACCAGATACTGATGATGGAGGCAGCAGGTGGTCACCAGATACTGATGATGGAGGCGATGAGCGCTCACCATACACTGATGATGGAGGTGACGGGCGCTCACCACACACTGATGATGGAGGTGATGGGCGGTCACCAGATACTGATGATGTAGGTGACGGACGGTCATCAGATACTGATGATAGAGGCGATGGGCGCTCACCACACACTGATGATGGAGGTGATGGGCGGTCACCAGATACTGATGATGTAGGTGACGGACGGTCATCAGATACTGATGATAGAGGCGATGGGCGCTCACCACACACTGATGATGGAGGTGACAGGCAGTCATCAGATACATATGATGGAGGCGACGGGCAGTGTGACAGGCCAGCAAGCAGGATCTCCATACATGTGTCGTGCCTGTCACACAGCCGCAACACATGCAGCTGTGGAGCCAAACAGCTGATCAGGCGGCGCGACCCAGGAAGCCGGGTTCTCTCTGCAGCTTATTCGTTAAGAGCTATAGCTTGCCAAATAAGCCCTGATCCGATCAAATTCGCTCATCTCTAATAATGGAGATGACGGGCGGTCACCAGATATTGATGGAGGAGATGGGCAGTCACCACATACTGATGATGGAGGCGACAGGCGGTCAGCAGATGCTGATGACAGAGATGATGGGCGGTCACCAGATACAGATGATGGAGGTGAAGGGCGGTCACCAGACTTATGTTGGAGGCGACAGGTGGTCACCAGATACTTATGATGTAGGCGACGGGCGGTCTCCAGATACTGATGATGGAGGGGATGGGGGGTCACCAGATACTGATGATGGAGGGACTGGCGGTCACCAGATACTGATGATGTAGGTGATGGGCGGTCTCCAGATACTAATGATGGAGGGGATGGGGGGGGGGCACCAGATACTGATGATGGAGGGACTGACGGTCACCAGATACTGATGATGGAGGGACTGGCGGTCACCAGATACTGATGATCGAGGCGACAGGGGGTCACCAGATACTGATGATCGAGGCGACAGGGGGTCACCAATTACTGATGATGGAGGGACTGGCAATTACCAGACGGGCGGTCACCAGATACTGAAGAAGGAAGCGACGGGCAGTCATCAGATACTCTTTTTTTCATTCACTTTGCAATTTGTTAATTGATAAGAATAAACTATTATACCTTCTATATTTGGAAGTTGCTTACTGTGCAGCATTTATTTCTACATCTGCCCAATTCTTAGTTCTTCTTATGTGCTCCTTTATATACAGTAATGGCTGAAAGTTTTGGCACCTTTGAAATTGTCCCAGAAAATGTATTTGTGTGCAATGGAACAACACAAAAAAAAAAAAACACAGAAAAAAAGCAAATTGGACATAATTTCACACAAAACCCCAAAAATGTGCCAGACAAAATTGTTGGCACTCTCAACTTAATATTTTGTTGCACGCCCTTTATAATAAATAACTGCAATCAATCGCTTCCTATAACCATCTACAAGCTTCTTACACCTCTGAGCTGGAATTTTGGGCCACTATTTTATTGCAAACTACTCAAGGTCTCTCATATGTGAAGGTGCCTTCTCCCAACAGCAATTTTAAGATCTCTCCACAAGGTGATCAATGGGATTTAGATCAGGGCTTATTGCTGTTACTTCAAAAATCCCCAGCGATTTGTTTCCAACCATTTCTGGGGGCTTCCTGAAGTATGTTTATCCTGCTGGAAGACCCACGACCTAGGACACAAACACAGCTTTTTGACACTGGGCACTACATTGCTACACAAAATCCTTTCATAATTTTTATATTAGATGATGCCTTGCACACAGTCAACACACCTAGTGCCAGAGGCAGCCCCGAAACATAATTGACCTTCCACCATACTTGACTGTAGGTATTGTGTTCTTTTCTTTGTAGGCTATATTCCATTTTCGGTAAACAGTAGAATGATGTGCGTTACCAAAAAACTCTATATTGGTCTTATTTGTCCACAAGACGCTTTAACAGAGGGATTTTAGCTTTCTCACATACATTTTGGCAAATGGCAGTCTAGCCTTTTTATGTCTCTGTCTCAGCTGTGTGGTCCTCCTGGGTCTCCTGCCATAGCATTTCATTCACATGTGGATGGATAGTCTACACTGGCAATGATGCACCGAGTCTTCCGGACAGATTGGATTTCTTTGGGCTGCTTACCCACTTTCAGTACTATCCTGCGTTGCAACCTTTCATTAATTTTTCTCTGCCGTCCACAACCAGAGAGATTAGCTACACTGCCATGGGTTGCAAATTTATGGATTATGTTGCGCACTGTGGGTAAAGGAACATCAATATCTCTGGAGATGGACTTGTAACCTTGAGATTGTTGATATCATTCAACAATTGTGTTTCTCAAGTCCTCAGTCCGTTCTCTTGTCCTCTTTCCGTTCTCCATGCTTTGTGTGGCAAACACAGACACACAATGCAAAGATGGAGTCAAGTTCTCCCCCTTTTTATCTGGCTTCAGGTGTGATTCTCATATTGCTCATACCTGATACTTGCCATGCACGCTGTCACCATCCGTTCTCACACTGCATGTAGCGGCATAGCACCACTTACTGCGCCACATGCTGTGTCTTGGATCTGCTCAGTGAATCTACAGTAAATTGCAGCCTAAGTGGACTGTACAATCTACCTCATTCACATCGATGAGTGTAACTCACAGATTACTTTTATATACGGTTAAACAGCTGTTTCTATTCTCCATAGTGAGTAGATTTATTGGAAAACTGTATTCATTAGTTGCCATTCTCCAATACATATTACCAATAAAATACATTTTCCAAAAGTGGAGTAACTGTAACAAGACAATGGGGCCCAGCGATCACCTCTGGAAGTGACAAAAGGATTTTTTAAAGACTTGGTAGTCAGAGAAATGTTTCCTGGCAGGAGATTATGTTTAACATGTGTACCCAGTGGTAAATTAAAAGAAAAAAAAAAGCCCAATAACCTATAAAAAGACTTCATTGTAATTGCTGGCAGTAAATTCTCACTGGATAGAACATTTAATAATCTCCGGACAATAGAAATTGTTATTTATATTGAATCCATGAGCTGCAGAAAATCAACTTCCACTTACGTAGATTGAATAAAGATGTGAGCCGACGAAAACGATGTGACTTCTAAATGGCAGACACCATGAAAGGAGCTCGGCAACTGTATCACCATTGCTTCCTATCTTTTAGGGTGATGCCCCTTTAAATAAAAACCCGAGAGGTGCGTAGGAATAGGTACGGCATGAAATAAGCCTCCATAAAAGATGACTGCCACAAGCCTCGCATACATCTGGATACACAGCTGCACGACAAACACATTACAAGATGCTGGCGCCCAAATGTAAGAATACAATCATAAATTATCGATTCATTCCTCAAATCCCAGACCAATGTTTGGCATGGAAAGAGAGATGTAATCCGTGAAGGCAAACCTGCAGAACAAGCCACCCGGCCCGATCTGTTGGTTGTTTATTAGACAATAACCTGAATTCTTGATTCGCAGGTTGCTCCGTGAGCTTTACAAGCTGGAACCATCCTAAATTGCAAAGAGTACTGGAGGCGAGTGGTCAGAGAACAACAAATTCTCACACAATGTGATGATGAGCCCTCCATAAATCAGCGCCACGGATGATCTGTCGGTGAGTGCACCTGACCGGCCGCGGTTTTATCATGCAGGTCACTTAAGCCTTATCTGCAGCAGTATTAATACGAGCACTAATGTGATATGGAAGGTATGACCATCGATGGAAATAGCAACCCCGTCAGTTCATAGACGTCAGCGCCCCAGAAGCAGCCGATATCGTGCAGCGAAGCAGCCCCTAGGTCCATGCTATGTACACAGAAATTACATATTTTGCTATTTTTACATAAAAGAGACAATGGCGGTACCCCGGGGGCGAGGATTTGCACTTCTGTATTTTCAGCGCTCTCTTGGTTGAGGGGCAGGGCTCGTTGCTGCGAGGGGTTTACGCTCCGGTCTGGAACAGATGACAGATCATATTAAACGTGCCAATCACTCAGGTGTGAGTTCTCCGAGGAGGATACACGCCGCGGCAGGTAAGCGGCGCACTGTTATTAAGTACAGCACATTTCCAGTAAGGGGGATTCACAATTTACTGCGCTCTATAAAGTGGAGGCGATGGAAACAATGACTGCGCTCGCTGTCCAGGCTTGCTCTATCGATAATATACATATGTATATTTTAGCTCACAGCATTATACGGGACTTTTATTGCTTATTTTATTGCACAAATTTTCCACTGCAAAGTCTAAAATCCTCATGTGTCGCGAATTTGATGTGTCCTAGATTTAACCCCAGAGAAAATGAGCAACAGAATTTGACGTACTGACTATGCAAATGGTTATTCTATCATTATCACCTAAACCCAGCATAGGGACTATCGTGGGGTCTGATCGATGGGACCCCCATATATCCATAAATGTGCATCATCACTTCAGGAAAAAAAAAAAAAATCTGTTCACTATGAGCCACATGTGAACGGAGCCTGAATGTTCTGCTACTTCCGGTCACAGTCGTACACAGTGAGTGACATAAGGCAGCGCTATCACAGCCGCAGACCGTCCCCGACCTGTGAACTCCGTCTAGATTATATAGACAATTGTACTGAGGTTTCTGGGAGAAGAGGGGCTTCTGCCTGACCCCCGGGCCCAAACGTTTGCACGCTGATTACACATTCTTTCCAAGGCTTTGCTGGTTTTATGAATAACTTTCATGAAGTCCGGCCGCTGTTTGGGGATTGGTTTTACTTTGTTGCCAAGTAACAGTTTACGCGTCCTAAGGTGTTAATTCCACAAAGCAAAGATTAGCATCCGGGGAAGAAATCTGCAAAGTGTCAGTGAGCTGCGTGTCCGCTATTCAGTGTCCGAACCGGGGGAAGAATATCTCACTGATGTCGGACCGTGCAGCGAGGAACAGAGAATCCTTTGTGATAATGAAGCTCGGCAGTGCGGTGCAGAAGGGACAGTATACAGGAGAAATATGAGAGGCCCTACCGTTGTGGGTTGGTCCCGGTATACGGTGGCTCTTGTGGGGTGTTCCCGAAGTATGGCGGGTCTTGTGAGGTGTTCCCGGTATACGGCAGGTCTTGTGAGGTGTTCCTGGTATACGGCAGGACTTGTTTGGTGTTACCGGTGTATGGCGGGTCTTGTGGGGTGTTCCCAGTATACGGTGGCTCTTGTGGGGTGTTCCCGGTATACGGCAGGTCTTGTGGGGTGTTCCCGCTATACGGTGGGTCTTGTGGGGTTTCCCCAGTATACGGAGGGTCTTGTGGGGTGTTCCCGATATACGGCAGGTCCTGTGGGGTGTTCCTGCTATACGGCAGGTCTTGTCGGGTGTTCCCGGTAAACGGCAGGTCTTGTGAGGTACTCCTGGTATACGGCAGGTCTTGTGGGATGTTCCCGGTATACGGCGGGTCTTGTGAGGTGCTCCTGGTAATACGGCAGGTCTTGTGTGGTGTTCCGGGTATACGGCAGGTCTTGTGGGGGGTTCCCAGTATACGGCAGGTCTTGTGGGGTGTTCCCGGTATACAGCAGGTCTTGAGGGGTGTTCCCGGTATACAGCAGGTCTTGTGGGGTGTTCCCAGTATATGGCAGGTCTTGTGGGGTGTTCCTGGTATACAGCAGGTCGAGGGGTGTTCCCGGTATACGACAGGTCTTGTGGGGTGTTCTCGGTATATGTCTTGTGGGGTGTTCACGGTACATGGCAGGTCTTATGAGATGTTCCCAGTGTACGGCAGGTCTTGAGGGGTGTTCCCAGTATACGGCTGAGCTCAGTTAGCCACTCCTTTTCTCTTTAAAATCTGGGCTCTGTTACTAAGCCTCATCAGAGCTAGCATTTGCTGCATGGCTAAGGGTGGGAGAGGAGTTCATATAAGAAGGCAAGTTGAAGGAGTTATTAGTGACCGTTGCTTTGTTTGTATGTGTGGTAACTCCCTATCCTTCTCTATTTTGGTTTATTCCCCTACCTCCACACCCCTCTGTTATATGTGATTGAATATTGTGTGTGCCTGGAGTTTTCTGTTAACCCTTGTTTGTGTTGCCTTGTTTGTTGGGTTGGTGTACTACCGTGCATAGTAGCGCCCCTCTTCCCTGGGTGGGGGAAGAGAACAGACACAGGGCTAACTCAGGAGATAAGGCAAGGGTGGAGGCCCCGGCATCTTCACCTTCAGAAGTATCCTAGGGAGTAGGGCAAGCTAGGGCGCCTGCTAGTGTTAGCGATAGGGAAGTAGTCTCTGGTCCCGGCTCACCCAACCGCTGTGTCGTGACATTCAGGGAAGGAGCCCCTGGTTCCCGGTGACCCGACCAATGTGTCTTGACAGTGGGGTTACCCAATATTATGAAGTTGGTACTAATAGTAACATAGTAACATAGTTAGTAAGGCCGAAAAAAGACATTTGTCCATCCAGTTCAGCCTATATTCCTATATTCCATCGTAATAAATCCCCAGATCTACATCCTTCTACAGAACCTAATAATTGTATGATACAATATTGTTCTGCTCCAGGAAGACATCCAGGCCTCTCTTGAACCCCTCGACTGAGTTCGCCATCACCACCTCCTCAGGCAAGCAATTCCAGATTCTCACTGCCCTAACAGTAAAGAATCCTCTTCTATGTTGGTGGAAAAACCTTCTCTCCTCCAGACGCAAGGAATGCCCCCTTGTGCCCGTCACCTTCCTTGGTATAAACAGATCCTCAGCGAGATATTTGTATTGTCTCCTTATATACTTATACATGGTTATTAGATCGCCCCTCAGTCGTCTTTTTTCTAGACTAAATAATCCTAATTTCGCTAATCTATCTGGGTATTGTAGTTCTCCCATCCCCTTTATTAACTTTGTTGCCCTCCTTTGTACTCTCTCTAGTTCCATTATATCCTTCCTGAGCACCGGTGCCCAAAACTGGACACAGTACTCCATGTGCGGTCTAACTAGGGATTTGTACAGAGGCAGTATAATGCTCTCATCATGTGTATCCAGACCTCTTTTAATGCACCCCATGATCATGTTTGCCTTGGCAGCTGCTGCCTGGCACTGGCTGCTCCAGGTAAGTTTATCATTAACTAGGATCCCCAAGTCCTTCTCCCTGTCAGATTTACCCAGTGGTTTCCCGTTCAGTGTGTAATGGTGATATTGATTCCTTCTTCCCATGTGTATAACCTTACATTTATCATTGTTAAACCTCATCTGCCACCTTTCAGCCCAAGTTTCCAACTTATCCAGATCCATCTGTAGCAGAATACTATCTTCTCTTGTATTAACTGCTTTACATAGTTTTGTATCATCTGCAAATATCAATATTTTACTGTGTAAACCTTCTACCAGATCATTAATGAATATGTTGAAGAGAACAGGTCCCAATACCGACCCCTGCGGCACCCCACTGGTCACAGCGACCCAGTTAGAGACTATACCATTTATAACCACCCTCTGCTTTCTATCACTAAGCCAGTTACTAACCCATTTACACACATTTTCCCCCAGACCAAGCATTCTCATTTTGTGTACCAACCTCTTGTGCGGCACGGTATCAAACGCTTTGGAAAAATCGAGATATACCACGTCCAATGACTCACCGTGGTCTAGCCTATAGCTTACCTCTTCATAAAAACTGATTAGATTGGTTTGACATGAGCGATTTCTCATAAACCTATGCTGATATGGAGTTAAACAGTTATTCTCATTGAGATAATCCAGAATAACATCCTTCAGAAACCCTTCAAATATTTTACCAACAGTAGAGGTTAGACTTACTGGCCTATAATTTCCAGGTTCACTTTTAGAGCCCATTTTGAATATTGGCACCACATTTACTATGCGCCAGTCCTGCGGAACAGACCCCGTCGCTATAGAGTCCCTAAAAATAAGAAATAATGGTTTATCTATTACATTACTTAGTTCTCTTAGTACTCGTGGGTGTATGCCATCCGGACCCGGAGATTTATCTATTTTAATCTTATTTAGCCAGTTTCGCACCTCTTCTTGGGTTAGATTGGTGACCCTTAATATAGGGTTTTCATTGTTTCTTGGGATTTCACCTAGCATGTCATTTTCCACCGTGAATACCGTGGAGAAGAAGGTGTTTAATATGTTAGCCTTTTCCTCGTCATCTACAACCATTCTTTCCTCACTATTTTTTAAGGGGCCTTTCCTCACTATTTTTTAAGGGGCCCATAATGTTATGGCTGAATAGTGCATGTGTGATAAATACATGATTTTTGGGTTCTACTTTTTTACAGAATAAAAAGGGTCCATTGTGCCCCTGCACAGCGATACAGACAGGGGGTAACTGCACATATGGCTCTAAATTACAGATTACAGAAAAGATAAGTGTTTCACAACTCTCATATTTCAGGAGTGGAGTCAGAACACTCCAGATATGTTTACTTCCATTTCATGTCTATCATACGTGATGTCCAAGGGAAGAAATATATTAAAGATATAAAGCATGCAACACAACAGATACGACCCAAGAGCCATGTACTGTCTTCCTCCCACATTTCTTGGTGGGCACTGTACAATGACTCCGCTGACTGATCCTCATCAATATGATCTTTGTCCGCGCACAGAACAAGCACAATTGTTTGCATAGCGGCCCAGTAACCTGAAGAGCAGACGTGACCCTTGCTGGGGATCTGCCATCCCTTCCTGTCTTGTACACACAACATCTGTTATTCCGCACTACAGTGGATGCGGCCAGTAGGATCATGGAGAGGACGCATCCTGCGCATTATTTATTCCTCCCCGGGGTGGGGCAGGGGGCTGTAATCAGCTATTCAGGGAAAATATCGTAAACTTGTTGATTCTGAGATATGGCATAAATCCTACATCAGGACCAGATACAAAGGACTGAAGAGATGAAACAGCTTCTGCTATCTGCTGGGAGCACAGAGCCGGATCTCCGCACCTACACCAAGAAACGACCGCCATACAATGAACTGCCCTAAGTGCCGGATGCACAGCGCCGTACACTGTTCAGTCACAGTACTCGAGTACTGCAGCTCAGCTCATATTCACTTCAATAGAAGCCGAGGTGCAGTCCAGAGAACAGCCTCGATAGTGCAGCACGGAGCTCGTCTCTCAGCTAGTGGGGCGAGACTGGCTGCTATGATGTCTCCATATACAGCATACACAGTAAAAAAAGGGGGGAGAAGCCAGCGCTGCTTGTGGTCAGAACGCAAAACATAAAGTGCACATGCACATATTTATTTCTAAGTTTCAAAAATGAGACATTTAGCAAACAATTGATCAATTCTTTGAGCCACCCCGCCACTTCACGGCATTCTCATAATGGGGCAGTCCTACTCTACGTTTTTTATATTCGCTGTGCCATTACGGCCTCTAAAAAGCAAGACCACATTAAATGCAAGCTGTACCTGAAGCATTTCTGAATCACTCCCATGGCACCAGAGAGGACAGCATAGATAAACGTTGACCAGGTCTGGACATAGACATTTCAGGTCCAACCTCCACACTGCCTAACCAGCACCACAGATGAAGGGTGAGACAGGCTTGAACAGCATACACAGACATGAAGGATTCCTGCTCTCCTGTCTCTATAAAGTTCATGTTCAGAAGCCGCAGCAGCATGGAAGACATAGTACAGCACTACTGAGCAGTGTAGCTGTGGATACAGCTCTAGTGTGAGATAAAAGACTTGTCAGAATGCTCAGCATGATCTCTCTGTGTCTTTCTGCTGTTTGTTGTATCCCTCTGCTCAACTCCTCCTTAGTATAATAGCTGTAAAGTGACACCTTACTCTGCTGGTAGTAATTGACCAACACAGACTTAAGATATTTTCTTTTCTTTTTTTTTCTCAGAGTGAATGATGATTTCAGGAGGTAAATGAAAAAGTGGCTCATAAGTGGAGATAGAAGCAGAATTCTATGACAAGAAATATTACAAAAAGAGATAAGTGAAATTACTTTCGGGACCTTGGTCCAGAGGCCGCGTTGGCAGTTTGTGGCAGAAGAGGTGCAGGGGACACCACAGGTAGTAGAAGGTTCGCAGGGATTTGGTCCGATGGCCATGGACTAATACTCTGATCTGGGTGCTGCAAATCATTTTGTTGAACTTCAATTACAAAGTTTCTTATATTCACTTATACTAATGATTTATGCATAGTTTGCTGAGTGTCCAATTCACATTTAGAGACTCCAGAGGTAGAGTACTGCAGCAGAATTATTATTTATCCGGCACCGAACTCCACTACTACAATAAGAAATCTTGGCAGTGGTCTCCGCTCTGGCGGCACTGGTCTCCGCTCTGGCGGCACTGGTCTCCGCTCTGGCGGCACTGGTCTCCGCTCTGGCCGCAGTCGCGGCTTCACAGTTTGAACTGTTTATAGGAGAATCATTAGACATTTTAATCTACCTGGATATTTATAACAACTCGGCACACTATAAAAAAAACTGTCTGAGCCATGACAGGATTTCTGAAACTTCCAAGACATATGACTTCTATAAAAGACAATGAAGCGCCGGAACGTGAAATAAAATATTGAGCAATCAGATAAAATAAACTCTCACATTTGTAACATAAACAAACTAAGTCTCTGCATAAACGTACACAGCCATTAAACAAATCCAGGCTGTTCCTTTATGATAGGGGTCAAAATGCTTTGATTTTGAAGCTACACAGGCGACTACAGGGAGAGAGGCGACCATCAATCTTCTCTAATCTTTGGCCCAATAAGCACTAGGTCAGCCTCAGAGCAGATAATAATCTCTGCAACTACAAACACAAACTATCCATCCACAGAGAGGAAAGAAGTATTTATATAATCCTATATAAAGCACATGTTCTCCTCTGATCAGCATTACACCATTCACAATCCATCACCATTAAAGATGAGTCACTATGAAAACACATTACATGTCCTGGATTATACTCCAGAGCTGCACTCACTATTCTGCTGATGCAGTCACTGTGTACATACATCACATTACTGATCCTGAGTTACATCCTGTATTATACTCCAGAGCTGCACTCACTATTCTGCTGGTGCAGTCACTGTGTACATACATTACATTACTGATCCTGAGTTACATCCTGTATTATACTCCAGAGCTGCACTCACTATCCTGCTGGTGCAGTCACTGTGTACATACATTACATTACTGATCCCGAGTTACATCCTGTATTATACCCCAGAGCTGCACTCACTCAGTGTCCAGTCACTGGTGTCAGCTGATGGGACTACTGCTCCCATCAGCCGACCCCCTGCTGCCGTTAATAACAGAGAGAGCAGGAGCGGCTGATGGGAGTATTCATCAACCGCTCCTGCGCTGTAAATAAATAATTTAAAAAAACCCCGGTGTGGGTTTCCCTGTGATTTTGATAACATGCCAGGCAAACTCATAGCTGGGAGCTGCAACCCTCAGCTATCAGCAAGGCTGGTTAAGAATAGAGGGGTCCCACACCATAATTTATAATTATTGAAATAATAATAATTAAAAAAAAAAAAACAGTGTGGGGTCCCCTTCATTTTTGGCAACCAGCCTTGCTAAAGCAGACAGCTGGGGCCATGGATTCTCAGGCTGGTAAGGGGCCATGAATATTGGCTACCCCAGCCTAAAAATAACAGTCTGCAGCTCAAATTCACGGCCATTTTTTTTATTATTGGGGACCCCTCTATTCTTGATAACCAGCCTTGCTAAAGCTGACAGCTGAGGGTTGCAGCCCCCAACTGTGAGTTTTTCCTGGTTGGTTATCAAAAATACAGGGGATCTCAAGCATTTCTGTTTGTTTTTTTAAATTATTTACAGCGCAGGCAGATGAATACTCCCATGAGCCGCTCCTGCTCTCACTGTTATTAAAGGCTTCAAGCGTTGGCTGATGGGAGCAGTAGTCCTATCAGCTGACACCAATGACCGGAGGTAAAGTTTATACCTCCAATCAAGGGTTGCGGGCTCACGCTGTCATTTGACAGCGAGGGCACCGCCGCTGTCTGATCGGCGGGGGGATGATTTTACCGTCGATCAGAAGCGGTGTTTGCCATGCACATGACAGCACAACAAATACCCGTGCCCGAAGAGTAGGTGTTCGGTATGGATGCCGAAATTTACTGTTCGGGTTCGCCCATCTCTAATAGCAGGCACTTCATAGTAACCCTCCCTATATAATCTCTGGCTAGAACAGACGAGGCAGGAGATGCGTCCTGTGTGTTTCTGTATATACTTGTGTACTCCTCATCCAGACTGTTTCCCTCCGTTACTGTGTTTATACTGTAACTGAATCTTCGCACACACATCTAGGCTTATAAACAAGAATGAAACTGATTATCGTTCTGAATTCTTTGGGGATCAACTAATTTTAGCTCTTTTTTATGCCGAGGACTGTAGCTTCATAGCACAGCTGTGATTTCACAGGGACTGATCAGGACCTGACTCAAAGAGAGCTTTACAGCTCCCCCTGCAGGTGACAGCCAGTACTAGAAGACGGTGACCATCTAGGGTCACATTCAGAACAATTTACGGGAAAAAAAAACCTGGTTATTAGACGAAAGAAAAAACATGAACATAATTTTGTAATTGTCACAGGTTCCTTCACCGGTACCACACAATCAACAGAGCCAGCGAAGTGTGAACAATTCCAAGATCTTTATTTAGGCAAAAGTACGAAAGGTCCATATACGATCCACCACACAAAGGATACAAATATTCCAGAACACAAATGCAGTTCAGTAACAGGATAAAAGCCCAACAATCCAGCACAGAGGATAAAATATGGTCCATACGCTTCCCCTTCTCTCTTTAAGTGCTGTGTTCACTTCATAGTTCCAAACAAGACTGATCTGTGTCTCACCTCCCCATTCACAGGTTAGGGGGGTGGGTCACAGGGGCTCATTGTTTCAACAAGCTAGGTCAACATGTCATTAGCATATTAGGAAACAACATTATTCACTGACCCTGTGGAGAGACAACAACACAGAACTGTGGGGAGAACATCAGATGGCAAATAACAACTCAACACCATGAAAATAAGTAAAATAGAAATACACACAAAATGATACCCACATAACAGATCACACCATCACAGTAATAAACTACGGTTGCCTAATGAGAACTAAGACATTAAATTTATAGTCTGGGAAAGATATGCAATTTTTCAATTGTCTCATGAAAATGTGTCCACTAGGCGGCCCTATGACAAGTATATACCGAAACGCATTGGTGAGTTGCCTTCTACTTTCAGGTCTCTGTGACATTTAGACCATCCAGACACAATACTAATAAGTTAGAAACATAAATGTTACATATTTACACTCACTTTGCAAATATGCAGCGTAAAAGTTTTCTTCACTTTGAAAAAAAAAAAGGCTAACTTTGATATAATGCAAAATGCAGGATGTGTATATCATCCCGCCATTGTGATGGCAGCCCACATGGTGCTGACAGACGGGAGGAGGATGCATTAAACGTGGCCATAGATGTACAAGGAGCACGGCGCATAGATGTAGAAGGAGCACGGAGCACAGATGTGCAAGGAGGACGACGCATAGATGTACAAGGAGCACGACGCGCAGATGTGCAAGGAGGGCGGCGCGTAGATGTACAAGGAGCACGACTTATAGATGTGCAAGGAGGACGGCGTGCAGATGTGCAAGGAGGATGGCGTGCAGATGTGCGAGGAGGACGGCGTGCAGATGTACAAGGAGCACAGAGTGCAGATGTACAAGGAGCACAGAGTGCAGATGTACAAGGAGCACGGAGTGCAGATGTACAAGGAGCACGGAGCACAGATGTGCAAGGAGGACGACACGCAGATGTACAAGGAGCAGAGTACAAATGTACTAGGAGCACAGCGTGCAGATGTACAAGGCGCATGATGCGCAGATGTACAAGGATCACGGCGCGTATATGTACAAGGAGCACGGTGCACAGATGTACAAGGAACATGGAGCGCAGATTACAAGGAGCACAGCGTGCAGATGTACAAGGAGCATGGAACGCAGATTACAAGGAGCATGGAACGCAGATTACAAGGAGCACAGCGTGCAGATGTACAGGGAGCACGGCGTGCATATGTACAAGGAGCACTGCATGCATATGTACAGGGAGCACGGAGCGCAGATGTACAAGGAGCACGGCGTGCAGATGTACAGGGAGCACGGCGTGCAGACGTACAAGGAGCATGATGCGCAAATGTACAAGGAGCACGGCGCACAGATGTAAAAGGAGCACGAGGCAGAGATGTGCAAGGAGCATTGTCACGATTCCTTAGCCGCGGCCAGCAGTTTGTCACAAAATCCCCAGGGATTCCTGACCACTGCCACCAATATGTCACGGATTGGGGTGACTTTAGACCAACAGACGGCTATCACATGTGCAGGGGGCTTATCTTAGTTATCCCTCCACTGCCACAATGTGATAAAAAAAACACACACAAGGCTATTGACCTCTTAGTTTACAGCAGGGGCTTATTCTAGGTATCCCACTGCTCTTCAATATACCATGAACTGCAGGGATTTATGTATCCCACTTACAGTTCCACTTAACACTTGCAGCTCTCTGGCGCCCCCTTTACCCGCAGGTCAGATTAGGTACTGCACCTAGGGTAATTAGTCGCCAGAAAGGCTGCCTGCTATGTACGGGCTATTGGGCACGCTGCAGCGACACGATAACTACTCCCACTCAGGCAGGAACAATAATTATTAACGCCGCAGTCGCTACAACATCACCCAAAAGCCTGCACGGTATCGCTGCCACCAGCTTCGATTAAACGGGTCCAAAGCCAACCCAAAACAGTAGCGTAATTCCCTTCAGGAGACTTAGGGTACGTTTTAAAGCAGGAGAACGAATCTAGTATTAAATAATATACTCATAAAGTTTATGCAGTGTTTATAAAAAGTTCCATAAAGATGTTACAATATGAGACAATTGCAAATATGTACAAGGTAATTATAACATAAAGGGATTTAAAGGAGAAAAGATAACTCCCATGTTCTCAGAGCATTGCATTGCAGGCAACCATACATCCCAGCTCATTGGACGTGCTCAGGGCTCTCCAGGAAAAGACAAGACGTCCTGCTGGGGAGCCTGCCACAAACTTAAAACCTGCAGCTAGTGACATCACAGAAAGGCTGGCTTATCCAGACCCTCCTCTCTCTACATTCTGAGTACTTCAACCTTAAATTTATCTACTTTCTATAACTTCGCTACAAAACATGTCATAGTCGTAACAAACCCAGCATTCATCTCGGATTAACGTGGGCATTCTAATGAGATCAAATATGTCCTGTCTGGGATACATATTTACCGAGAAATCCCTACTTCTTTACCAGATGGAGTTAGACGCCCGTGTCTAGAGTGATGGGTAGATCCATCGAGGGAGAATAAGAATATATATTTTTGTGTTCCCATCTTAAATGATTTGCCTAATATCTTACAAAAACCAAACAAAGAACTTTCATGGATTCTAGAAGTTTCTAGTCCAGTTATAGCTGGACAAGAGCTTACACGGCAGGAAATGCCGGTCGTAAATACCTTGGCTCTCATAAAACCCCCACACTCTCTGAGAAGGAAAGCTAAATCCTGAAGTAATGGGAAGGGGGGGTTTTGAGCCCAGTGTCTGCCATGTGTTCTTGGGGACCATGGTCAGAAGTGCAAAAATCCCTCAGCTGGTGCTAACAGGCAGAGAAACTACTACTTATATTATACATTTTCCTCACAGCACGGTGCACAGATGTACAAGGAGAACAGTGCACAGATGTACAAGGAGCACGGCGCGAAGATGTACCAGGAGCACGGCATGCATATGTACAAGGAGCACGGTGCGCAGATGTACAAGGAGCACGGAACGCAGATTACAAGGAGCACAGCACGCAGATGTACAGGGAGCACGGCGTGCATATGTACAAGGAGCACGGCATGCATATCTACAGGGAGCACGGAGCGCAGATGTACAAGGAGCACGGCGTGCAGATGTACAAGGAGCATGATGCGCAAATGTACAAGGAGCACGGTGCACAGATGTAAAAGGAGCACGACACAGATGTGCAAAGAGGACGGTGCGCAGATGTGTAAGGAGGACGGCGCGCAGATGTGCAAGGAGGACGGCGCGCAGATGTACAAGGAGCACGGCGCACAGATGTACAAGGAGCACGGAGCGCAGATTACAAGGAGCACGGCGCACAGATGCACAGGGAGCACGGAGCGCAGATGCACAGGGAGCACGGCATGCATATGTACAGGGGTGGGCAGGAGCTGGCGTGATACCCTATGTACTAGTGGTATGTTCACATATTTACTTTTTATATATGCATGTCTTGGATTTTCTTATATGACATCGGTATATTATGTGAACCTCTGTATAATACTGTGTAAGAGTCATGTCGGTCTGGTAGTCGGGGGCAGGTATATCTCGCCCAGGTACTTGTCCTATGTGAATTAGGCCGCTCAGTATTTTCAGGATACTCAGGGGTTAATAAGTGTAGGAATAAAGGATGACCAGCTGGGGGTTTCCGGCGTCAGCCTGGGGCACACAGAATGCCTGTCTGTGTGAGACAAACGTGAGTGAGAGCTGTGCTCATGATCTGTGTAATGTTAGCTGGGAGGGAGAAGCCCCCCCAGTTGTTAGATAGCAACGTATTTGTTTAGTTAGCGCCGGACAGGCTAGGATTTATTTTATGTTTTGTTTTTTCTATTTGCTTTCACTTTAATAAACCTGACCTGAGGTCAGTCAACTTGGAAACCTGCTGCCGCCTCAGAATTCAATGCGCAAACCACGTGACCTTTGACCCCAGCAAAGGCGATCCCAGAGTGTTTTGTCACATTGTTGTGGAGAACGCGGGCATCGCGTGGCAGGCGACAGTATGGAAGACGTGGTGAAAGCCCTAGTACAGTCCACTGCCGTACAGCAGCAGGCCACTGCCGCACAGCATGAAGCTAATCGCTTGATGGCCGCACAGCTGAAGGAGTTAGTGGACATGACGGCTGCAGACCGCCACCTTCTCCAACAGGTGGCGCAGCGCCTGGTGAGCATGCCTGATGTGGACCCGGAAGCAGAGTCCAGAAGGATCCATGTGAGTCGATACTGGCAAAAGCTGACTGCAGAAGATGACGTCGAGGCATACCTGACAACGTTTGAGCGGACGGCGTTGAGGGAGAAGTGGCCGAAGGCACGATGGGCCGATTTGATTGCTCCGTTTCTCTCCGGCGAGGCCCAAAAAGCTTACCATGACTTAGACCCGGAAGTCGCTAAGGACTTTGAGAAGCTGAAAGTTGAGATCCTGGCCCGGCTAGGTGTGACAACGGCTGTCTGTGCACAGAGGGTACATCAGTGGACATACCAGCCAGATAAACCGCCGCGGTCTCAGATGTTCGACCTGATTTACTTGACAAAGAAATGGCTGCAACCCGAGGTACTGACAACCCCAGAAATAATCCAGCGGGTTGTCCTGGACAAGTATCTGAGAGTGCTACCTCCAGCGCTGAAAAGGTAGGTAAGCCAAGGAAATCCCACGACAGCGGATCAACTTGTGGAGTTGGTCGAGCGTTATTCCGTGGCAGAAGGACTTCCCGACGAAACCGCTAGCACCCGGTCTGTGCCTTCTCCTCGTGGAACCGGTAAGACTGTTCCAGCGGCTACGGGTGAAGGAAAATCGCTAAAAACTGTGGGGGAGGAACCCGGGACTGCTCGCACTCCGAGACCGAGAGTATTGGACGGTGGTCTCAGTAGGGGGCCTGTTAGGTGTTTCCGCTGCCGTGAGAAGGGCCATGTTTCTGCGAACTGTCCTGTTAGCACTGAACCCATGCAGTGCGATGTTATAGACTCTAAGAAACGCATGTCTTTGGTTACACGGCTGGTGAATGTGAATGCGGGTCAAAATGATATAGCAAAACACCTGTGTGAATTATCTGTTGATGGGAAAAGTGTTGTGGCGTTACTAGATTCTGGAAGTGTGGTGACTCTGGTGAAAGCTAGTCTGGTGGCACTTCCGTCTGGTTCGTCTGACAAATTTTCTGTAACGTGTGTGCATGGTGACACCTGCTCGTACTTAACAGCGGTCATATCGATTTCCACCCCCTATGGGTCTGTGCAACACAAAGTGGGACTCGTTCCAGCATTGTTACAGGATGTAATCCTGGGTAGGGATTTTCCCCATTTCTGGCAGTTGTGGGAAAATCAGTTGCTCCGTCATGGTAGCTGTGAATCTTTTCCCATGCCATCTGGAAGTCCTGAACTCCTAGAGGAGGTCCCACAGGAAGACGTTGCTGGGGAGGTTGTTGAATCTAACCTTCAGTACCCCTTCTCAGTTCTGGCGGGGGAAACTGAGGAAACTCAGCGAGAGGCGGAGGCAGACAGCCATCCCGCACCCTGCCTGCCAGATTTGGGAGTTCAGTTGGATGACTTCCACAGCGAACAAATGAAAGATCCTACCCTGACTCAGGCTAGGAAAAATGTAAAAGTGATAGATAGCGTACCCGTAGAACCTGACACTAGGCTAGCGTACCCGTACATGGTTCTTGAAAATGATTTACTCTACCAGGTAGGGAAAAAAGGGGAAGACACTGTGCAGCAGTTAGTGGTACCCAAACCTTATCGGCGGAAGGTACTGGACCTGGCCCACGGACATATAATGGGGGGACATCTGGGGGTACAAAAAACCACAGAAAGGATATTGCATTGTTTTGTGTGGCCTGGAATACACAATGATGTGCGTAACTATTGTGAGTCCTGTCCAGAGTGCCAAATCTCGGCACCTAAACCTCGGTTCTGTAGCCCTTTGGTACCCCTCCCTATCATTGGGGTCCCATTTGAGAGAATTGGGATGGATTTGGTTGGGCCCCTTCCCCGGTCTGCACGTGGGCACCAACATATCCTCGTCATCATGGACTATGCCACTCGCTACCCGGAAGCCATCCCTTTGCGTAACACGGCTACCAAAACGATCGCCAAAGAATTGGTGCAAGTGTTTAGTCGGGTAGGAATTCCAAAACAGATACTCACCGACCAGGGGACTCCCTTTATGTCGAGGGTAATGAACGAGCTCTGCAGACTCTTACAAATAGATCCATTGCGTACATCTGTCTATCACCCTCAAACAGATGGGTTAGTTGAGCGGTTCAATAAAACCTTAAAACAGATGCTCCGGAAGGCGTTAGACAAAGATGGGAAGAACTGGGATTACTTGTTACCCTATTTGCTGTTTGCCATTAGGAAAGTTCACCAGTCTTCCACAGGATTCTCGCCTTTCGAGCTATTATACGCCCGTCGACCCTGTGGACTGTTGGACGTCGCAAAAGAAACCTGGGAAGGTCAAGTCACTCCCTTTAAAACGGTGATAGACCATGTAACGCAAATGCAGGACCGTATTGCTGCTGTCATGCCCATTGTTAGGGAACATATGTTACAGGCCCAGGGAGCCCAGAGGCAAAGTTATGATAGAGGCGCCAAGGTCCGTACGTTTGCACCCGGGGATAGGGTGTTGATCCTAATTCCGACGGTGGATAGTACATTTCTGGCGAAATGGCAGGGCCCCTTTGAGGTCGTGGAACGAGTTGGTGAAATGAACTATAAAGTGCACCAGCCTGGTAAGAGAAAACCAGAACAGATTTATCATGTGAATCTGATAAAACCCTGGAAAGACCACGCTGCCCTAACAGAGGATCTGCCCTGTCCGGTTTGCTCACCTACCGTACCCGAGGTGCAGATTGCCGAGACTCTCTCTGAACGTCAAAAATCTGAGGTTAAGCAGTTTTTGTTACAGAACCAACAGTTTTTCTCGGAAAAACCTGGCCAGACTAAGCTAGTGAAACATGAGATTGTCACAGAGCCTGGTGTCACAGTTCATGTGAAGCCATACCGGATTCCGGAAGCACGCCGTGAAGCCGTCTCCCGGGAGGTGAAGGCAATGTTGGACTTAGGAGTCATTGAAGAGTCGCACAGCGCCTGGTCCAGTCCAATCGTGTTGATACCTAAGCCGGATGGCTCTATACGGTTTTGCAATGACTTTAGGAAACAATGCGGTTTCTAAATTTGATGCGTACCCTATGCCCAGGGTCGATGAGTTGATCGACCGGCTTGGTAAAGCCCGATACATTACGACCCTGGATCTAACAAAGGGGTAGTGGCAGATCCCTCTGGCCGAGGCGGCCAGAGAGAAGACGGCATTTGCTA
This sequence comes from Ranitomeya variabilis, assembly GCF_051348905.1. NCBI lineage: Eukaryota > Metazoa > Chordata > Amphibia > Anura > Dendrobatidae > Ranitomeya > Ranitomeya variabilis. The sequence continues at coordinate 618,603,017 of NC_135233.1, forward strand.
CACCGGAAGGGCTGTTCCAGTATATCTACATGCCGTTTGGACTTCACGGAGCCCCAGCAACGTTCCAGAGATTGATGGATCGAGTCTTGAGGCCCCACAGGCAGTACGCTTCTGCCTACCTAGACGACATCATAATTTACAGCATGGACTGGGAAGCTCACCTCCGGAAGGTACATGCGGTGATTGATGACCTGCGAGACGCAGGCTTAACGGCGAATCCCAAGAAATGTCACATCGGCCTTGAAGAAGCCCGATACTTGGGCTACGTGATTGGCAGAGGAGTGGTTAAACCCCAGATCGACAAAATACAGGCAATTCAGGGCTGGCCGCAACCAGTGAACAAGAAACAAGTTCAAGCTTTCCTGGGCATTGCCGGCTATTATCGCCGGTTCATACCCAACTTTGCGGCCATGGCTACCCCCTTGACGGATCTTACCAAAGGGAGGGATTCCGTCATGGTAAAATGGACCTCAGCGGCTGAAGAGGCCTTCCACAGTTTGAAACGGGCTTTGTGCTCTCAGCCCATACTAGTGACTCCTGATTTCAGCAGCGAGTTTGTGGTGCAAACTGATGCTTCTGATACTGGTGTCGGAGCTGTACTTTCCCAGGTAAGGGACGGAGTCGAACACCCGGTCCTCTACCTCAGTCGGAAACTGAATGTACATGAGCAGAGGTATGCCGTGGTTGAAAAAGAGTGCCTAGCCATCAAATGGGCTCTCGACTCCCTCAAGTATTACCTGGCAGGTAGGAAGTTTAGGCTGGTCACGGACCATGCCCCTCTCAAGTGGATGCACCTCCACAAGGACCGTAATAGTCGGGTGACCCGGTGGTTCCTTGCCCTGCAGGCTTACTCCTTCACGGTGGAGCACCGCCCCGGGGTGCAGATGGGGAACACTGATGCCCTGTCCCGAGTACACTGTTTCGAGAGTATTCTTGCTCGACCTGAGTGGTCTGAGCAGGGGGGGAGGATATGTAAGAGTCATGTCGGTCTGGTAGTCGGGGGCAGGTATATCTCGCCCAGGTACTTGTCCTATGTGAATTAGGCCGCTCAGTATTTTCAGGATACTCAGGGGTTAATAAGTGTAGGAATAAAGGATGACCAGCTGGGGGTTTCCGGCGTCAGCCTGGGGCACACAGAATGCCTGTCTGTGTGAGACAAACGTGAGTGAGAGCTGTGCTCATGATCTGTGTAATGTTAGCTGGGAGGGAGAAGCCCCCCCCAGTTGTTAGATAGCAACGTATTTGTTTAGTTAGCGCCGGACAGGCTAGGATTTATTTTATGTTTTGTTTTTTCTATTTGCTTTCACTTTAATAAACCTGACCTGAGGTCAGTCAACTTGGAAACCTGCTGTCGCCTCAGAATTCAATGCGCAAACCACGTGACCTTTGACCCCAGCAAAGGCGATCCCAGAGTGTTTTGTCACATACTGCTACCTTATATTTTGAGACAGTATGTTCCAAATACTATTATAAGACATTGCCATAGGATCATTAATGTGAACCCACTATGTACCGTATATATTGTGCCTTATTTGGTACTATTTACTGGCTTTTACTTGGGGATCATCACCTCCCTCCTAGTTTCCATGTGGTTTGTTCTCACACATCCCCTATTTTGCTGACCATGTTCTTTGTTGTACATCTATTTAATAAACTTTTTCTATGTAATTCATTATTTATTGGACTATGGCACTAATTTTTTCTAGTGGTTTAGCTGTATAAGCAATAGTGTGTCCCACACTCTTCCATGCAGTGGCTGATTATATAGGATAATCGTACATGGTACTAGGTCTATACTATCCCATAGCAGCCTGCAGTGTTTGCCTTGTCTTCTAGATGTACAAGGAGCACGGCACGAAGATGTACCGGGAGAATGGCGCAGGAGCACGGCGCACAGATGTACAAGGAGCGAAGATGTACCCAGAGCATGGCGCGCAAATGTACAAGGAGCACGGGGCGCAGGTGTACAAGGAGCACTGGGCGCAGGTGTACAATGAGCATGGAGTACAGATGAGGGGACGAAGAGACACAAATTAAACATCTGGTAAACAATAAAATAATGGAAACTTGTAAAGAAGAGAAAAACTATGAGAGAAGCACTACAATGATGAAACACGTAAATATATATGTCCCTTTCTGGAAACCGTCACATTCTCACCAGAGAGGTTTGTCCACAATTGTCTGTGAATTCACATTTTTTACTTTATGGTTCAGCACTTTTAAAGATCGGCTACTGATCTGTGATCATCGTGAATCTGCCTCTGGCATCCTTTGGAGGATTGGGGCATGGATGGAAGAATAACTATACAGATAAGGGAATGGTGATTTCAGCTACTTGGGCGGCTGAGGAGGATGTTGAGAGTTATCCCAGGAGAGACATTAGCCGGGATGTCTCTCCGCTCGTATGTACAGTGGATCAGTCCGATTCATACTTGTAAATGACGGTGAATTACCGAGTGTTCTCGCTTCTTTCCGAGCCTGACTCCTGCGGCTCAGTACAGGAGTACGGCGGGGATTCCTGAGCTCCTCGGGGTTTATGGCTGTGAATCCTCCTTTCATTCATGAGAATTTATTTTTATGGCAGCTGCTTCTTTCTATGCTCCCGATACAAATATATTCTTATCTTTCTATAAATCATTGGGCTAACCTCACTACCCCGAATATATGAATAATGGTCCAAAACTCAGTCCTGTTCTCCTGCAGTGTCGGGATCACTGCTACTTGCCTGATAAAGGCCAATGGAAGCCAAATCATGGCGGTAACTTGTGCATTTCTTAAGATGAACTAGAGAAACGTCAAGCTTTATTCTATCTCCGTTCCCTCAGATTGTAGAATATTCAGTGCTTGGGACTTTCTAAATTTAGGATCCGGGGATCGAACATCTGCAAGGAGCACATGGGTTCGCTAAGGTCTCCATTTTCATCCCATACTTTACTTGCCGGCCGCCTCTGTCCTCGCAGGAGCGAGTGGTCAGAGATGGCAGAGTAGACGTGGTGTATACCGCTCAGGAAACCGTAATAGTCCCAGCGATCAGGGGGTTACCAGCTGCCAGAAGACCCTCTACAGTGACCTCAGGGGCCTGAATTTTCCCTGTAACTGGGACTGATCTAGCAGCCCCAAGTTACAGGGAAATCAGCAATAAAAAATATAGATACATTGTGATGATGAACTGGATCCCAAAGGTTTTTAATGTAGAAGCTAGTGCTATATGTGAGCGTTACAAGAATCCAAAGTGCTGTGCGGTTATTAGGATCACTCAATGTAAATATATATATATATATATATATATATATATATATATATATATATATATATACACACAAAGCTCTCGCTCTGAGAAAAATGCAGGGAAAAAAGCCAAGGAAATAGAATCTCCAGTGTTAAAGTTGTCACGTTCCACAAGTATCTCAGACAGCGATGAATCTAAATAAGGGGCTTGGAAAGTGTCATTTATGGCCGTAAAGTGTGCGCCCCGCCCTGACAATTCTTCTTACGTTTTTCCTCTGAGATCAGCTATTTACAGTGCCTATAAACACTAAGATTATTGGGCAAGAATTACTACTGGCTTCCAAAATATTAAATAAAATAGACGGAGAACGCAACATCTGGATGAGAAGACGAGCAGCAGCAATTCCAAATATGATTATTATGTATGGAGAATGGAATTGGCCATAAAATATCCAGTACGTTGGCCCCCTGGGGCAGAGGAGGCAGGAGAGATGACAGTGACAGATGATTAATCAATGTAAGCCATAGAAATTCACATGTCAATCAAAGATGGTGACTCACGGCCGCCTGTCACGGATGCACAGATGTGAAATAACATCGGCTGGTTGAGTAGAGGGGCAGATTTTACGCCATCGTACAGACAGGCACGACGGGGACTGGTTTGTGTACATTTAAAGCTCCCAATTAGACGCACGGCGGAGCCGGATGCACGTGGGATTACTTAACTTTGCGTGCAAACCGCTGACCCTGGACAGGATCGGATCAAATTAGGAACCAAAGTGATGTAATTTGCTCCAGAGGACACGAAAGGTTAGAAATTGCATTGATTCAATGGAAATAACTAGGGGCTACAATAAGCTGCAGGCAAAAATGAGAATAGAAAGCGGAGCAAGATATGAAGAGCCAAAAACTGGGGTCCAAGCGGCTCCTTCACAGCAGGAACCTAAAGTGACAGAGCGCATCCATCATCCGCAGATGACTGGCTGCAATAATCCTTAATAAAGCACCTGCCGGCAATTGCAAACACTTAGTCCTTTTGGGTTGGGAAGTCTTGGCTACGGATGGTCCTCTGAGCCCCAATATCCCTCACCGGTGTTCCTGTAAGCACGGATGAGCCCTCCGTTACCCGTCTGTCCTAGGACATGGGAAAGGAGGGGGTTCTGTACATTTGGAAAGGGGTCTTTTCAGCAGGAATGGCTACTGACACTTAGGAGAATCTAGAGAAAAAACTAAACTTTTCGGTCCAGAACATCAGTCAATTAGGACAGCTTCTAGTAAAATATCACGACCAAGGGGAATTTCAGGACATTTTACTGAGATGCAAAACATATTCAATAGGGAAAACATTGGGCCACTCCACGCTTTTTATTATCGCAGCTCCAATTAGTGCGATCAGATAATGACCAGATGCACATGTTCTCAGGGACCCCATGTGTCGCTCGCCCTAAAAAAAAACAAAAAAAAACCAAAACACTACAGGGGTTTAGGTGTTGACGACTTTGTATTATTTGATTTCTAGCATAAAGGGAATGAAGTCACCAAAACACCTGGGACTGACTGCAATGGTGTCTGCCAGTTGGACGCCGTCCGGTGTCGTTACCGCAGCTTCTGCAACAACAGAGGCTTTACTGTAAGGTCTCTACGAATCGGCGCAGGGATACACCCGCGAGGGGATTAAAGTGGTGGCCTGCATAATCCGGATGGATCGCACCTCGCTGAACGCAGCTCATCATAACCCCCGCGTTGTCTGATCCGACGTGAGCGGCCGGCGCGCGCTTTATTTCTTACAGCTGATGGCAGCCTCACTTAATTACAGGGGTGGGAGGCAAGTAATTGCTCATAAGTCCCGAATAGATATTTCATAGCCGATTGTTACAGGCATCCAAAGGAAAGCGTTCCCAAGAAATATTAATGGATTGGCAGGTTCCTCGACATTTACATATGAAGTGAGCACATAAAAGGCCAGAAACATCTGTGCAGAATAACGATGTGCCAAGTAACCATGCACACGGAGCAGACCAGAGCAAATATTTCCACTGCATTAAAAACTTCCTATTCAAAAAAAATAAGAGGGGCCACAAAACGGACCGGGGGACCACTGCATGAGCAAAAGGGGAGAAGAACGGTCATACGACCAAAGCAATGGAGACAGCTGGGCCGTGCGTCCATCCTCAAATGTACCCGCCATGTCACAATGTGGTCCGTGCACCTGGAGATTTTTGGATCTTTAAGTTACTGAGCGATGTCTGAGAAATCTTATTTATGGGAATAACCTGTCGTACGATGTCCCATACATTAAGGATCTCTGGGTAACTTGTGGTCCATGGTTGGAGTGAAGGTTGCCATGTTGGTCATCGATTCTGTCGGGAATCTATGGTCTGAATTTGCACCCACAGGTTCGTCTTTTCATTTAACTAAAAAAAGAACAATCCAACAACTTTTGCTATTGTTGGGTATTTGTTATGGTCGTGCGGATCACTAGAAAACGGCCCAAGTTGGCCTTTCTTGGCTGAACAATATGTCCAACGCATCGCACCGGTGCTTAGATGTGAAGATGTCGGCCATCGTGGTGGGGTCTTTAAATACTTTGTTCTTTTAAATCATGGTAAATGGTATGGTACCAGTTTATATAAATAAACGCATGATAATTGCACTCGATAAACATTCCAGTGATAATACCATATTAACAAGGCTAATTTTACACTTCCCGAAATTCCAGAAAAAAAAGAAAAAGAAAAGTTGCTCTTCTGACCTTCTTGAGCTTTCTGTCGGAGCGTGCGTCTCCCTCTCACATCAAGGGTCTGGCTTCTCCCTATGAGAACATCAGGCAGCGTCTAACCCGACTCCGAAAGAAAAATAAATACCGGGGAGGTCTGTGCCGTGGCCATGGACGGGGCCGGAAGTGACAAGGGACTGTTCGTGGAACTAGAAATTCCCATGCTTTTATTAAAAACAATCCAGGGAAGACTTCAAAGTCTTTTCTTAAATGGAAAAGCCCCAGAGCACTGGAACGTGTGATTTACTGCAAGTTATGCAAAATCAAGGCCGACTCCGTCACTGCAAAGGAAAACAAATCCATCCCCAGGCCAGAAAAGCAGCAGAAGTTAACATCCGAGGAGGCCGCCGACGTCCTTCTAACAAGTGGATGGCTTGGCGGATACTGCCTGATGTTTGATGAGGGAGTTTTTTCTTCCTACCTGAGAGACAGAGCTGGAGGATTATTATGATTAATGCTGGAAAATCTGATTCTTTCGCACAACGCCTGACCCGTATAATGAGCTGCACTGTGATAAGCGCTCTGACTTGCTGGGTATCCTGTGATTATCGTGTTCTCTTCTTCCGGCAGATTCGCCGTACGACTCTCTCACCGATTCTAGGTCACGCAGCTTGAAGGACGCCGGGGAAGAGTAATGCCTTCCAGTTGTGGAAATTACTGGCAGAAAACAATTGCTTGGAAATGTGCTTTATTACGGCAATAGTTTATACAGAAATCACACAGATCACGGCCGTCACACGACACGGACAAACCACTCTCAGATTTGTCTTTTCGCTCCCCCACCCCTCACAGATTCACGCCTTACATCCGGTATACTGTCTGCCTTAATGTACAATGGAGGAGGTCCAGGATTACGAAAGTGGAAAAGCGAGGAAACACCAGGATCCTTAAGAAGGCGCTGCCAAAGAATTTGCTAATTTGCTCAAATTATGATATATAGTCATAACTCGCGGCCGCCTCTCACACATTGTAAGAAAAAAAATGAATTAAAACCAGTAAGCAGCTGACCTAACTGCAAACAAGAACGTCCCGATGTGACTTTCCTGCAGATCGTTGCCAATGCAAGTGTTTGTTTTGAGAAGAGTAACTTGTGCCAATGTCCTGGCATGATTAGCAATGCAACCAGCCGCGGAACTCGCTCTCGAAAACTTCCACTAACCACCCAACGCATCCGACACCCCAATGTGTAGATATAAACTTTCAGAGATTTGTGCTTTCCACTCGCAGGAGGAGAGCGAGCGCTGCCGCAGGCTGCCATGTTTACAGTGTGCTTGCTGCCCAAGGACATATCAGTCAAACATTGCATTTCTGTCTCTTCTGACGGAAACCATACCCGACCACTCTGCAGCCAAGTGCGGTCTGGACACGTCAAATACGAGCGGGAAAGCTAATACAAGACTCTTCCTCCGGCCAGAGCAGCCGATCTGCAATCACAAAACCAATGCCCCCAAATGGAGAAATGTGAGCAACATACGGCCGAACCCCGTCACACAAGAGCAGGCTGGAGGCACGGGCATGAAAAGCGACACGCATTGCTCTAGGAGTGATCCATGCCTATATAATCAGGACTATAAAACCATGGCAAGAAATAATGATATCACACGCTCGGTGGGACAGGGGGCGAGAATACGAGTGATCTCGTGCCGTGCAATTATCTACATCCAGAAATTCCTTCCTGTAATGGTCTATCATTGGGACTAATTATACCGGGAGTCCCCGGGGCAAGAAATGCCCGCCATCAAACAGTGGAAAACAAGCTGGGACAGATGTGTGTGTGGCGGCGTCTGTCCTCTGTATACTCAGCCTGTTGGTCTGGGCCTTAAATACTAACGGATTATAATAAATGGATTAAACGTGGATTAAACATTGTGGTATCTGACAGAGAAGCGTAACGTGTGCGTACTGTAAGGAGAGGAGGCAGGTAAAAATCTGCTGATCTGTCCTGACCCCGCGGTCATGGCACAGAGCAGGTCACGTACCTTCAGCGTTGAGGGTGATAAGCGTCACGTTGTTCCCCACGTTGGAGTTTCCTGACTGACCACAGCAGGACAAGGTGTCGCTGGCTTCGGACCCGCTGTCGTCATCGTTATGGCTGTCCTCGGGGCCGGGGACCTTCACCACAATAGTGTTGTGCCTCCGTCCGCTGGCACTGGAACATAATCAGACAACATCTTTAACACCCGGTGGCACATGAAGTGTATGAGCAGAAACACATGTCAGTTTTATAGCACCATCGTCATTTGCCATGTGGTGCAATACTGACATCAAATATAAAATAACAACGTCTCCTGATAATCTGAGGGAATGATTTGGTGAGAAAATGATCTAAAAGAAAAATTGTGAAACAATTTTTGGAGCGTTCTCGTGAATGATAAACTTGTAATAGAAATGTCAGAATCATCTGCAAATACTGACGATTAAAGACACAAAACAGCCACATAGACAAATGGGACCCCTGAAAATGTCACTCTGGGATGTGTAGTTCTGAACAGACCTCCGCTCCTCCCATCCACAGCATTAGTGCAGGCGACATACTGAGAGACAGTAAGGGTATGTGCACACGTCAGGATTTCTTGCAGAAATTTCCTGAAGAAAACCGGAAATTTTCTGCAAGAAATCCGCATTTTTTTTTTGCGGTTTTTTTCCGTTTTTTTCGCTTTTTTTTAGCATTCTGCAAGCGTAATTAGCTTGCAGAATGCTAAAGTTTTCCAAGCGATCTGTAGCATCGCTTGGAAAACTGACTGACAGGTTGGTCACACTTGTCAAACATAGCGTTTGACAAGTGTGACCAACTTTTTACTATAGATGCTGCTTTTGCAGCATCTATAGTAAAAGATAGAATGTTTAAAAATAATAAAAAAAATAAAAAAAATGCTTATACTCACCCGCAGACAGCTGATCTCCTCACCGGCGTCCGTTCCGTATAGATGGTGTGTGCGCACAGGACCTTCCATGACGTCGCGGTCACGTGAGCGGTCACATGACCGCTCACGACCAATCACAAGACAGTGACGTCATCGGCAGGTCCTTCACCGCACACCAGCTACAGGAACCGAAGCGGCAGCATGCAGCTGAGAGGCGGGAAGACATCGAAGGTGAGTATATCACTATTTTTTATTTTAATTCTTATTTTTTGACCACTTATATGGTGCCCAGTCCGTGGAGGAGAGTCTCCTCTCCTCCACCCTGGGTACCAACCGCACATAATCTGCTTACTTCCCGCATGGTGTGCACAGCCCCGTGCGGGAAGTAAGCAGATCAATGGACTCCTAGGTGTGCGGAATCCCCTGCAATTCCGCATTTTAATGAACATGTTGCTTTTTTTTTCCGCGATGCGATTTTTTCGCGGAAAAAAAGGCTACATTTGCACAAGAAATGAGGAATACACTGAAAATAATGGGAGGCATATGTTAGCGTTTTTTTCGCGTTTTTATCACGTTTTTATAGCGAAAAAACGCGAAAAAAACGCGAAAAATACTGAACGTGTGCACATGGCCTAACAGGTATTGTACACACCTGACTTGGGATAGCGGGGTCCCCTGGGGCAGTGTGCATGGCCATTAGCTGCCTGTCACAGAGGGAAATAATGAGGTACAGACATATGACTGCCTGCACCGTAAAAGATCTAGTGTGAAAACAATGGGCACTGAGAGTAATTGGCCAATAATTGTCTGAATGAGAGCTTTTGAGACCATTTGCCCCCATTAACAAGTCTGGGAAATCACGTGGTCAATCAGCTGACGAACAAACAAAACATTTGTTGGTCAGGTAATTAGTTCATGCGAGTCAGTACGTCATCACTATCTGCAGCACATTGCACCAGGTGAACCAGCGATGTGCTGCAGAGGCAATGTGCTGGCTGGATGAGGACAGACAATTGCATTAGCCATTGTTCTGCCTCCATACAGTTAATGTCGGCCTTACCCGAGCTCTGATCGGCTGCTGCTCCATATAACGGAGCCTCTACACCACCATGTGAACAGGCGATGTGCTGCAGATGCGGTCTGCTGGCTGGATGAGGACAGACCATTGCATTAGCCATTGTTCTGCCTCCATACAGGTAATGTTGGCCTTACACCAGCTCTGATCGGCCGCTGCTCCATATAACGGAGCCTCTACACCACCATGTGAACAGGCGATGTGCTGCAGATGCGGTCTGCTGGCTGGATGAGGACAGACCATTGCATTAGCCATTGTTCTGCCTCCATACAGGTAATGTCGGCCTTACACAAGCTCTGATCAGCCCCTGCTCCATATAACGGAGCCTCTACGCCACCATGTGAACAGGCGATGTGCTGCAGATGCGGTGTGCTGGCTGGATGAGGACAGACCATTGCATTAGCCATTGTTCTGCCTCCATACAGGTAATGTCGGCCTTACACCAGCTCTGATCGGCCTCTACACCTCGTTCTATGCAGGCACATTACCTATTGAGCATATTCTCCAGGCTTTCTGTCGCTCTGGTCATTGACTCCTCCTGACTCTCCAGTTTGGTCACCAGTGAGTTCTGTCTTTCATTGTTCAGGATTACCGTTGTCTGGGGTACAACACTATGAGAAAGTGAAGAAAAAAATGACGTGAAAGTTTAGGGATGGCACTGGACATCTGGTAAAACAATACAATGGAGAACTGGTGTCCGGAGCTGCCTGCGAAATACAGTAATGAGCATTCAGGAGAAACAGGACATGTCGCCCGCAGAGCCCCCCGGGGTGCCAAGATTTCCCTCCATGCCAGGACGCCCCAGCTAGTTACTGAGCATGCCCAATCATTATACATAGTTTTTCCATCAGACATATTACACTTTTTATATCAATGTTAAATGATCAATTATTTTCAGTCGCAGGGAAATGCATCCAAACAGGGAAAGTAATGGCTGACCAGCTTTCCACTTGGAGAGACCGGACAGAACGTAGTAATATTTATGCGGCCCTTGAGTGGAATCTCAGTTTCTCAGTATTACTGACAATTTTAAGAGTATGTAGCAGAGCCAATTGTGTCAGTTCTCGGATTTTTACGCTCGGCCTTATCACTTTGCAGAAGTTTAAGCGTATGTCACAATATATTCCAGCGCTCCGATCGCTGCCCCCAAAACAAACATCATAGCAGGGGAACTGGTCGGGCTTCAGTTTCCGAGTGCTCGCCGCAGAGTATTATAGTCTACTTTCTTCCACATAAAAACACTGGCATACAAGGTGGAAAAATAACTATGGCAAGCCGCAGAGGTAAGCCCAAGATCAGCTTTATTGACAACAGATCCTTCACTCATTTGACAAGTTTTGGACTTTTTTTTTTCTCTTCGTTTCCAAACTTCAGGGAAAAAAAAATATATAATAAAATTTTACCCATAAACATTAAATGCAGCTCCGGTAATTCAGGAGTCTGCACAATAATCAAGTTTCTAAATTACTCGCATGGCAAATTTAGCTTGTAAATAGCAGAAAGGGGGCCGTCAGGGTCTGTGCCGCGGGGGCTTATATCTCCGCACCGGGCGCGGGGCGTCCTGCTTCGTCTTCTGGGCTCCTGTGTCCATCGTGATTGCCAGCGTTATTAGATGGCATTCTTCCAGTAATGGATACAGGAACCTAGGAGACAAAATAGGACGCGCCGCGTCTAGTGCACAGAAAAGAGCAGCCAGAAGCACAGACCCGAGGACTTACTGAGCAAATTCAGACGTGATCACTGTGCAAAGTCCTGATCTGTGGCCGTATGTACCAGTCAACGCAATGCAACAGAATTATCGGATCTCAGCTTCACGTAGACTTCAGGCAGGAAACGAGCAAATCGGAGACTTTATGTCTGGGCGCAACTGGAGGCAAATAAGCGGGGCAGAATACAATGTGCATTTCATCCAAGAGCCTCTCATTAGATGAGCACCATATCACAGGGCGCACCGGTGCAGAATACCCCCCCATGTCCGCAGTCCGGGGAGCCGGCACACAGGCACTTAACAGACGGAGACTAGATGACCACCATATCACAGGACGTACCGGTGCAGAATACCCCCACGTCCACAGTCCGGGGAGCCGGCACACAGGCACGTAAAAGACGGAGACTAGATGAGCACCATATCATAGGACGCACTGGTGCAGAATACCCCCACCTCCACAGTCCGGGGAGCCGGCACACAGGCAAGTAACAGACGGAGACTAGATGAGCACCATATCATAGGAAGCACTGGTGCAGAAAACCCCCACGTCCACAATCCGGGGAGCCGGCACACAGGCACGTAAAAGACTGAGACTAGATGAGCACCGTATCATAGGACGTACCAATGCAGAAAACCCCCATGTGTACAGTCCGGGGAGCCGGCACACAGGCACGTAAAAGACGGAGACTAGATGAGCACCATATCATAGAATGTAAGGGTGCAGAATACCCCCACGTCCACAGCCCGGTGAGCCGGCACACAGGCACGTAAAAGACGGAGACGAGATGAGCACCATATTATAGGACGTACCGGTGCAAAATACCCCCACGTCCACAGTCCGGGGAGCCAACACACAGGCATGTAAAAGACGGAGACTAGATGAGCACCAAATCATAGGAAGCACTGGTGCAAAATACCCCCACGTCCACAGTCCGGGGAGCCGGCACACAGGCACGTAAAAGACTGAGACTAGATGAGCACCATATCATAGGACGTACCAATGCAGAAAACCCCCATGTGTAGAGTCCAGGGAGCCGGCACACAGGCACGTAAAAGACTGAGACTAGATGAGCACCATATCATAGAATGTACCAGTGCAGAATACCCCCACGTCCACAGTCCGGGGAGCCGGCACACAGGCATGTAAAAGATGGAGACTAGATGAGCACCATATTATAGGACGTACCGGTGCAGAATACCCCCACGTCCACAGTCCGGGGAGCCGGCACACAGGCATGTAAAAGACGGAGACTAGATGAGCACCATATCATAGGACGCACCGCTGCAGAATACCCCCACGTCCACAGTCCGAGGAGCAGACACACAGGCACGTAAAAGATGGAGACACAGACTTTACACGCTACTGATTTACAATCTTCCCTGCACACAATTAGGGTGGCCTTCACCTTCCTAATTGTCTCTTCCTGACCAGAGAAGTTTGGCTGCCATGTTGGTTTCCCGCTTGAATCCAATGAATGAGCCAAAAGTTCACTGTAACACTTCTGGGAACCGTAATTCTAAGGGGGTCGGTTTGTGCCTGCAATTTATAAGAATTGAGTGTGCTAACTTTATACTTTTTATGGCATAAATATATCATTTTTTCTCTGCCATAATTGTGGGCAACTCCCAAGCCAAAAGACCCACTGAACTACAAATACAGACTTCCGTACACATGTGGGGTTCAAGACGACGGAAATCCAAGACCGGAGTCACCAGGTTTCTCATATACACTTCATATAAATGTTTATATATATATATATATATATATATATATATATATATATATATATATATATATATATATAAAGTATGCATAAAGTATGTGTGTTATATATATATATGTCTATATATATATATATATATATATATATATATATATATATATATATATATAAACATTAGAAATTAATATACAACCAATCTGATCTCTCGCTTCACACATCTGAGTGACTGGTTCATTTTTATTAAAATGGAAAGTGGTAAGACCCCAAGGAATCCTGTAACCAGAAGAAATGTATTGGCTGGACTAGCCTTTCTTTTGTGAGTCTCTGCTTTGTCAGCGATAATTTATGCCCTGCTCATATGAGATTACTAAAGGAAAACTTAAAGGGTTTTACGACTAAATCTGCAGTGAAAGCCTCAAGGAGGTTTTCCGTTTGCAGCCGGAGACTGTGGGGAGAGGCCTGGCACGGCGCTGCGCCCCACATGCCCGTCTTCCCCGGCTGCATTCCTTTCATCGCCCATTGTGCTAACTGAGACCGGGGACCAAAAAACATTAAAAAAGTAACAAGTCAGCAGAGAGAAATCATGGAGGAGAAGAAATGCTGCTGTGTGGCCTGTGGTAGATGCTGGGAAATGCAGACTATTTACCTGCTCTATAAGAACGTCTGGATGCAGCACATCGATGTTAGGGTAAGTTCACACAGGGCGTTTTTGCTGCTTTTTTTCTGCAGCAAAACCTGATTTTCTTGGCAGGAAAGAAGCTCCGCTTTCGGTGCGTTTCTTGTTGCGCATTTGGTGCGTTTTTTTTTCTCTTTGTCCATGCTAATGTCCTTGAATTTTCAGCAGCAAAAATGCAGCAAATAATGATACCTGCGTTTTCTCAACACCCATTCAAGTCAATGGGTGAAAAATGCTGAAAAACCGCAGCAAAAACGCTGAAATAAGTGACATGCTCCATGTCCAAAAAACGCACCAAAGCACAAAATACTGAGCAAACAAAAAACCAATGTGTATGCAGGAGATTTCTGAAATCTCATAGGCTTTGATGGTACTGTAAAAAGCAGCTGAAAATTAGCATAAAAAAAGCAGCAAAAAAAGGAAGTAAAAACACCCTGTGTGAACTTATCCTTATACAGGGTTTACAGTGCGGATTTCTACAGTCAAATCTGTAGATATTAGTGCGTCTATGCGGGAAATCAAGATGCCTGAGGAGCAAGGAGAAAAGTCTCATAGCTGGAAAAGATGGCAGATATGTCACTGAGTACCGATTAACCCCTTCACCCTGGGCAGTTTTATGTTGTTATTTTTGTTTGCTTTTCCGCTTTTTACAAGACCTTAATTTTTTTTACATTTCTGTCAATATAGCTATATGGGGCTTGTTTATTTGCAGGATGAGTTATACTTTTTAACGACACCATTAATTTTACCATATACTACACTGAAAAATGTGAAAAAAAAAATCCAAGTGCGGAGAAATTGCAAAAAAAAAAGTGCAATTCCACAATTACTTTTTGACCTGCCACTATGATTCTCCATGTCAGTATGAGTACGCAAACACCAGCAATTATTGTCTTTTATTTTTTTTAAATGGTGAAAAAAAATCAGAGATTTGTAAGAAATAAAAATGTTGCATTTGTCACCATTTTCTGAGACCAGTAACGTTCTCATTTTTGGGGATCTGGGGCTGGGAGAGGGCTTATTTTTTGCGCCCTGAGCTGACATTTTTATTAATACCATGTTGGTGTAGCTATAAATCCAGCTATGAGTTTAATAAAAATTGACATTTTAGCTCAATAGTCAATAGGATCTATATTGCCTCCATATCATCGATGGCGATTCATACAGACTCGGTCCACGTGACGGCTCTGGGAGAGCTTCCAACGTGTTCAGTTTGCATGAATTTCTGGTTCAAACTCCAAGACGCAAAGAAAAAAAAAATCCCATACCATACACGATAAAGGAAATGACAGGATGCTGTGCACACAGCCAGCCTAGCCCAGACCCAGACATGAAGAAGTTGGCCAGATAGCGCAGATTCATCATGACGGCCCTCGCAGCCTGATAGCGGTCATATTCACTGTACATTTCCCACCATAACAGATATTACGGGGCTACACCCTGCAATATGGAGCCAATATCCCATCTGGGGTCAGCAGTACATTAACTTTTATTATTGTTTCTTTAAGATAACAGCTATCAAGACCTGAAATCAGCCTCATATAAGCTTCATCTGATAAGTCCTGAAAAGAAGATAATAAGCAATGACACGGTCGGTGCGCACAACACCTTCACTTAATCCAATCTACACTTGTCACAAGTGATAACATCACATCAAGGATAATCTCCTGAAGAAAAAAATCATGCTCCTGCGAACTCATCATGATCTGCGGAGTGAGGTCTACAGAGGACACTTAGCGCCCTGCCCTATAGTAAATTTTCAGAATAGGCTGCCGCCTGAGAGATGAGTGATCTGCAGGACCCCGTGTAAGAGGGTGGTGCTGTTATGGACAGTAAGGAACACGCTGTCACTTTAAGAGGCTGCACCCCCCTGTCTGGCTTGATGGAATGTTCTGCTTCTCCCCTGCAATATTCGGAGTAATGAACTAGTCTGTGCAGAGTGCAGGTGTGGAGCTAGAGCAGCGTGTGTGAGCTGAGGCTGCTGCAGAGAGGACTTTTTTGTGCTGATAGCTGAAAGAGAGAAGAACTGTGTCCTGATATAGCTGCAAGAGAGCCACGAAGATACAGAGAAAGGGATTTATAGTTTCCAGGAGCATCCCTAGGATCCAGAAGCAAGGAGAAGACCACGTTTCACAGAGCTGACAGAAAGCCGCGCGCACCACCATATTAGACTGCTGGGGGCCCCCTGGGACTGGACCTGATTCTCCAACATCACCGTGAGTTTGTTCATGTTTGGTGCACCTGTTAGGGCCTAGTGTAGGCTTCAATAGTCAGTACACAGGAGCCGTGTGGCCTACTTAGTAAAGGCCAGGGAGGTTATACGTAGCGTAGCATCATCACTCGTTTATTGTTTACATTTGCTTGTTAGACATATTTTGAGTCTAATAGCTGGAGCACCGTGCTATTTTACGGGAAAGATAACGTTTATTACTCTAGTAAATTGTCTTTTGCCATTGTTTACCTCTGTTTGCATCTTCCTCATTCCCTTCATTCCTTGCCTTCCAATAAATCTACCCTTTGTTGCTTGCACCTCATCTTGTGTACAGTAGTCTTCCTGCACCGTGGTGGTCCCCCGGCTATCGCTTCACCTGGACCAGCCGAAACATCAGCATGACGGGCGCCAGGTGAGACCCAGCAAACCACCTACTAACTGCCGGCATCACCAGCTCCTCGGCATGGTGCAATGTCATCATAACCTAGGGACAAGCCATAAAGAAGGACTGGGGATGCTGGCAGGTAAGCGGTGCTTCGCAGAGGTCTCATCTAGTAGTCACTCATCTTTACTGCTGTGTGTGTACAGGAGGAATAACACTATTTCTGGCCATTATATGACAAGTAAGTTGCATTTTCCCCCCAGTTTTCTCCTGTGAAGGCTCTAGCCTTAACCTTCAGTTGTCCCTGAGCTAGTGGGTGAAGACTAGCTACTACTTACTGCACACACACAAGGAATTTCTACTCTCCTGTCATTATGTAGGTCATATTCAGAAGCAGCAGCACTAAGGACATTATACAGCTGCACTGAGCAGTGTTAATGTGAATCCAGATCTGGGAGGAGCTTAAACACCAAAAAGCAGCAGCATAGAGGACAATTTATAACAATACTGAGCAGTGTAGATGTAAGTCTGAGGCGAGAGAACACACTACTAGAAAACTAGACCAGTATGGCTGATATTATAACACAGCAAATAAGAAGTGTAGCTGTGAATCCAAACCTCGTGTAAGATAAACATTTACTAGAAAGCAGCAGCACCATCGGCCTCTCTGCCTGTCTCACTCTGTTGTGGGATGTGGTGTAGTGGCTCATAAATACAAGTCAAGAGTGTCTGCATTAAGAGAGCCCTGAACACTTAGCATCAGTGATCATTTCTGAGGGTTTTCCATATGTGCCATTTCCAAAACAAACTATTGGCTCTGTTATTCTATAATATAGAGCAAAGCTTTCCTGTTGTCACACACCAAAAAATTTAGCAAAAAAAATAAATAAATTTCTGGTAATTTGTTGCTGCCACTAGGGGGAGCTCTGTATGCAGAGGAACACCGTTCCTATAGAAAGAAAGCCAATCACAGATTCTGACATTAAAGGGAAGCGGTCACCAAATTTGTTCCATGTGAGATACGACCATCACCTTTCAGCCCTCATATACAGCATTCTACCCTTTTACGGGCGGTCGGGTCCGATGGTGGCTGCTGGTCTTGGTCTGCCGCCTCCCCTCTTATTTAGATGCTGTCCTCCTTCTGTGCTTCTTGACGCGTCCTACATCATCCACATCGTGTTCCCAGGCATCGCGCTCCTACGCAGGCGTACTTCTCTGCCCTGACTAGGGTTAGGGTCCATGCGATGGGGCTCTTTGACCTTTCCCGGTGCAACACCCATTGGACAGGACCGCCCTGCATGTGAGTATAATAAAAGGTATTTCTCTTTTGTAGCAGGCCAGATGGGGGTCATATATACAGCATATTAGAATGCTGTATATGAGGGCAAAAAGGTGGTGGCCCATATGGGACAAACCTGGCAACAGGTTCCCTTTAAAGGCGGCAGCAGAGAACTACTCCTTTTCCTTTAAGAACGAAAAAAAAAAAAGAAATGTGAACTTTCTTGCGCTCGGTGTCCTCGCACCCTCCTTGGAGAATTAACACTTATAAACCTGTGCCCATGAAAATGGCAGAAGCGGGGGTTTATTGAAGCACGGAGCCCTCACATTTAGGTCATTTTTCCGCAGCTACAAAAGGTATCTATGCCATGGAGTGTGCCGGACGGACAGTGATCCCGCTGGCTGGAGCTGCGCACAGAGAGTCTTTGATCCGGCTGACAAGTATATCGAGGTGATTAACCGCCGCTCCACGCGCCCGTGCCAACCAATCAGGATCTGCCGAGGTTAATTTTCCTTTGAGGCGAGTTGTTTTAAGGTTGGCATGGTCACAGTGGGCATTCATAAAATGACAAATTTTTATATCCTGGGCTGTGCTGGCAGGAGAAAATCATTTTTTTGTGCCTTATCCATAAAACGGAGTGGCCCCTGACCCTGCGTGAACCCGGCCGCTGTCTCCTTGGGCCAGATGCACCACTGCTGGCTCGGCTTCTACACTTACAGATTAAGACGGGGAGGTTACTCTTCCAACATTCATTTCTGATTAATTGTCATTTGCTATTTAATGGTGTCTCGGAGGAAGCCATAAAAATGTATTGTGGGTGCTCTGGCAAGAAAAAAAATCCTGGAAATGGTAGACAAGGAAAAAGAAAAAAAAAAAAAATTGATATATATATTTTTCATTGTAGTGATTGCATTTAACCCTTCTGATAAATGACGGAGAGCTCTTTTTCCGAGCATAATTTACAGTAAAGCCAGCTCTCTGTAGGATTGTTTGGCGGGGCGATGGCGGAAACTTGAATGAAGAGGTGCGCCTGGACTGTGTCACGGCGCACGGGAAGGACTTTTCCTGAGTGTTATTCTGCAGGCTGCTGACAGATCCCTCCTGCTATGATGTACCCACCTCAACCCCACACATGCCGGGGTTATAACAACAAGGGCTTCATTACAGATAATTAGTTACTGCCCAAATCATTGTAGCCATTGCTGCAAAGGTGTCGGCATCACCCGAGCCCCGGACACTTTACAGCTGTAACGATTTGTCAGGTCTTTCTTTATGTGTCACTTACAAAACAGCAATAACACGCAAACAAAAAAAATCAACATCCTCGGGGTATCCACACACCTCTGTAACATAGAGAGGAATTGACGTGCCGTCACCAGAGCCAACAGCCTAAAGTACACACCAGCCGTGCTCTGACACCAGCTCCGGACTCATGTTGGCTTCATGGCGACTTCCCACGTTCCCCTGTTGGAGAAACATGCCGAGAAAATGCAACTGGGAAGCTGTGCGCCATGTACTGGTCTGAAATCAGCCTGTTTATTTTAAGAAGAAGCCTATAAAACAACAATACTACAAGCCAAGAGCTAAGAGCCCGTCACTCAGAGTAACAGCGCTGCAGGGAATTCTGCCAGATTTATGATGTTAATAGGTCGGCATCTCTCAGGTCTGCAGCAAAATCGCTGAGCAGGAGAAAAACAACCACACAGACCCCGAGAAGAGACCGAAAGGGGGGACAACCACATAGGCTCCGAGAAGAGACCGGAAGGGGGAACAACCACATAGGCCCCGAGAAGAGACCGAAAGGGGGAACAACCACAGAGACCCTGTGATGAGGGAACAGCCGCCATCTTGGACGGGCATGCTAACAGAGATTGGCGTGACTCCATTTTGTCTCCTGGTCACAGGTCTGCAGAGAGGAGTGCACCTGGCCCCCACCTTTTCTAATGAATAAAGTTCCTTTTAGTATGGTAATGGGCTGAGCACAGTGTAGCAGGCAGATGGCATTTCAAAGCCTGAGTGAGGAAGCCACACCAGCAGGGGAGATAGAGGTGCCTGAGGGGCTTAATTAAAGCATGCATGTCAAGTGGCCACAGGATACACATCTATTATGGCCGTCCAGTCGAAACATCTCCAACATGGAATCGTGAATTATGGACGCATCGTCCGAGGTACCGGCTCATAAAAAATATCCCCCTCGCCCTAAAGAAATTGCGCATCTGACAGTGCGACTCCCGGGTCCGTGGGAGTTCTGAAACTCGAGATATAGAGATCAGCCTCCCACAGCGACCGTATGGGTTCAGGTTTGATCCCTGTGCGACCGGCAGAACAAGCCACATGCGCTGGTACTGCCCGTGTACTGATCCGATCATCCTGAGAGACGTTATCCCATTTATTAGATATTGGAATAAATCTTGCAGGGATGCAGAGGGGTGGAGACTGCTAAGCCCACCCAGCTACAGGGGGAGGGACACAGCAGGGTTAAGAGCTCGGACCCTTGGAGAGTGGGCCAGAACAGAGGAAGATGACTAACTAAGGAACTAAGGAACAGGGCATATGCCAGCCAGAGGGGAGCAAGCACATGCTTTCTGGGGGCTGCCCGGCAACTAAGTCTTGGACCTGCGGAACGCTGAGCCCCTCGGCTTCCACAAGCGACCTTCAACCTGGTAAATTGACCTCCAGCTTTATTACCTCTAAGCCTTGTCTTATGATTGTTATATTTTACTCTGACTGTAACTCTTGATATATTTTGACTGTATATTTCTTGTAATTACCTAGTGCGCCCTTAAGGCAATTAAATCATAAATTAATTTTGGGCTGATCCTTTTACTCTGATTGCGAATCTTAGAATACCCAGTGTGGGTAACAGGGCAGTCTCCCCGGCGGCCATTTGCTCTAGGTGCAGTTCCCTTACTGACCTGAGAGACAAAGGGGGCGCCGGAGACCTGTGCCTGTGTAGTGACGTCACGGATTGGTGACGTGGGAGGAACTGGGCTTCCTTCACAGACCCAGAGAAGAGACTGAAAGGGGGACCAACCACATAGACCGTGAGAAGAGACCGAAAGGGGGAACAACCACATAGGCCCCGGAGAAGAGACCGAAAGGAAGAACAACCACATAGGCCCCCCGAGAAGAGACCGAAAGGGGGAATAACCACATAGGCCCCGAGAAGAGACCAAAAGGGGGACCAAGCACATTGGCCCCGGAGAAGAGACCAAAAGGAAGAACAACCACATAGGCCCCGAGAAGAGACCGAAAGTGGGAACAACCACATAGGCCCAAGAGAAGAGACTGTAAGGGGGAACAATCACATAGGCCTCAGAGAAGAGACTAAAAGGGGGAACAACCACATAGGCCTCAGAGAAGAGACCAAAAGGGGGAACAACTACATTGGCATCAAGAAAAGACTGAAAGGGGGACAAACCACATAGACCACAGAGAATAGACTGAAAGGGGAACAACCACATAGGCCCCGGAGAAGAGACTGAAAGGGGAAACAACCACATAGGCCTCAGAGAAAAGACCAAAATGGGGAACAACCACATAGGCCCCGGAGAAGAGACTGAAAGGGGAAACAACCACATAGGCCCCAGAGAAGAGACTGAAAGGGGGAACAACCACATAGGCCCCAGAGAAGAGACTGAAAGGGGGAACAACCACATAGGCCCCAGAGAAGAGACTGAAAGGCGGAACAACCACATAGGCCCCAGAGAAGAGACTGAAAGGGGGAACAACCACATATGCCCCGGAGATGAGACCAAAAGGGGGTACAACCACATAGACCCCGAGAAGAGACTAAAGGGTGAACAACCACACAGACCCCAGAGAAGAGACCGAAAGGGGGAATTCCAGGACTATAAAGAAGAACACTGTGAAGAAGAAGACTGTTACTACAAGTGGCATCAAACTGCCGGACAAGTAACGACCCATCGAATGGAGGGGGGGGGAGGGGGGAGACAAATTTCAGCAGGGAATAGGCTCTAATACAGCATATACACACTGCACAGTACCACTTCACCTGTCATGTATATACACACTGCACAGTATTACTCTTCCTGTCCTGTATATATACACTGCACAGTACCGCTCCTCTTGTCCTGTATATATACACTGCACAGTACCACTCCTCCCGTATATATACATTGCACAGTACCGCTCCTCTTGTACTGTATATATACACTACACAGTACCACTTTTCCTGTCCTGTATATACACTGCACAGTACCACTCCTCCTGTCCTGTATATATACACTGCACAGTACCACTCCTCCTGTCCTGTACACTGCACAGTACCACTCCTCCTGTCCTGTATATATACACTGCACAGTACCACTACTCCTGTCCTGTATATACACTGCACAGCACCACTCTTCCCGTCCTGTATATATACAGTTATATGAAAAAGTTTGGGCACCCCTATTAATCTTAAGCTAAATGTTTTATAAAAATTGGGTTTTTTTGCAACAGCTATTTCAGTTTCATATATCTAATAACTATTGGACACAGTAATGTTTCTGCCTTGAAATGAGGTTTATTGTACTAACAGAAAATGTGCAATCTGCATTCAAACAAAATTTGACAGGTGCATAAGTATGGGCACCTCACCAGAAAAGGGACATTAATATTTAGTAGATCCTCCTTTTGCAAAAATAACAGCCTCAAGTCGCTTCATGTAGCTTTTAATGAGTTCCTGGATCCTGGATGAAGGTATTTTTGACCATTCCTCTTTACAAAACAATTCCAGTTTAGTTAAGTTTGATGGTCGCCGAGCATGGACAGCCCTCTTCAAATGATCCCACAGATGTTCAATGATATTCAGGTCTGGGGACTGGGATGGCCATTCCAGAACAGTGTAATTGTTCCTCTGTATGAATGCCTTAGTAGATTTGGAGCGGTGTTTTGGATCATTGTCTTGCTGAAAGATCCATCCCCTGCGTAACTTCAACTTTGTCACTGATTCATGAACATTATTGTTAAGAATCTGCTGATACTGAGAGGAATCCATGCGTCCCTCAACTTTAACAAGATTCCCGGTGCCGGCATTGGCCACACAGCCCCAAAGCATGATGGAACCTCCACCAAATTTTACTGTGGGTAGCAAGTGTTTTTCTGGGAAAGCTGTGTTTTTTTGCCGCCATGCATAACGCCTTTTTGTATGACCAAACAACTCAATCTTGGTTTCATCAGTCCACAGGACCTTCTTCCAAAAAGAAATTGGCTTCTCCAAATGTGCTTTTGCATACCTCAGCCGACTCTGTTTGTGGCGTGCTTGCAGAAACGGCTTCTTTCGCATCACTCTCCCATACAGCTTCTCCTTGTGCAAAGTGAGTTGTATAGTTGACCGATGCACAGTGACACCATCTGCAGCAAGTTGATGCTGCAGCTCTCTGGAGGTGGTCTGAGGATTGTCCTTGACTGATCTCACCATTCTTCTTCTCTGCCTTTCTGATGTTTTTCTTGGCCTGCCACTTCTGGCCTTAACAAAACTGTTCCTGTGTGCTTCCATTTCCTTACTATGTTCCTCACAGTGGAAATTGACAGGTTAAATCTCTGAGACAGTTTTTTGTATCCTTCCCCTGAACAACTATGTTGAATAATCTTTGTTTTCAGATCATTTTGACAGCTGTTTTGAGGAGCCCATGATGCCACTCTTCCGAGGAGATTCAAACAGGAGAACAACTTGCAAGTGGCCACTTTAAGGCCATGTTCACACGCTGCGGGTTCCTCTGCGGGTTAATCCCGCAGCGGAATTGAAAATCTGCAGGGCAAAACCGCTGTGGTTATCCCTGCAGATTTATCGCGGTTTGTTCCGCGGTTTCCGCTGCGGGATTACTGCTGTACTATTGATGCTGCATATGCAGCAATATGCAGCATCAATAGTAATGTAAAAAATAATAAAAATTGGCTATACTCACCCTCTGACGTCGCGATCTCCCCGGCGCTGCAAGCGGCTGTGCCGACAAGGACCTTCGTGACGTCACGGTCATGTGACCGCGGCGTCATCACGGTCATGTGACCGCGACGTCACCACAGGTCCTGTTCGGCACAGCAACTGAGACCGGACGGCCGCGGGCAGCGCTGAGAGGTGAGTATAGCTTCATTTTTTATTTTAATTCTTTTTTTTACACTATTTTATGGTTCCCAGGGCCCGGAGGAGAGTCTCCTCTCCTCCACCCCGGGTACCACCCGCACATTATCCGCTTACTTCCCGCAACGTGGGCACAGCCCCATGCGGGAAGTAAGCGGTTCAATGCATTTCTATGGGTGCAGAATCGCAGCGATTCTGCACAAAGAAGTGACATGCTGCGGGTTGTAAACCGCTGCGTTTCTGCGCGTTTTTTCCCGCAGCATGTGCACTGCGGTTTGCGGTTTCCATAGGGTTTACATGTTAATGTAAACGCTATGGAAACTGCTGCGGACCCGCAGCATCAAAATCGCGGCGGTTCCGCGGTAAAAACCGCAGCGTGTGAACATGGCCTAAGTAGCTTTTCTCATGATTGCATACACCTGGCTATGAAGTTCAAAGCTCAATGAGGTTACAAAACCAAAAAACGTTCTTTAATAAGTCAGTAAAAAGTAGGTAGGAGTATTTAAAACAAGAAAATTATAAGGGTGCCCATACTTATGCACCTGTAAAATTTTGTTTGAATGCAGATTGCACATTTTCTGTTAGTACAATAAACCTCATTTCAAGGCAGAAACATTAATGTGTCCAACAGTTATTAGATATATGAAACTGAAATAGCTGTTGCAAAAAAAACAATTTTTATAAAACATTAAGCTTAAGATTAATAGGGGTGCCCAAACTTTTTCATATAACTGTACACTGCAGAGTACCACTCCTCCTGCCATATATATATATATATATATATATATATATATATATAAATATATATATATATATATATATATATATATATATATATATATATATATATATATATATATATATACACTCACCGGCCACTTTATTAGATACACCTGTCCAACTTCTTGTTAACACTTAATTTCTAATCAGCCAATCACATGGCGGCAACTCAGTGCATTTAGGCATGTAGACATGGTCAAGACAATCTCCTGCAGTTCAAACCGAGCATCAGTATGGGGAAGAAAGGTGATTTGAGTGCCTTTGAACGTGGCATGGTTGTTGGTGCCAGAAGGGCTGGTCTGAGTATTTCAGAAACTGCTGATCTACTGGGATTTTCACGCACAACCATCTCTAGGGTTTACAGAGAATGGTCCGAAAAAGAAAAAAAATCCAGTGAGCGGCAGTTCTGTGGGCGGAAATGCCTTGTTGATGCCAGAGGTCAGAGGAGAATGGGCAGACTGGTTCGAGCTGATAGAAAGGCAACAGTGACTCAAATCGCCACCCGTTACAACCAAGGTAGGCCTAAGAGCATCTCTGAACGCACAGTGCGTCGAACTTTGAGGCAGATGGGCTACAGCAGCAGAAGACCACACCGGGTACCACTCCTTTCAGCTAAGAACAGGAAACTGAGGCTACAATTTGTACAAGCTCATCGAAATTGGACAGTAGAAGATTGGAAAAACGTTGCTTGGTCTGATGAGTCTCGATTTCTGCTGCGACATTCGGATGGTAGGGTCAGAATTTGGCGTAAACAACATGAAAGCATGGATCCATCCTGCCTTGTATGGAGCATCTTTGGGATGTGCAGCTGACAAATCTGCGGCAACTGTGTGATGCCATCATGTCAATATGGACCAAAATCTCTGAGGAATGCTTCCAGCACCTTGTTGAATCTATGCCACGAAGAATTGAGGCAGTTCTGAAGGCAAAAGAGGGTCCAACCCGTTACTAGCATGGTGTACCTAATAAAGTGGCCGGTGAGTGTATATATATATATATATATATATATATATATATATATATATATATATGTATGTATATATATATATATATATATATATATATATATATATATATATATATATATATATATATATATATACTGCACAGTACCACTCCTCCTGTACTGTATATATACACTGCACAGTACCACTTTTCCTGTCCTGTATATCCACTGCACAGTACCACTCCTCCTGTCCTGTATGTACACTGCACAGTAGCACTCCTCCCGTCCTGTTTATATACACTGCACAGTACCACTACTTCTGTCCTGTATATACACTGCACAGTACCGCTCCTCCTGTCCTGTATATATACACTGCACAGTACCACTCCTCCTGTATATATACACTGCACAGTACCACTCCTCCTGTCCTGTATATATACACTGCACAGTACCACTCCTCCTGTCCTGTATATATACACTGCACAGTACCACTCCTCCTGTCCTGTATATATACACTGCACAGTACCACTCCTCCTGTCCTGTATATATACACTGCACAGTACCACTCCTCCTGTCCTGTATATATACACTGTACAGTACCACTCCTCCTGTATATATACACTGCACAGTACCACTCCTCCTGTCCTGTATATATACACTGCACAGTACCACTCCTCCTGTCCTGTATATATACACTGCACAGTACCACTCCTCCTGTCCTGTATATATACACTGCACAGTACCACTCCTCCTGTCCTGTATATATACACTGCACAGTACCACTCCTCCTGTCCTGTATATATACACTGTACAGTACCACTCCTCCTGTATATATACACTGCAGAGTACCACTCCTCCTGTCCTGTATATACACTGCACAGTACCACTCCTCCTGTCCTGTATATATACACTGCACAGTACCACTCCTCCTGTCCTGTATATATACACGGCACAGTACCACTACTTCTGTCCTGTATATACACTGCACAGTACCGCTCCTCCTGTCCTGTATATATACACTGCACAGTACCACTCCTCCTGTATATATATACTGCACAGTACCACTCCTCCTGTCCTGTATATATACACTGCACAGTACCACTCCTCCTGTCCTGTATATATACACTGCACAGTACCACTCCTCCTGTCCTGTATATATACACTGCACAGTACCACTCCTCCTGTATATATACACTGCACAGTACCACTCTTCCTGTATATATACACTGCACAGTACCACTCCTCCTTTCCTGTATATATACTGCACAGTACCACTTCTCCTGTCCTGTATATATACACTGCACAGTACCACTGCTCCTGTCCTGTATATATACACTGTACAATACCACTCCTCCTGTATATATACACTGCAGAGTAACACTTCTCCTGTCCTGTATATACACTGCACAGTACCACTCCTCCTGTCCTGTATAATACTGCACAGTACCACTTTTCTGTCCAGCAAAATAGGGGAATAATGTGGTTCCAAATCTGTTGTTATTGGATCACAGAAAGTTCAAACTTTATTATTAGGGATGATTGAATAGCTTAGGATAAGAGCTTATCCGAATAGCTGGATCGGTGACCAGGATACCTGGAGCGCTCCCGATAATCAGCTGTTCGGCGCAGAAGCTTCGTGTGTTGCAGCTCTGTGACAGTCACATGCATGGAGAGCCCATTATCCTTATAAGCCTGAAGTCGACTGATATCTGATAAACCCCATACCCTACAGATCCTCTACACGGGGCTGGTACACAAATGGTTAATTCTGAAGCACGCCATAATATATGGAACCACAATGATGAGGTAAAAGGCTGGAACTCTGCTGATTACTATGCACTACAAACAAATTAAAACCATATTTCCCGACAAATGTGTGGCTGGCTCTGGGCAGGAGGACATAAAGCGGGGCTTATAGAGCCGTTCCATGGAGAACGATAGATCACGCCAAGGCTCACAAAACACATACATCATACGGACGCCCAACTCTCCTCTGGCATCGGCCCCCTGGCCTTGGTCTGTGGATGAAGTTCAGTCTCTTATGACTTTGAGGTGTCGGTAATTCTGCACTTATATTACTGCCTTATGACATGGACGCACTTTGGGTTCCACTAATAATAAGGCCACAAAAGAGAAACTCTTGTAAAAGGTGTTTTATGGAAATGTTTGACAAATATCTGATGCTATAAAATGAAACAAACTCCAACTTGGGAATCTTTAATACACTCCATGGAACCGTCAACGTATTTGCAACTTGCCATTAAATCAACTTCCTTGATAATAAAACAGCAATTTGCTCTGATTTCAAGACTAACGTAATCTCCAAACTCTTGAAGCCACATGCTTTCTTGGATGTTAACGCGCTTCTTAAAAACGCCAGATTGAAACCTGTAAGATCTCATGCATTTCCGGAGTAAGACTCAGAACATGATGAGTTACAAGGTCAGGTAGCGGTCAGCTGGGTTTGATTTTTTTTTTTCTTAAAAGGGGAAACATCATCAGAACCTTCCTCCAACATTGGTACTACTAAGAAATGTGTTTTCCTCGCGGCTGTATGGAATGGCGCAGCTGCGGGGGGATTGGCAGTCCCACGTAAGCTCCTACTGTGACTAATATGGAGACATTGGGGCTGTTTCCTCTGACACTAGAATTGCCTCCATAGGATCTGTAGTCACAATGTCCCCGGGAGGTTGTGTTTGACATCTTGGCAGACATGATATGTTTGTGTAAGTTTACATTGCAAAAGCAAAAAAAAAATGTTATTGTCAATTTACAAATTTAAAAATTTAAAGACTATTTAACTAAGAAAGAAAACCCGAGGCCCCAAATAATCATCGTTAATACTTCCAGGTCTAGATCCCATCTACCTGGAATGTTTCCATGGGTCATACATACTGATCACGGTGAAAACTGCAGTGTGACCAAAGTCCAGGAGATCTATTCCCAATGCGCCATACGTTACTTTACAAACCCCCACACGTTAAATAGCTAAGCCCCCCAAATCCCCAACACAAAGGAACGCGCTATGAGACAGCACCTGCCAGACCTTTGTCCTCCTCCTCCAGAGTCCTCTGTCCTCCTCCTCCAGACTCCTCTATCCACCTCCTCCAGACTCCTCTGTCCTCCACCTCCAGACTCCTGTCCTCCCCCTCCTCTGTCCTCCACCTACAGACTCCTCTGTCCTCCCCCTCCTCCAGACTCCTGTCCTCCTCCTCCTCTGTCCTCCACTTCCAGACTCCTCTGTCCTCCCCCTCCTCTGTCCTCCACCTACAAACTCCTCTGTCCACCTCCTCCAGACTCCTCTGTCCTCCACCTCCAGCCTCCTGTCCTCCCCCTCCTCTGTCCTCCACCTACAGACTCCTCTGTCCTCCCCCTCCTCCAGACTCCTCTGTCCTCCTCCTCCTCCTCTGTCCTCCACTTCCAGACTCCTCTGTCCTCCCCCTCCTCTGTCCTCCACCTACAGACTCCTCTGTCCTCCCCCTCCTCCAGACTCCTCTGTCCTTCTCCTCCTCTGTCCTCCACCTACAGACTCCTCTGTCCTCCCCCTCCCCCAGACTCCTCTGTCCTCCTCCTCCAGACTCCTGTGTGCTCCTCTTCCTCCAGACTCCTCTGTCCTCCACCTCCAGACTCCTCTGTCCTCTTCCAGACTCCTCTGTCCTCCTCCTCCAGACTCCTCTGTCCTCAACCTCCTCTGTCATCCTCCTCCTCCAGACTCCTCTGTTCTCCTCCTCCAGACTCCTGTTCTCCTCCTCCAGACTCCTCTGTCTTCCACCTCCTCTGTCCTCCACCTCCTCTGTCCTCCTCCAGACTCCTCTGTCCTCCACCTCCTCTGTTCTCCTCCTCCAGACTCCTCTGTCCTCAGCCTCCTCCAGACTCCTCTGTCCTCCGACTCCTCCAGACTTCTCTGTCCTCCGCCTCCACCAAATTCCTGTCCTCCAAACTCCTCTGTCCTCCTCCTCCAGACTCCTCTGTCCTTCACCTCCTCCTCCACCAAATTCCTCTGTCCTCCTCCAGACTCCTCTGTCCTCCGCCAGACTCCTCTGTCCTCCTCCTCCTCCAGACTCCTCTAGCAGCTGCTTATCTCTACATCAAATAAAAGAATCACCATTCAAAATTCCCATGGTGGGATGATGCTGGCGGACAGTTGGGAGACCCCCATACACACCAGACAATCAGCCGTTGCCGAGGTTCAGACGATTTTAGTCTAATGTGTATGGGGGTTTAATCCTTTCTTCACCTTCTTTCAATTTTAAG
Organism: Ranitomeya variabilis; assembly: GCF_051348905.1. Classification (NCBI taxonomy): domain Eukaryota; kingdom Metazoa; phylum Chordata; class Amphibia; order Anura; family Dendrobatidae; genus Ranitomeya; species Ranitomeya variabilis. The sequence goes on from NC_135233.1 coordinate 618,633,006, forward strand.
CTCAATCCACAAATACGCTTTGTATGAAATAGTTTTGGTTCCTGTATTTGCTCATCGTCCCCATGGACTGCGCAGTGCACAGAATGCTTACGTTATACCACTGTAATGTACTGTAAGGCTATATGAAACACTCCGATGTAAATGCTTACACTAGCAGTATAAAGGCCTGTGAAGTCACGTCTCCCCAAGCCGGGATACTGCCATAAGGAACAATCTACAATTCTGGCCTAAACTTCTCTCTTCTCACATTTCGGATTCCAGGTATCACAGTGTCCATGACCTAATTTCACCCTCCCCTCGTGCACCCTACATATTTTATACAACGCTGCATACTTGCATAGGAATTGGGCCACATTCAAGCCGTACAAAACCCTATCCAAACGCTCCCATCTGTCCGTGTTTAAATTATTTTCTTCTCAAATGTACAGACTTCTGCAAAATGATTCACAGCAGATTTTTTTTTGGGGGGGTAGACAAATAATTTTTCAGCCATGTATTTTTTTTTTTTTTTTTTTTTGCTGATTAATGGTATTTTTCTAGTCTGACGAAGGACAAAAGAGACGCTGGGATTGAGATGCATGAAATCCTTTGTGTTTGTCAGAAGTGGCTACAGAGAAGCCAAGAATCAGCCGTTGTTATTGTTTGATACATTTTTATGGTATAAGCAAAAACAGAATAAATAAAATATTCACAAAAAATGTACCGTAATTAACAGCGGGTTTCGGTCTTAAAGGGAACGCATCATCATATATCATCTACAAGTATAAAAAAAAAACTGCCAATGTTTTGTTCCCATTTTACAATCTGCATTAAAAATAAAAAAATAAACTGACATTTTGAACATTTTTACACCGGTGACTAGGGCATTTTAGAATATACGAGTGATAGCGCTCGCTGTGATTATGAACCACGCAATGGGGTGTACCCACACCCCAGACTGGCGTATGTGCAGACTAATAGCACACATAAATACCTGGTGTATCTCTCCTGCCTCTCCTACCTTGTGTATGAAAAAGCTCTGTAGGTAATACTGTTCGGGTAGAGCTATCCCATAGCGCTATCCATGAAGAGAGAGAACGGGTAGAGATATCCGACAGCGCTATCCATGAAGAAAGTGAACGGGTAGAGCTATCCGATAGCCCTATTCCTAAAGGAAATGAGCGGGTAGAGCTATCCCATAGCCCTATTCCTAAAGTATATGAGCGGGTAGAGCTATCCCATAGCCCTATTCCTAAAGGAAATGAGCGGGTAGAGCTATCCAATAGCGCTATCCATGAAGAAAGTGAGTGGGTAGAGCTACCCCATAGCCCTATTCCTAAAGGAAATGAACGGGTAGAGCTATATGATAGCCCTATTCCTAAAGGAAATAAAACGGGTAGAGCTATCTGATAGCGCTATCCATAAAGAAAGTGAACGGGTAGAGCTACCCCATAGCCCTATTCCTAAAGGAAATGAATGGGTAGCGCTATCACATAGTCCTATTCCTAAAGGAAATGAACGGGTAGAGCTATCCCATAGCCCAATTCCTAAAGGAAATGAACGGGTAGAGCTATCCCATAGCCCTATTCCTAAAGTAAATGAACGGGTAGAGCTATCCCATAGCCCTATTCCTACAGGAAGTGAACGGGTAGAGCTATCCAATAGCGCTATCCATGAAGAAAGTGAATGGATAAAGCTATCCCATAGCCCTATTCCTAAAGGAAATGATCGGGTAGAGCTATCCGATAGTGCTATTCCTCAATATTCCTGAGCGTAAGCTATTTCAAATGGTTGAGCGCACTTGGGATCTGCCCCCAAGGCCCTGCCCATGCCCAATGTTTGGTCCGAAGACCGCGGCTAGGAGTTAGTCCTGCTTTTGTGTACAAAATTTTTAGGCTTTTACAATTGTTAAAAAGCTTAATAAAAGACTTCTTTGTACACACAGTTGACAGTAAACCATTTGTCAACATTAGGAATAAGTTTACCTTGCTTCTGTGTCTCAAATATTTTGACCCTTATTTGTTGGCTTTTCCTTCCCCTGGAGAAAGCCACATATAACTGCCCATGTGAAAACACTGGGATAACCATCAACATTGGGGTTTGTCTCTGTATTAAATTCCTTTGGGAATATTTTTGTGCATTGACCATCTGTCATGCATATAGCACCAGGTTCATCTTTTGCCACATGGGCCATAAATCATGTGCTTCATCACTGCCTCATGCAGTTATGGATTTGCTGTCTCATTTGGGATTTCAGCAGAGACCAATTCGTCAATTATTTCTTTGTCCCTCGGTTTAACTTCCTCTCCAATGATTATGAGCATGTGAGCGTGTGGTTGTCCACACTTTTGAAATTCTATTACATGCAAATAGGCAACTACACGGCCAAAGGCTGCTTTCACACATCAGGTTTTTTGTTTCAGGCTAAATCCGGTTCTTCCGAGAAAAACCGGAATCGGAAAAGTGAAAAACCGGATCCGGTTTTTCCCCCATTGACTTGTATTAGCGCCGGATGGCCCAGCATTCCTTCCGGTTTGATGCCGGATCCGGCGTACAATCGATTCCGGCGTCTGGAAAAAAAGTCTACTGTAACGTTTTTTGTCTGCGGCGAAAAAGCCGGAGGAGCCGGATCCGGCCCCATCTGCCACAGAGCCCAGCCAGCTCTCCTGCCACAGAGGCCAGCCAGCTGTAACCTGCCACAGAGGCCTGCCAGCTATAACCTGCCACAGAGGCCAGCCAGCTATAACCTGCCACAGAGTCCAGCCAGCTCTCCTGCCACAGAGCCCAGCCAGCTCTCCTGCCACAGAGGCCAGCCAGCTGTAACCTGCCACAGAGCACAGCCAGCTGTAACCTGCCACAGAGCCCAGCCAGCTGTAACCTGCCACAGAGCACAGCCAGCTCTCCTGCCACAGAGGCCAGCCAGCTGTAACCTGCCACAGAGGCCTGCCAGCTATAACCTGCCACAGAGGCCAGCCAGCTATAACCTGCCACAGAGCCCAGCCAGCTCTCCTGCCACAGAGCCCAGCCAGCTCTCCTGCCACAGAGGCCAGCCAGCTGTAACCTGCCACAGAGCACAGCCAGCTGTAACCTGCCACAGAGCCCAGCCAGCTGTAACCTGCCACAGAGCCCAGCCAGCTCTCCTGCCACAGAGGCCAGCCAGCTGTAACCTGCCACAGAGCACAGCCAGCTGTAACCTGCCACAGAGCACAGCCAGCTGTAACCTGCCACAGAGCACAGCCAGCTGTAACCTGCCACAGAGCCCAGCCAGCTGTAACCTGCCACAGAGGCCTGCCAGCTACCTGCCACAGAGCCCAGCCAGCTCTCCTGCCACAGAGGCCAGCCAGCTATAACCTGCCACAGAGCACAGCCAGCTCTCCTGCCACAGAGGCCAGCCAGCTGTAACCTGCCACAGAGGCCTGCCAGCTCTCCTGCCACAGAGGCCTGCCAGCTATAACCTGCAGAGCCCAGCCCGCTATAACCTGCAGAGCCCAGCCAGCTCTCCTGCCACAGAGGCCAGCCAGTTCTCCTGCCACAGAGCCCAGCCAGCTGTAACCTGCCACAGAGGCCAGCCAGCTGTAACCTGCCACAGAGCCCAGCCAGCTCTCCTGCCACAGAGCCCAGCTAGCCAAGCCGTACCAGAGCAAACATGTCTTCTTCTGGGAGCCCTCCTCCCCGTCGGCAGCGCACTGAGGTAAATATGTTTTTACCATAATTTTGCTCTCTTGCTCCCTCGCTGTCGTGTGTGTGTGTGTGTGTGTGTGTGTCTGTGTGTGTATGTGTGTCTGTTTGTGTACGTATGTCTGTGTATGTATGTGTGTGTGTGAATGTATGTCTGTGTGTGTATTTGTGTATGTATGTGTATATATTAATGTATTTTGTCATTTTACATCTTTGTAGGAAGTTGCTGAAGCTGCTGCCATAGTCAAAGAGGTGCTCCCCGAAGAAGATGGAAGGGGTGGAGAAAGACATGGAGAGGGATCACAATTGGTATGTTTCTTTCATGTATTGCGGAACCACAACCTAACACTACACACAACACATAACACAAGATACTTACAGATAGAACACAACACATACAAACTGATACATTCAGACATCAAACAACACATAAAAAAGTTATCATTATAGATATCACATGGGACACAACACATAGAAAGGCTACCTACAAGCACATAATTTTTATGTTATTTTTCTTCTAGAGTTTGGATTCTGGTGCTCAATCGAGAGGTCCTTCCAGTGGCTCCCAGGGTCGTCGGCGTGAGAGTCGTGGCGGCCGTCGTCGTGTAAACATTTTTTTTTTTTTGAGGTTTTCTATGTTTACAATTTTGTGTTAATTTATTTTTCCCTTTTTTATAACAGGTTTCACAGCGTGCTCCTGATTCTGACGGTGAGGAGGTCGGCCTTGATATTGACCTCCTCATCGATCTTGTCTGAGACAGGGAGCCGCTGTGGAACATGGGTGACCGCCGCCATGCTGATATCTCAGTGACCCGTCGACTCTGGGAGCAAATCTGCCAAGAACTTATAGCGAGATGGGAGGACCTTGATGTTCAGGCCCAGAATCAAGAACGTAAGTATCCACAGTTCAGTTTTGTTGATGCATTCTAAGTATTGTTTCTAACCAAGTTGTGTTTCTCCTTTTTTAACAGGTGAGAGGATTGTGAAAAGAAGGCGGTCGATCAGGGATCGCTTTAAGAAGGAGTTCAACAAAGAGATGCAGGCCCCGAGTGGATCTGGAAGACGCAGGAGCAAATACAAGTATGCCCGAGCCCTGTCGTTCCTCAGGTCAACGATGGTGACACGAAGGTAAATATTACCCACCACATGCACTAACAAATGTTTAACATGTCTAAACCTCTTTACCTCTTTTGCTCTTTCAGCCAGGGCAATGGTATGACAGCATATTAATTGTTTGTTTTTCTCTTTTGTTCCACAGCACCGTCGGGAGCACTCGGGAGCCTGCAGCACAGTTGAACCCTTCTGTGGCGATCCCTCAGGAGGCCGCCACCGAGGGACACTTTGACAGTGAGGAACCCTCTGCACCTTCCCACTCTGCACCTTCCCACACATCGGATCCCTCTGTCCCATCCACGAGCGCTGGAGCATCCTGGCCGGTTCCATTGCATGTATCTGCTGGTGAGGATATATTGTTTCCTGTACCCCACCCCTCTGCTGCAGCCACCTCTAGTACACCTGTAGCATCGGGGCGCCTTCGGCAGAGGGGTCAGGTACAGAGTTATGTGCCCGATTTCTTACACCTGAACGCATCATTCCAGAACTGTCTGAAAGTTTTGTCCGAGCAAATGGCTGCAGGTTTTAATTTAATATATAAAAGTATACTCGAGATGCATACACTTCTGTTAACGATGCGTTCAGAGGCAAGACAGTCACCGAACACTTTTTTCCAGTCGGTACTTGAGCAAATGGAGACGCTTATCTGCTTCTCAGCAGATGCAAGTAATGGAATCCTGCCAGTCTACTCTAGCGCTCATTGCCTCAAGAGCAGAGAGTCTTACCACCCATGCTGCAACTGCCCCCCCTTCCTCCACTGTCCATCACTACAGCCACTACCACCCTCCTGACCCGTAACACCAAACTGTCCGTGCCCCATCCCACCAACCTCACCATCACCCACATCGTGCCCGGTCCCAACAGCCACAACACTTCCAGCGTTCCCATGCCCCTTCCCACCAGCCACACTACCAGCCTCCCGCCCGTGCCCCTTCCCACCAGCCACACTACCAGCCTCCCACCCGTGCCCCTTCCCACCAATATGATGATCCCGACCCATACCACTTAGCATCTACCTTCATCCTCGCTTCCTCTCCCTGCCCACTTCCAACAGCATCTATCACCTCCTTCCCAACCCTCTTCTCCACCCATCACTGCTTCTGCCTCCCAATCCTCCCAAAACATCACCTACACCCCTCCATCCTACCAAATTCCTAACCCCAATCCCACTTTCTTGTCCACCCGCTCAATTGCCTTCTCCACTCCTTCACCACTACCTATTGATCCTTCCCCACCACCAACACATTCCTCTCTCCACACTCCCACTGTCGAAGTGTCCCTATCCGACAGCCCCTCCAGCACTATCTCCACCCCGCCTATTTCCAATCTCTAGTTTGTTTTGTATGCTGCAAAATGTATTCATTTTTTTTTTTGTTTCAAAATAAAAGTTTGGTTTTGATATTTAAAAATTTTTTTTTTAATAAAACTTTGTTGTTTACAGCTATCTTGTATTTATTCGTTATAAGGTATAGATTAACACACTTTGGTTAAACAAGGTTTATTGGTCAGAGGTAAAATACTTTGGGTACAACCCAAACAGATGCACAACTTGGGTAAAAGGTAAAACCAAACAGGTACACATCTTGGGTAAAAGGTAAAAACAAACAGGTACACAACTTGGGTAAAAGGTAAAACCAAACAGGTACACATCTTGGGTAAAAGGTAAAAACAAACAGGTACACGACATGGGTAAAAGGTGAAAAAGTTACTAGGTTCAAGACAAATTGTTTAAACTCTCTCATCCTGCCAGTGTATTCTTCCTTCGGGTGAAATAAAATATTCTGCAAAGTGATCCCGTATTCTGGAAACAGTGGCAGAACTTCTGTACGTTTGGTTGCTATAATCAGCCAAGGTGGTTTCTGCAGAGTGGTCCTCAATGGAAAGCTGTTCCTTGGATATAACATAATTGTGTAGGACAACACACGCTTTCACTACCTCATCCACAGTGTCTGTCTTCAAGTTAATAGATGTCAGGAGAACTCTCCATTTGGCGGTTAAGATCCCAAACGCACACTCCACCATTCTCCGTGCACGTGTGAGTCGGTAGTTGAAAATTCTTTTAGTATTGTTTAAACCACGGCTGGAGTAGGGTTTCAAAAGATGTTCTGAAAGCTGAAAAGCTTCATCTCCAACACAAACAAAAGGCATTGGTGGCTCAGAGGTTTGAGGCAGTGGTCTAGGGGGGAGAATTGAAAGGTTTGTCCATACAAATGCCGCCCCATAGAAGACAGTTTGAAAACTTGAGAATCATTAGATCGCCCATACGCCCCAATATCCACCGCAACAAATTTATAATCCGCATCGGCGATGGCCATCAGCACGATGGAAAAGTACTTTTCATAGTAGAAAAACTGAGATCCAGAACCAGCCGGTTTCATGATACGGATATGTTTCCCATCCACCGCGCCCAAGCAATTGGGAAACTGACACACTTCCTGGAATCTGTCAGCAACTTCCAACCATGTCTGCATTGTGGGATGTGGAATGAATTCGTCGTGCAGAGAGTCCAACACAGCACGGCAAGTGTGCCTCACTATTCCAGATATGGTTGAAATTCCCAGTCTGAACTGAAAATGTAGTGAAGATAGGGATTCTCCAGTTGCTAGGAATCTGTGAACAAAAGCAAGGCAGAAATTACTTCAAATTCAAAATATCAATCAATGAAAGTGCACTACAAGAGTAGATCCAAAAAGAATGCTTACCGAAGAGTGACCATCAGACGCTCAGCAGGTGTAATGGAGAATCTGCAATAGGTATCACTCCTTCTTATTAGATGTTCAACCCGCTCCACCAATACATCAAAGTTCTCAGATTTCATCCGCACATTGCTGAAAAACTTGTCAGGGTCTCCTCGTAGCTCCATGTATAAAGTAGAAAAGACTCCCCGCGTCATTCTCTGTGCCGTGATGGGGTGGATCCACAAACGGCGCAGACGCATGACGCGCTGTCTCTCTCGCTGCTTCTCAAGAACAATTGCTTTCAATCGATTCGCCTCCACGATGAAATCCACGTTGTTCTGCAGAATCTTCGCAATAATGCCGTCCATCTTGCTCTGTATCTTGCTCCTCTCAAACCTGTCACAGATGGGCTGTAGGAACACTGTATATATAGTTTTCAGCGGGCCAATCACATTTTTAGCCTATCAGGGGGCGTTTTTAAAAACCGGATGGAAAACCGGACGAAACGGATGACAACCGGATGAGACGGATCCGGTTTCTCGCCGGATCCGGACACCTGATCCGGATAAAAAACGGATCCGTCCAATCCGGTTTTTACAAAATAAGCCGGATCCGACGCTGCGGCGCGACACCGGAACCGGGATGCGGCGAAAAACCTGATGTGTGAAAGCAGCCAAAAATGTGTTTTTTCAAAATCTCGTTAAGCACGGCTTGGAGTTTTATTTTAAATACTCATGCAACCAAATCTGGTCTGAACTCTGGCCTTTGCCATGATTCTAAGTTTTCAGTAATTTCTTTCCACTTTGGGCTACAGGTCATCGTAACAAAAAGATCTCGCTTTCCGAATTTTCGGACAATTGTCATGGCGTTTTGGTAATTTTGCTGCATAGCTCTTGGGCTTCCAATGAAAGTGGACGGTAAAATTACTGCTTTTAGCCCTTAGTGTAACGCAGTATTATGGATGTGATCCATAACGCCGGCATGACTGTCGACGCGTAATGCCTTTTGATTTTGTTTTATATATTCAATCCTGTCGGATTCAATTTTGACATAACTGTCAACGATAAATTGTTGTGTCAACTTCCCAGCATTTAAAAGGGAATTGAACTTGTCAGGAATGGCAAGCCTGTATGCATCGTACTGCAACGGTGATTTTTTCTTGCCCATCTTGATCCACTGGTATGGATGGTAGATGAATGTCACCAATTCCTTGATGTTGCACACTTAGGGCAATTGGAGTTGTCTAATTTATTGTCCATCCACTGTCCCCATAAGGGAATAGAAGTGGATATGTCATTGCATCACACTTTCTGTGAAGAAAGCTGATTTGAATAGTTTGGTTTTCACTTTTGAGGTGAACTCTGATGTCCCTATTAAATGGAGGTTCACCCATTGCATTTTGATAAATTATAGCTACTTCATTGCACCTTGGTGCATTGTAGCGCCCCTGGTCATCATTGTAGTCATTTACAATTGACATTGTTATTTCGAGTGGATCATGATTTTCTAATTCAGCAATCCTCTCTTCCTCTATTTCACATTCCCTCATCATTGTGAAGGCTGTTGCGAGTGGGTTAATTGCTTTTATTTTCTCTCCAAGAGATGAGAGCAGTGCTGGGAGGCACTTTTTATTTGCTTGACTTCTTGTACTTAATGCTTCTTCACTGTCCAAGTTATAAATCTGGGCAAAGTTGGGAGTACTACCCACAGCGGGATGCAATGGGGCAGTTCTGGGGTAAATTTATAATAATAATAATAATTTTTATTTATATAGCGACAACATATTCCGCAGCGCTTTACAACTTATAGAGGGGAATTGTACAGACAATAGACATTACAGCATAACATAAATCACAGTTCAAAACAGATACCAGGAGGAATGAGGGCCCTGCTCGCAAGCATACAAACTATGAGGAAAAGGGGAGACACGAGAGGTGGATGGTAACAATTGCTTTAGTTATTTGGACCAGCCATAGTGTAAGGCTCGGGTGTTCATGTAAAGCTGCATGAACAAGTTAACTGCCTAAGTATGTAGCAGTACAGACACAGAGTGCTATTAACTGCATAAAGTGTATGAGAACATGATGCAAGGAACCTGATTATGTGTTTTTTTTTTGTTTTTTTTTAATAGGCCACACAGGGATAGTTAGGTTAATGCGTTGAGGCGGTAGGCCAGTCTGAACAAATGAGTTTTTAGGGCACGCTTAAAACTGTGGGGATTGGGGATTAATCGTATTAACCTAGGTAGTGCATTCCAAAGAATCGGCGCAGCACGTGTAAAGTCTTGGAGACGGGAGTGGGAGGTTCTGATTATTGAGGATGCTAACCTGAGGTCATTAGTGGAGCGGAGGGCACGGGTAGGGTGGTAGACTGAGACCAGAGAGGAGATGTAGGGTGGTGCTGAGCCATGGAGTGCTTTGTGGATGAGGGTAGTAGTTTTGTACTGGATTCTGGAGTGGATGGGTAGCCAGTGTAATGACTGGCACAAGGTAGAGGCATCGGTGTAACGGTTGGTGAGGAATATGATCCTGGCAGCAGCATTCAGGACAGATTGGAGCGGGGAGAGTTTCATAAGAGGGAGGCCGATTAGTAGAGAGTTACAATAGTCCAGACGAGAATGAATAAGTGAGACAGTAAGAGTTTTTGCAGAGTCGAAGGTAAGAAAAGGGCGAATTCTACAAATGTTTTTGAGATGCAGATAAGAAGAGCGAGCCAGTGATCGGATGTGGGGGGTGAATGAAAGCTCGGAATCAAGGATGACCCCAAGACAGCGGGCATGTTGCTTTGGAGTAATGGTGGAACTGCACACGGAGATGGCAATGTCAGGCAAAGGTAGGTTAGTAGAGGGAGAGAACACGAGGAGTTCAGTTTTTGACAGGTTCAGTTTCAGATAGAGGGAGGACATGATGTTAGAGACAGCGGTAAGACAATCACTGGTGTTTTCTAAAAAGGTCGGCGTGATAACAGGAGCAGAAGTGTATAATTGGGTGTCGTCAGCATAGAGATGGTACTGGAAACCAAATCTACTGATTGTTTGACCAATAGGGGCGGTATACAAAGAGAAGAGGAGGGGGCCTAGGACTGATCCTTGAGGAACCCCAACAGTAAGGGGAAGGTGAGAGGAGGAGGAACCAGCAAAACATACAGTGAAGGATCGGTCAGAGAGATAGGAGGAGAACCAAGAGAGAACGGTGTCCTTGAGGCCGATGGAGCGGAGCATAGTGAGGAGGAGCTGATAATCCACAGTATCGAATGCTGCAGAGAGATCCAAGAGAATTAGCATGGAGTAGTGACCATTAGATTTAGCTGTTAGTAGGTCATTAGAGACTTTAGTGAGGGCAGTTTCAGTAGAGTGTAAAGAGCGGAAACCAGATTGAAGAGGGTCGAGAAGAGAGTTATCTGAGAGATAGCGGGTAAGACGGGAGTGGACCAGGCGTTCGAGATGAAGGGAAGATTAGAGACAGGTCTATAATTAGCGGCACAGTTTTGATCGAGGGATGGTTTTTTAAGTAATGGATGTATGATGGCATGCTTAAATAAGGAGGGAAAAATACCGGAAGTGAGGGAAAGGTTGAATATTTTTGCTAGGTGAGAGGTGACAGCCGGGGAAAGGGACTGGAGGAGATGTGACGGAATGGGGTCACTGGTGCAAGTGGTCGGGCGAGAAGATGCAAGGAGCCTGCTTACTTCTTCTTCTGTAACTGGTTCAAAGTCAGAGAGTGAACTAGATGCAGTGGGGGAGGGAGGACAGTGCATGGTATGAAGAGATTGGGAGATGATTTCCTGTCGAATGTGGTAAATTTTTTCTTTGAAGTAATTGGCCAGATCGTCAGCGCGGAGATCTGTGGTTGGGGCCTGCTCTCTTGGGTTGAGTAGGGACTGGAAAGTGTCAAAGAGCCGTTTAGGGTTATTTGACAGTGAGGTGATGAGGGTGTTGAAATAGGTTTGTTTGGAGAGGTGAAGGGCAGAGTTGTATGTTTTTAGCATGAACTTATAATGGATGAAATCTTCGGGTAGATTAGATTTTCTCCACAGACGTTCGGCGCACCTGGAGCACCGCTGCAGGAAACGTGTTTGCAGCGTGTGCCACGTTGTCGCCGTCTGTGCCGAGTTGTTCTATGTATAGGAGGTGCAGCTTCATCCAGGGCACTTTGCAGGGTTTCATTGTAATGCTTCAGAGCAGAATAAGGACATGAGATGGAGAAGATTGGGGCCAATGAGGACTGCAAGTTCTTCATAGGTTTCTGGGTGTTAATGGCCTCTATGTTTCTATAAGTGTGGAAAGTGGGGGTGACCTGAGCGGGATGGCAGTTCTTGATAGAGAATGAAAGAAGGTTGTGGTCATAGAGCGGGAGAGGGGAGTTTGTGAAATCATCCACTGAGCAAAGCCGGGTGAAGACCAAGTCAAGGGAGTTTCCATCTTCATGCGTTGGAGAGTAAGGCTATGTTCACACAGTGCAGATTATTTGCGGTTTTTTAGCGTTTTTGCGCTATAAAAACGCTATAAAACCGCAAATAATCTGCATACATTAAGCATCCTATCATTTTTAATGAAATCTGCAATTTCTGTGTACATGATGTGCGTTTTTCCGCATGAAAAACGCATTGCGGTAAAAATCCGGACATGCTCATTAATTTTGCGGTTTTTTCGCGGTTTTTCCACTGTCTAATGCATTGGGAAATGCTTGGGAAAAACCGCGACAAAAATGCGTCAAAAACGCATCAAAACCGCGCAAAAAACGCATTAAAAAACGCATGCGGTTTTCATGCAGAAAACCGGCAGAAATGTCAGGATTTTCCCAGGAATTTTCTGCATCAATTCCTGAACGTGTGTATGGGGCCTCAGTATGCTGCGAGAGGCCGAGAGAGGAGGTTAGAGATAAAAGGTTAGAAGCAGATGGGGAGAGGGGAGAAGCAATGGGAATGTTAAAATCACCCATGATAAGGGTGGGGGTGTCACAGGAGAGAAAGTTTGGAAGCCAGGTGGCAAAGTGATCCAGGAACTGATGAGAGGGGCCGGGAGGACGATACACCACCGCCACTCGCATGGAGAAGGAGACGTAGAGTCTGACAGCATGGACTTCAAAGGAAGGGAATACAAGTGAGGGTACTTGGGGGATAACTTGGAAGGTACATTTGGGTGAAATTTGTCCATGAATTCGAAAACAGTATGGACCATGCCCAGGAGGTGGCGCTACTTGTGCTCCCATTGATGCCAAAGCAAGCGATTAAATTGGTAGAACTGTCATGAAATGTCAGTCCGCCAGCATAGCGCTCTTCCATACGTGTCTCATCAATTTGATTGAGAAGTCCTCTAGCGGCAAATGTAACTTGCCGTTGTCGAGTGGCTCTTGCATTTTGGACACGTATTCTATCTTGTTCTCTTTTTGTGAAATATGTGTATCACTTTGGGCATTGCGTGTTGCTCGTTGCCGTGCAGCATTAGATGCTCTGCGTGATTCAGTTACTTAATTCGTTTCTCTTGCTCTGGCCGCCCTCTCTCGGGCTGCATCAGCAGTTCTTCGACAATTTCATTCGTCTTCGGTTTCATTAAGATGCAGGTTACGCATCCGTATGCGATTCGCTTCTCTACGTGCAGCAGCAATTTGATCCATCTTTGCAATGTTGCCTCACACTGTTGCCTCAGTGTTTACTGAGTGTTGCAAAAAAGACTTATGCCTTAACTGGCCATCAGGGAGAGCTCCCCTCCTTAGGTATCCATGGTTACGCCCAGGCAGTTAGCTGCTAGTGGTAGTAACTATGAATACCTAAGTTACTGTTCAGCTGTCGATGACTCATTGTGCACAGACACACGGACACGTCCAAATTAGGTACTGTATATTGATTTCTGTTTCAGAAAAAACACAAAAAAACAAAAACACACTTAACACTGACACTATAATCTGTATTGATGCATCTTATGTGTGTGCAAAGATCATTGTGAAGGGAGGAGGTGAGCTGTGACATCACCTATTGTGAATGCTGTTATCAGCTTTATATAGAGGTGATATCAGTGATTGTACAGGAAGAGGGGGTGAGCTGTGCCACCAACAATTGGAAATAGTGGATCCTGTGTTATTAGCTGCATAGAGGTGTTGTCAGTCATTATACAGTAGGAGGAGGTGAGCTGTGACATCACCTATTGTAATTGGTGGATTCTGTGTTATGAGCTGTTTACAGAGGTGTTATCAGTCGCTGTACAGGAGGAGGAGGTGAGCTGACACATCACTTATTGTGGATGGTGAATCCTGTGTTATCTACTGTATATAGAGGTGTTATCAGTCATTGTACAGGAGGAGGAGGTGAGCTGTGACAACACCTATTGTGGACGGTGGATCCTGTGTTATCTACTGTATACAGAGGTGTTATCAGTCATTGTACAGGAGGAGGTGGTGAGCTGTGATATCACCTATTGTGAATGGTGGATCCTGTGTCATCTACTGTATATAGAGGTGTTATCGGTCATTGTACAGTAGAAGGGGGTGAGCTGTGATATCATCTATTGTGAATGATGGATCCTGTGTTATCTACTGTATATAGAGGTTTTATCGGTCATTGTACAGAAGGAGGTGGTGAGCTGTGACATCACATATTGTGAATGCTGGATCCCGTGTTATCTACTGTATATAGAGGTTTTATCGGTCATTGTACAGAAGGAGGTGAGCCGTGACATCATCTATTGTGAATGATGGATCCTGTGTTATCTACTGTATATAGAGGTTTTATCAGTCATTGTACAGGAGGAGATGAGCCATGATATCATCTACTGTGAATGATGGATCCTGTGTTATCTACTGTATATAGAGGTGTTATCAGTCATTGTACAGGAGGAGGAGGTGAGCTGCGACATCACCTATTGTGAATGGTGGATCCTGTCTTATCTACTGTATATAGAGGTGTTATAGGTCATTGTACAGGAGGAGGAGGAGGTGAGCTGTGACATCACTTAATCACTTATTGTGTTTAGTGGATTATTTGTTATGAGCTCTATATAGAGGTTATCAGTCATTGTGCAGGAGGAGGAGGTGGTGAGCTGTGACATTGACTATTATGATTGGTTTATCCTGTGTGATCAGTGGCCATGGCCTCCATGTCACCCTGTGAATATCATACATGTGTCCCATAAATTACTATCTGCACTAGTATCTGTTAAAGAGAAAGGCCAGTGACCGGGGAAGCCGCAGATAGTATTTTCCCTGCAGCCTGGCCGGTATCTATTCTGCCTCAGAGAAGGGTCCCGATAGAACGTCCATATGCCCAATGAGGTCTCTATCAGACAATCCATTTTACAGTACAGTTGTTCTAATCAGACATTAATCTAAGGAACGAAGGTTCTGGGTCCACGGTCACAAGTCCAGCAATGCTGTAGTTTCTGACATGATGGTTTGGATGATAAACATCAGTGAAAGAGGGAAAACAATTGTAACCGATGAGCAGAAAGCAACTGCTGCTAACAACTGCATTCTGTACAGGAATAATAGTGATAATTGTGGTAATTGGGAGGTAACGAGAGGTCCTGGGAATCTCGATGACCCTCGGTATGTGGAGGGTGTGAGCGCTGTACGCACAGATTCTGCCACCCCCACAAACAAACACTTTCACACCAACGGGGAAACATAAACAGATGATATAAGAGCAGGGAACGGCGGATCTAGAGCAGATTGTTCACGGGGACATGAATGTCACAACCAGATAATGGATGTAATAATCGCCCCCTACTTTCGCCTAAATAAACACTTCAGCCAAAGAACATGTCCGATATTCTCGCCTGTTCGGTTTCACTCCTCGGAGAAAAGCTCCGTCAACAGCCGATGCAGAGAAAAGCACCAAGAACAGCTAATGCAAAGAAAAGCTTTGTCAACAGCCGATGCAGACAAAAGCACCGTCAACAGCAGATGCAAAGAAAAGCACCGTCAACAGCAGATGCAGATAACAGCACCATCAACAGCAGATGCAAAGAAAAGCACTGTCAACAGCAGATGCAGATAAAAGCACCGTCAACAGCAGATGCAGATAAAAGCACCGTCAACAGCAGATGCAGATAAAAGCACCGTCAACAGCAGATGCAGATAAAAGCACCGTCAACAGCAGATGCAGATAAAAGCACCGTCAACAGCAGATGCAGATAAAAGCACCGTCAACAGCAGATGCAGATAAAAGCACCGTCAACAGCAGATGCAGATAAAAGCACCGTCAACAGCAGATGCAAAGCTTCCCATCCATCAATAGGTGCATTGCGGCTATAAGGCTGCGGGAAGAAGCAGCACAGGCAAACTGGGCCAACCACTGGAATCAGCCAGGGGGCTTATTGGTGTTCATCATATGTGTTAATGGCGCATCCCAGGGACCATGCACCTTATATACTCCGGGGTTTACAGTAGCGATTGTAGCCTAGCTCCGATCACTGCCGTGACAGGCAGATGCAGGCTATATAAGACAGCCGGCATCTGCTGGGTATGGTGCATTTCAACTACGGCGGATATTGGGAAAGGGATAATGCCAATATTATAAGTGATCCCTTAAAACATACAAATATCTGGGGGTCTGACCACTGGGACCCCCATTGGCGCAGAGGTTGTGAATGCTCAGATTCAGCCGTTACATAGAAAGTAAATGGAGCGTCGGAGCCCTATTCTCAGGATCGGTGGGGTTCCTGTTGTTGGACACTGAACAATCAATAAGTTATAAGCTGGATACAAACACTTTACCTTGCTTGGTGAGAAAAGAAACGATTCTCTTTTTGTGAGAGAAAGCAGAAATGTATATTGGTCAGAGGGGCTTGACCTGCAGCAGGAATGGCCAGGAGCGATGGAAACTAAATTATTTCAGTAAAGGTAATTTTTTCCACAAAACTCTGATGCTAGATGAAACTAAACACGTTAAAACCCCTTCAAATGTCTGGGAGAAATCTTGAATTCAATTTTGCAAGTGATCTGGATAATCTTATTTAGCATGGAGAAAACCCTGAAAAACTCCCAGGCGGAGCAGCTCTGACCCGTGATGACCTTTACTGGAATAAAAGTCTGCCGTGCAACAACAAAAAAAGCTTCAATGGTTCCTGAACCGATCCAAAGGAGGAAATCACATCGCTTTGAGGAAAATGCCTGAGAAATCAAGGAAACGCTGAGGATCTGCAGCGAGGAAGGGAAGCGCTCGCATGGAGTGACCCGAGATGCCCCTTAAATCTCTTCAGCAGTCGGAGAAGGAATGCCTCGTGGCCATTCAGCGCTGGGGAACACATTGCAATACCATTACTGACTTGGTGTAAAGGTTTTATTTGCTACTGAAGAAAGAAATAAACACACGGGCGGCGGTTTATGGGGTCAAAATCTGCAAATTCTATTTCCTCTAGAAAGTACGGCTTCATATTTCACATGTATAGGATGGAGCAGATACCTGATGACTGGGTCACCTGGTATCCGATGAAGGCGTCTCCTGCCTTAAAGAGGTATTTTACTAAGTTATGTAACTGACAGGACTTATTTATGGTACTTTTTATGCCCAGAAAACTCCTCTAATGTCCGTGGTTGTGGAGCGAGATGTTCAGCAAAGCTCACATGAAGCAGATGTTCACTGGCCGTGTAATGTGTTAAAGCAAAGAAATATCGGCGACATATCAACATGCAATCAGGGAGATAAGCAGATCGGATAATCTACTCCAGATGTGTCCGAACCCTGGGATTTCTATCGTAAAGGCCAAAACATGACCAGGAGAAAATGAACATAACCGCTGCGCTGCTCACTGATTGCGTCCAATGCAATTCATCATTCATCTTCCTTTTATCTCATTTCATAGCTTCACACCCCCCCCCCCCCCCAAGGCAAAAAAAACCCCCAAAAATTATTTCCCTTTCCCACCACTGCAAAGTCCATAAACGGGATGCAAAAGGCATTAAACAGTGAAAATCCACCACAAAATAGATGTGGTACAGATTTTTCAGGATATTTTAATTTGGGGCAAAAAAAGTGATAAATTAGTTTTAAATATTGAGTTCTAAAACGTAAAACTGCGTTCAGATGGCCGCCTTTTGTGGCGGAGGTAAACACAGATACAGGACCCGACGGGAACAGTACATGTATTGTAGACACAGAAACAGAACCCGACGGGAACAGTACATGTATTGTAGACACAGATACAGAACCCGACGGGAACAGTACATGTATTGTAGACACAGATACAGGACCCGACGGGAACAGTACATGTATTGTTGGGGTGCTGTTTCTGCACACGGACTCAGGACTCTATTGCAATGTGCAGACTAAAAACAGCCACAGTTTCCCCTTTAAGCACGCTAGGATAAATCGCCCGACAGGTTGAGCGAATGCAAAGCTCTGCAATGTGAATATCGTTTCAGCGTATATCTCTGTGTCGCACAAACAAAAAGTGAAAATTCTGCAGAATAAGAAGAATATGCCTTTAGTTTTCAAGGAATCTGATTTCTAATGGATCGTAACCAGTTGACTTGCTGCCAGCACAATCCTGTCCCACTTCTCAGAACTGAAATATTCTGTTTGTTCTATATAATCTGACAGAGATTACACATGGCCGTATCGCTGTGACTCACAGGCGAAGCTCTCCACGCCATCCCTTTACACCCAACTAATGAGATTGTTCTCAAAGCTCGGGACCCACTAAAGGGCCAAGAAAATAAAAAAAATCAGGAATGATCATTAATATAAAGAAGAGACAAAACAGAGTAAAAAAAAAATAGTTCACGATCTTCTTGGGGTCAGATCTGGCTTATATGGTCAGTGTCGTCATAGGGCCCCTCGGTCATTACGGACCCTTCCCATTGCCATTAACGCAACATCCTATTGGATTAGAGAACAATTTAGAGCTAAAGTTCACATATGGGACAAAGTAGTAAAGGAAAGTGATCTCCAACCGAAGCATCCGATTACACAGAATACAGGCCACAATTTACGTAATGGTTCCCATTCGGGAGCGTGGCATTTAAGGGGTCAGAGATGCTGAAGACAAAAACCTAATATGAAATGTATTATTCTATGATAATGGGAATATTCTGTTTTAGGGTGGATGAAAAGGCTGACATTATAGCTGCTAATATAAGGAGCTGCATCTTGTAAACAATGAAGATACCCAATCAAAGACCTAACTGGCAGGGTGGTCCAACAATCTTTGGATTGGCCAAGAACCAAAGACCCCCTTTAATAACACTTGCACCGCAAACTGCAGGACATGCTTATATACTATATTCCAAGATAACACATACTCCGCTGGTGCCGTACAGGTGATTTGAGCACCGGGTCTCCCGAGCCTCGTGTGAGCCGGTAATGGGCCGAAGTTCTCACACTTTTTTCGGACATCCAAGGTTCGTCTGAAGGAAGTGTGAGCAAAGCAGAACATTGGTGGCCATTGATCGGCTGCTGTGATCATGCAAAATAATGTCAAGTAAGGCCTGGAAGACCCGGCGGCAGTGCCAGAGGTGCGTAACGGTTATTCTGGTCTGTAGTGATCAACCTCTTTAAGGGTAATCCTATGTAGGCAAGGACATCATACATCATCACTACAGATGTCCGATATGGTGCACACTGTGATTGGACCTGCCAGCCGCACGTGGAGCACAAGAAGTGTTGTTTGTTATCAGAATCTATTTTAATATCCACATTACAGACCAGTGAATAAGTCTGTACTGAAGTGATCGTGAAGGCAATCATAGCAGCGTTTTATCTAGAGTGGACAAGAGCTGTTATTCGGACAACACCACCCATCACCTCCAGGCACCGAGCACATTCATAGCCAAGTCATAGAGCCCGAACCTAAGACGTACGAGCCATATCAACACCTCTATGGATAGGCAGGGAGCGCGGACGTCCATCAGATTACGGTCTGGCTCTTTCTAAAGTCTGACAAGTGCTAAAATCCACCAGAATCAGGAGAGTGGAGCTTCTCGCTGGACTGTGCTGTTGGCTCGGACCCAGCAGAAACGAGTTACATTCAACCAGTTTCTCCTCTTAGGAGTTTTATTAGAGCTGAAAGCATCTTTAAGTAAAACACAGTTTCCCCCTGCGGTTTAATCTCTCGGCATCGCTGCCAGATAAATTGTCTACAACACTCGCTCCATGGGAGACGATGGCAGCTGTTCCCGGGGAGGACACCTAGGAGGTTAGTCACTGGGTTCATCACTCTGCACTATGGCAGGAGAGCACATTCTCGTTTTATGGGCCCGTCATTGTCACTCAGCTCTCAAATAAAAAAGACCATGAAAGAAAGGGAAAAAAATAGAAAAATGGATTTAATTGTTTACACAATCCTAATGAAGTTTAGGGATGGCCTCCGGGCCAGGAAAGCGTCATGATACCCATACCATACAGCCCACATTATCCAGTGCTGACGTGAGCACCTATGAGTCTGGCGGTCCTGAACTACAAGTTCCAGCATAGCTCTAATGACCACTATAGGGATGGCAGAGGCTAACCTGGAGTCTGAAACACCGGTAACTCCTGCAAGGAGCTGTGGGCTTCACTTTTCAGCTATGCATATTCTGATCCACAGGAAAGTCCCCAGATATAGTGTGGACAGATCTGGGGAAGCAAAGGACAGGTGAGCACCAGGTTCAAGATCAATATCAGAAGGTCAAGACCAGGCTGAGCACACTAATGGTCAGGTTCAGGTTCCATCAGGCCAAAAAGGTCACGCACAGAAGCGGATAACCAAACGCAGGAAGATTAGTGCCTCTCTTCTTCATAGTTACAGGGGAAATCAGATAAAGAAAACTGTAATCACATTTTGAAATGCCCCCAAACGTCTTTTGGGGGGGAAGAATACGTCAAATGAATGAGGCAGAAAAAAAAAAAAAAAAAATTTAATAAATAAATAAATAAATAAATTTAAAAAAGAGCTGCTGCCAGTCTGAATAACAGTTACTATGCCTGTCCCTGCTGGGAAAAAAAAACATATATATCTTATTATTATAATAATAATAATAATAATAATAATAATAATAATAAAAATAGAAAAAGAGCTGTGCGGGTCACTGGGGATGGGAAAGTCTTGTGAAAATTGTCCACAAAACAATAATTGCTTTCTCTTGGTCGGCTGTAAAGCTCAACAATCATTATTTGTCCCTATCACACAATGAACTAAACAAGGGGAAGAGAAACAACAAACAAGGGTGTAAATATGCTACAATTAACCATGGGGCAATTAAACATCACGGTTTAATGACTTTAGAAGCTTTTACAGGGCCGCTAGTGGCCGCCGTGACCTGCATTTGACTCTCATAATGTCTTTTATGTGGTCACGAGCAATGTACAAGATCTTCTAGGAGATGAGCAATACCCATAACCAGGCAGCAAGGACTGATCCTAAGGAAAAGAGTTGCCAGTAGTGAAGAATAGTCGACATCCGAGAAAAATAAATGAATAAATCATTATTTCATCCCATTTCCCAGCAGATCCCAAACTGATGTCTTTCTGCTCATAAAATGTAAAAACGCTTCAAGTGTCTGGCTCTGCTGATGCACAAATGTATAAAACGTCAGAAGAAACAGATCCTCATCCATGTGTGAGCAGCCGACCTGCCAATTATATAGATGATGGACCGGGCAGCGGATAACTCAAGCTCCTGAGAATGAGGACCATGATGGTAGTTTCAAGACCGTGGTGCGTCCCCTAAGATATATATACAGGAAATATACCACTTGGATTCAACATGGCGTCCTCATGGGTAAAGGCACAAGGCAGGCTGGATGCAACGATCTGCAGAGCTCAGCTGTGGCTTAAGCGTTTTTCCTTGAGGCCGATGATTCACAAGAATATAATTGCACATCTGCAACCCGGATACAACGTATTGAGAGTATCAGCTAACGGGAGCTCAAATTGGCAGGATCTGAATTTGCATCTGAAGCTTACACCAAAACCCAGCGGATGCTACACAATGACGGCTGCAAAAACCCAACTCCCAGAGCCGCCGCTCACCTGCCCGGCTGCGTTACATAGTGCCATTCACAGAGAAGTTATTAGTAAAGCATTTCACTTACAAATCGTGTTTGTATTTATTTATTATTATTATTATTTTGTTAGCTGAATTTACAAATGCCCTGAGGAGGCGAACAAGCTGGGGCCAAATCCAAGACTAAAGCTCTCCCCTGACACATGCAGGAAGGGAGGGGTGCGCTGGAAATGAATGCACACACACAGAATCCAAGAGGGCAGGAAACCATTCTACGTCCCGCTACATTATTACTTAATACAATGCATCATATGGATCGGATATTCCAGTCTTCAGTAGTATGTGCGGCCAAGTAACTCGGCACAAGCACATACAATTGTACCTAAAAATGGCGGCTTTGACATTAGATCTATACCGGAAAGGGGAGCAGATTTGGGGCGAAAATCTACCTGGGTGACCTGGTACTGAGTCCTGTTATTGTTCTAGTTGGGGCACACAATGACATAGGATGGAGGCGATATGTGCTCCTCTACATCATCTCTGTTCTTATTTTTGGAAATGCCCTGTGTAGCTGCCGACCAGCGTGCGGCCCCTGGGAAAGTCTGGATTATTATTTTGGGAGGAAAGGCCGTTTTCTCTCTTGTATCTCTCTAATAAGGTGATCCAGAAGCGGCTCGTGTCTGACATGTAGGTGATTTCTACGTCTTGGCCGAGGATCCCGCCTGCGTTATTATTAAAGGCTGATCCCGGGAAGTGATAGAACAGGCCTCTCTGTACTTAGACGCCTTTGCCTGTAAGGCAGAGAATTAACGCGAACAGTAAATACAGGTAATGAACGTGTCTCCTTACTGGACAATGTCAGTACATGAACGGGTATTTATAACAAAAAATAATATGTGGACTTACAGAATACCAGCATGACTGAGGAGAATGGCGCTATGTACATAGATTTCTGCACGGAGCCTTAGGGGAAACTAACAGTGAGAGTTACAGTAATTTGGCTTTGGAGGCTCAATCTTTCATGATGCAGCACATTGAACGCTCCGCATGCCTTAGATTGGGACAAAGGCTGTTTTATCACTTGATATACTCCTGGTCTTTTTAGCAAGTAATGGATAAAGATGGTATTTCGTTATAAAGACGAAGCTTAACATACCGGTAATTAAAGGTTACTCCTGTATTCATTGATGAGTATAACTGGAAAGTGTCAGGCATTTTTGTCATTTAATACTTATTAAAAATGCCCCGGCGATATCCCAATATTGCCAAATTTATCTTTTTACAGCTCGATGTTAAGGGGTCAATCAGTGGTGGGTGAACACGTGCAGGGTGTACAAGCTCCTTTCTGTTAGATGAAGCTGCCGGGATGGCTGAAGTGTTTCCGCTAACCCCCGATCTCCGCATGTATCAGCACACTGCTCGCTATATACTGGACAGTCTGCTGTACCGTCCTACATATCTATCATTTCACGTCTGTTTTCTTTTTATCAATAGCCACAAGATGCCCTTGTGCTCCCATGTAGTGTCCTACATTCGGCACATATCTGGGAATACTCCCATTCAATAAATGTGAACAGCACCTTAGGTTTTTCTTATTTTCCTGAATTCTTCCTCTAGACAATTATGTCCCATATGACAGTTTCCTTACAGGTGAATGATCTGCTAGACATAGATGAGAGCCATCTCGAATTATACGCCGCATGTACGGTATAAACAGTATTTTGGGATTGGTTCGGATAGACAATTTCCCATTTAAAGAAATATTTAATGTTTCATTTTCAGCCAGGGTTTAATTACACTTTTGTGCGGAGCTGTATAATGTGTAGGCGTACCAGGCAAGCTTAGGAGAATAAGAACCAAAAATAAGATTTATACATGGTATAATAGATCCAAAATGTCACCTACTAAGGGGGCAAATAGTCCAGAACGTGCAAGTCTATAAGATGGCACACAATGAGACATGGAGCTCTGGCCTCGCTAGCTATCACTTTTCCAATAACACACTTTTACAGACTCTTAGTTGTTTTCCTACCATCGGACTTTGTTCCACGTCTGAGTGGCTCCGAGGGGCGACCCGGCCACCATGGGCACTTGGATTGGGGTGGGCTGTTTGTTCATGATCAGGTCCAGCTTCTCCTCTAAGGATTTACAAGTCGCCTCAAGAACTTGCAGCTTGGACTCGATGCTGTCCAGTCGTAGGCAGATCGTTTGGTTGATGGAGAACAGAAAGGACTGGAAAGGAAAAAAAGAGCAAAATCAGAACAAACTTCCAGGAGGGAACGGAAAATAAAGGTGAAGGAGACAACCAGCCTTACTTGCAAAGAAAAAATAGCATGGGGTGAGAAGGCAAAGTCTGCAAAAGAGTGAGGGACTGAAAATCCATTGCAAAAAACTTGATGGATGTGTAAAGAGCATCATCTGGAGAAATCTACGCTATGTGGCTATGAAGCAGAGACGTCACAGCTCGGGGTATGATGGACTCAGAGCAAACATGTCCTGGCACTTTTTTGGATTTTTGAAATAGCCGCTTTGGCAGAAAAGACATGCGTTCCCCGCAGACTGGAACACCTCAGTTTAGCAGATTGCCAAACATTTCACCCAAAACTACAGATGAATCTCTATCAGTGGCCTAACCGTAAAGCAGAGTTATGGATCTCTCTGTGCGTATACCCTCATGGCCTCCCAGCTCACTGTTACTGACCTTTCGCAGAACGTAACGTTTACAACGTTTTAATGCCCAGATTAAGAATATTTACAATATAAGTCATAGTACGCTTCCTGCAAAGCCTATACTGAAATATTCCCTATATAATCCAGGCTTCTAATTTTCAGAAATATAGGCTGTTCCAAGATTAAGCTGGGGTATAATTCACTTTCTTTTTTTTTTTCACGGACTTGCTGACAGAAAAATGTAGGTAAAGAAAGAAATTTCCTCCCTGACCTCTCACACACAAACCACTCGCATCAGAAAGGTAATTCCAAGGCATAACCCTCCGAAAAATAGCATGTTTGCCATCTAGTGGCCAAAAGTGGGAAGAGGCAAGAAAAACAATACTTCTAATATAAAGAGCGAGGCTGAAGGTAAGGCTGGTCCGAGTATGGACCTCCATGTACAGACTGGCCGCAGATCTCCTGACCTTATAAAACTTCTGGGCTCGGATCAGGAGACCCCCAGCCAGTCTGTATCCCCGCCCTATGATACACGGATGTGTGAAACCTGCCTAACAACTCCGATCCTACGAGACGCTGGTCCAGGGAATTGGTCTGATTGCCACATCTGGAGTCAGGAAATTATTTTTCTCCATAATATCGGGCAATTAGCATCTGCATCATGGGAGTTTTTTGCATTCTTCTGGATCGAAGTGTTAGATTATAGGTTGTACTTGTGCTTTCCTTCCACCTGAAGCCAGAAAATGACAGGGATACATCACTAAAGACCATAATTAAAAAAGACAAATGTTTCTTGGATCACAGGCCACCCGTCTGCAGAAATGTAGCATCACACGGGCATAAAAAGAAATGGCCGTCCCGAGTAATAGATGCCATCTCTTGCAGAGACGTCTGTACATATACTACCTCTATACAAGGTAATATTCATCAATCTGTGCCGGCCACAGGAAAGTAGGGCCCCTCCATAACTCCCATTCACAACAATAGGTAGCGCAGACCACCCGAGTGTTTCTGGGGTCCCGCTTTCCTGTAGATACTGTAGTTATCACCGTCTGAGCCATACTGCAGAGTGTAAGGGAAGGGAAGGGATGCTGAACGCTAAAACCTTTATGGATGGATCCTGACAGTTGATCTCTAGGCACTGTCGTTTCAGGGAAGGTGACAGGTCGTCCTCCGTGACTTCATGGTTCTCTAGAACAACTGTAAAATAATAAAAGAGCAAATCAGAGAATGAAATGTTATCAGGACAGGGAGCGGGTCAGCTGGCGGGCTGCCGGCAGTGTCCATCCTGTGACCCCGTGTCCTGAGACAGCTTGTAAACACACGCCGTGTCTTACAGATGACACAGGACGGGAGGGGTGATGGCGTGCGATAAGACATTCTTCTGGCTGCAGACGAGGCCGATCCTGTTGGCCATGACAGCTCAGTGAGTAAACAGTATACAAAACCTAGAAAGAAGAAATGATTCTTGCAAGCATCTGCTCAAAATCCAAGCGTCTGTTTCCCTCAAGCGACCGCACATCTGGCCCCCGGCCCCCGAATATACAAGTGAAGACACAGCGATCAGTCGGTAACCGCACGGCGAGATCACCCAGCAATGTATCAATGACAGGTAGCAGACATCAGCGCTTATACATGGGAATCCTATGGATTCGGAAGGAATTCCATCTCACTTACATCAAGAGACAAACCAGACTTTTTTTGCATTTTTATTTTTGCCCCAAAGAAAAAGTAAAACTTGACTTTTATCCCCATTAAACATGGACAATTTAGGTTCATGTTCATGTGGAAGAGGGTTAATAAGGCACCCGATATGGATGGCTGCAATGGGAGAAACCTATATACAGTCATGGCCGAAAGTGTTGGCACCCTTCAAATTGTTGCAAAAAAATGATTGCAATTCCCCACATTTTGTTATACACAGGTTTATTTCCTTTGTGTGTATTGGAACAACATTAAAAAAAAGAGGAAAAAAGGCAAATTGGACATAATTTCACACAAACCCCCAAAATGGGCAGGACAAAACTGTTGGCACCTTTCCAAAATTGTTGGTAACCAACGTTTGTTTCCAGCATGTGATGCTCGTTCACACTCACCTGTGGCAAGCAACAGGTATAGGCAATATGAAAAACACACCTGAAACCAGATAAAAGTGTGTGCCACACTAAAGGCCCCGTCTCACATAGCGAGATCGCTAGCGAGATCGCTGCTGAGTCACAAGTTTTGTGACGCAACAGCGACCTCCATAGCGATCTCGTTATGTGTGACACGTACCAGCGATCAGGCCCCTGCTGTGAGATCGCTGGTCGTGTCGGAATGGCCTGGACCTTTTTTTGGTCGTTGAGGCCCCGCTGACATCGCTGAATCGGTGTGTGTGACACCGATCCAGCGATGTCTTCACTGGTAACCAGGGTAAACATCGGGTTACTAAGCGCAGGGCCGCGCTTAGTAACCCGATGTTTACCCTGGTTACCAGCGTAAATGTAAAAAAAAAACAAACAATACATACTCGCCTTTCGGTGTCCAGGTCCCTTGCCGTCTGCTTCCTGCTCTCACTGACTGCCGGCCGTACAGTGAGAAGTGAGAGCACAGCAGTGACGTCACCGCTGCGCTCTGCTCTCACTGTACGGCCGGATCTCAGTCAGAGCAGGAAGCAGACGGCAAGGGACCTGGACACCGAAAGGCGAGTATGTACTGTTTGTTTTTTTTGGTAACCAGGGTAAACATCGGGTTACTAAGCGCGGCCCTGCGCTTAGTAACCCGATGTTTACCCTGGTTACCCGGGTGCTGCAGGGGGACTTCGGCATCGTTGAAGACAGTTTCAACGATGACAAAGTCGTTCCCCTGATCGTTGGTCGCTGGAGAGAGCGGTCTGTGTGACAGCTCCCCAGCGACCACACAACGACTTACCAACGATCACGGCCAGGTCGTATCGCTGGTCGTGATCGTTGGTAAATCGCTTAGTGAGACGGGGCCTTAAGAATGGAGAACGGTCTGAGGACTTGAGAAACACAATTGTTAAACATCAACAATCTCAAGGTCACAAGTCCATCTCTAGAGATCTTGATGTTCCTTTGCCCACAGTGCACAATATAATCAAGAAGTTTACAACCCATGACACTGTAGATAATCTCCCTGGTTGTGAACGGCAGAGAAAAATTGATAAACGTTTGCAACGTAGGAAAGGCCGGATGGTGGATAGGCAGCCCCAATCAAAGTCCAAAGAAATCCAAGCTGTCCTGCAAGCTCAGGGGGCATTAGTGTCAGAACAAACGATCTGTCCACATCTGAATGAAATGAAACGCTATATCAGGAGACCCAGGAGGACCCCACTGCTGACACAGAGACATAAAAAAGCTAGACTGCTGTTTGCCAAAATGTACAGTCATGGCCAAAAGTATAATTCTTTGGTATTATTATCTTCATTAAATTTGTCTTAAATGAAAAAACACAAAAAGAATTGTTCTAAAGCCAAATTGGATATAATTCAACACCAAACATAAAAAAGGGGGTGGACAAAAGTATTGGCACTGTTCGAAAAATCATGTGATGCTTCTCTAATTTGTGTAATTAACAGCACCTGTAACCTGTGGCACCTAACAGGTGTTGGCAATAACTAAATCACACTTGCAGCCAGTTGACGTGGATTAAAGTTGACTCAACCTCTGTCCTGTGTCCTTGGGTGTACCACATTGAGCATGGAGAAAAGAAAGAAGATCAAAGAACTGTCTGAGGACTTGAGAAACCAAATTGTGAGGAAGCATGAGCCATTTCAAGGCTACAAGTCCATCACCAAAGACCTGAATGTTCCTGTGTCTACCGTGCGCAGTGTCATCAAGAAGTTTAAAGCCCATGGCACTGTGGCTAACCTCCCTAGATGTGGACGGAAAAGAAAAATTGAGAAGAGATTTCAACACAAGATTGTGCGGATGTTTGATAAAGAACCTCGACTAACATCCAAACAAGTTCAAGCTGTCCTGCAGTCCGAGGGTACAACAGTGTCAACCCGTACTATCCGTCTGCGTCTGAATGAAAAGGGACTGTATGGTAGGAGACCCAGGAAGACCCCACTTCTTACCCCGAGACAAAAAAAAGCCAGGCTGGAGTTTGCCAAAACTTACCTGAAAAAGCCTAAAACGTTTTGGAAGAATGTTCTCTGGTCAGATGAGACAAAAGTAGAGCTTTTTGGGCAAAGGCATCAACATAGGGTTTACAGGAGAAAAAAA
Organism: Ranitomeya variabilis; assembly: GCF_051348905.1. Classification (NCBI taxonomy): domain Eukaryota; kingdom Metazoa; phylum Chordata; class Amphibia; order Anura; family Dendrobatidae; genus Ranitomeya; species Ranitomeya variabilis. The sequence continues at coordinate 618,661,265 of NC_135233.1, forward strand.
GAGGCATTCAAAGAAAAGAACACGGTCCCTACAGTCAAACATGGTGGAGGTTCCCTGATGTTTTGGGGTTGCTTTGCTGCCTCTGGCACTGGACTGCTTGACTGTGTGCATGGCTTTATGAAGTCTGAAGACTACCAACAAATTTTGCAGCATAATGTAGGGCCCAGTGTGAAAAAGCTGGGTCTCCCTCAGAGGTCATGGGTCTTCCAGCTGGACAATGACCCAAAACACACTTCAAAAAGCACTAGAAAATGGTTTGAGAGAAAGCACTGGAGACTTCTAAGGTGGCCAGCAATGAGTCCAGACCTGAATCCCATAGAACACCTGTAGAGAGATCTAAAAATGGCAGTTTGGAGAAGGCACCCTTCAAATATCAGGGATCTGGAGCAGTTTGCCAAAGAAGAATGGTCTAAAATTCCAGCAGAGCATTGTAAGAAACTCATGGATGGTTACCAGAAGCGGTTGGTCGCAGTTATTTTGGCTAAAGGTTGTGCAACCAAGTATTAGGCTGAGGGTGCCAATACTTTTGTCTGGCCCATTTTTGGAGTTTTGTGTGAAATGATCAATGTTTTGCTTTTTGCTTCATTCTCTTTTGTGTTTTTTCATTTAAGACAAATTAAATGAAGATAATAATACCAAAGAATTTGTGTTTGCAATCATTTTCAGGAAGAAACTGAGTATTATCTGACAGAATTGCAGGGGTGTGAATACTTTTGGCCATGACTGTACGTGAACACGCCAAAATCCTCTATAGACACAAAGGAAATAAACCATATCTATAACAAAATGTAATTGTAATAATTTTCTGGGAAAAATACTTCATTTTCTGGAATCATTTCCAGGGTGCTAACACTTCTGACCATGACTGTAAAAAAACAAAAATGGATGTTTTGAAGACAATCAATTAAGGGTTATGTCAGGCCAAAACAAAAGCTTGACCTGGGGACAGGATGTGGTCTGCGCCGGCACTGAAAGTGGAGACGTCACAGTTGGACCATCCCCCGGTCGCTCTAGTGGTCAGCGTGTCATTAGAATGACATGCTGCTAGCCATATAACAGCTGCAGCCAATCACAGGCCGCAGGAGTATGGCGGCTGGTTTATGGTTGCATTTCCACTTCCTGTGCTGGCGCAGACCACTGAGCGACCTGCGGTGTAGCCGATGCGTGAGTATTAATGAATTTCTTATTTTTAACACCCCCCAGTTGACCTTATATTTGCCCAGATAACCTCCTTATTACTTTTAATTTCTAAGCTGAATTCACATTGCCATGGAGTATTTTTTTGAGTACAAAAAATGCAGTTTTTCTGAACTTTTTAAAAAATTGCGGCAAAGAAGCTGCGTTTTTATCATAATGTAAAACAAGTGGATAATTTCGAATTTTCTTCCGTTATGGTTTCCTAGAATATTTTGTCTTAAACTGCTGAAACTTAGATTTCACCTCTACAAACAAGGTTACCCCCCCCAAAATGTAGGGGAGCTGACACCTCTCCCTCTCGTAACGTGCTTCTTCTTAAAGCTGTGCGGCAGATAATGCGGATTTTGAAATGAAAATGAAATGGCTGCTTGAGAACGAGATAAGGGCTGGCATCGCAAATCTTTAAGATTCTGTTCCGTGCTGCGGGGAGCCGCGGTGAAGGCTGCACTGAACGATCCTCACTGCAGACAAGGCACTTTAATTAACTTACAAATAAACTGAAAGTGAAAAAAAAAAGTCGCTTTAGTGGTTAATAAACAACAATCTGAACAGCGGTTTATGAGCCGATAGAAGTAAACGAAGGGAACCATAACGAGCTATATTTCGCTGGTAAATACAAATGTGCTCAAACAATGTATAAAAAGAAAATTAAACCGCGGATGTAGTTTATTTTATATGGAACGAGTGCCGAGAACATTCACAAATAGTAGATGTAGGTACGAATATTCTTCCTGCCCATATTAGATTTCCAACTTTGAAGACATAAATGGACTGAAACAGGAGCGTGTAAGCAACGCTCGACTCCTTGTACAATTCCTGCACAAGCAATTTCATCCATTTCATCCACACACGGCCTACAAAATCAACAGAAAACAATGGACAAATATTTGCAAGCTGAAACAAAGTCAATTTACGCTACGGATTTTGACAGCAAAATTTATGCTAGGTAATTAATGCAAAGCTGGAGCAAAATTCAGTGGAAAATCCACAGACTGAAGCCATGTGTGCATGTCCCATAATCAGAAATAAGAACCCACCGGGATGATGATCGTCTTGCAGGTCTTCTACCGCTATCTGGACCACGTCTGCCAGGTCGTGTCCAGACATCATTTATAAATCGTTCTTTGCTGTAACACAGCGCAACCTTCTCGATGATTCTGTGAGAACAGAAAAAAATACAAATAATTACCGTATATATTTACCATAATTTACACCAAATCAAACATCCATGAATATTTACCATACAGAACTGTAAAAACCCTCGATGCATTATAATATACATAATAGAGGACAATATCTCGATAATACAGGAAATGGTAATTATGTGTCCCACTACATACAAAGATGAAGGCACATAATACTCCTTGAAGTCTATAAGTTTGCCTGCTGCAATGATTGTGCACATTGTACAAAAGTTATCAAACAAGCTGTGACCTCCTACACCAGAGATGTTCTCTCATTAATAGGCCGGACCTGACGGCTGCACAGATTTTCGCCTGATTTTACGTGACCTATATTTGGACCTGCGATAAATCACGGGGAGACGTTCACTAGCACCTATCCTATGCACATGAGGACATGGCCGACAGCTCTGACTCCCCCAAATACACTCAGAGGACAGGGGCTCGGCAGTAATGTGCTTTTAGTGACCAATGTTTTTATGCCATAATGATTGCTTGGCGGCCCACTTGTGCAAGTGTTCAGGATACTGATTACGCCATCGATGCCTCCCCTCTGCGGTACATCTTAGACCCTTAGCAATGTGCTCGGTATATGTGTATAATTATCCGGCTCCTTATATTTACCCGATAAAATGATTTTTGCTAACACAAACTCCAGGCCAATTGGTTACTGGCAAGAGCGAGCGGCTTCCAGGACACGGGATTCAGCCGCCTTACGCTGGCAAGAAGAAGAAGAAACTGGCACCGGGAGATAGAGCCAGTTCTCCTCGTTCTTTTGCATTGAGGATTAATGCTGGGGCGCACTCACTGACTGCCGAACAGCTGTCTAGCACACGAAACCGAGCACCAAATCCTCAGCCGGGGCCGAACCAACGACGGCTTTCTTACTTATACAAAAACGGTACAATCTGTGATTTTCCACAGACCTCAAAAATAAGAACAGCTCAAATCTGTCCTCCGATACGAGAAAACAATCATGAATTTAATTCTCTGGATTCCAGACAGGACAGAAATGCATTTGTGATGCTGTCAGCCAAGAGGAATTGTACTTTAGAGTAACTTTTCAGAATAAGCTGTCACGTGTACATGAGGGATCACACTATTTCTGGCCATTCCATCACTTGTGCCTGCGTTTTATCCCTGCTATCTTTTATATGCATTTGACTCTCAGCTAGTGGGAAGAGACCAGCTGTTATGATGTCTCCCATAAGGGATTTATGTTCTTAGTTCCTTAGCAGCATGGAAGCCATTATACAGCAGTACTGTGCTGAGTAGATGTGAATCCAGTGCTGGGGAGAGGTAAAGACTTGTTAGCTCAGCATGATCTCTCTGTGGCCATTATACAGCAGTACTGTGCTGTGTAGATGTGAATCCAGTGCTGAGGAGAGGTAAATACTTGTTACCTCAGCATGATCTTTCTGTGCCTCCCTCTGCTTGTTTTCTCCATCCTCCTCCCCTCTCTATACAGTATAAGCTGTGCTAGCAGAGGTAACATGGAGTTGCACTGTTTTATCAGAGTGCACGATACGTTTGGGCGTAGTGTCTCATAAGTGGAGAAAAAAGCAGGATTCTCTGATCAGATATTCTTATATTCACATGTACTACTTTAATTGCACATCCCATCTGGATTGTGACATCTATAAAGGTCGACCACTTTCCACTTCACGAGGCACAACCTCTGTATTCCTACATAACGTCATTAATTACCCAATTCCGAAGATTGCTTTTTTGGCTGATAAATCAGCCTTCTGCTGACACTACCCCACTTAATGCCAGATCCCACAGCTTAAAGTGCTGCCAAATATATCACATAATCGTATTTGAGGCTGATCAAAGAGGTGATTAGTGTACGACCTGATGAAATCACAGGGCCAGAGTGATAACAGGTGTATCAGGTACCCACCGCGGCATGGTCGGCCATGCTACGGAGAAAGCAGCCTGGCCCTGTAGAAATCCTCTGCACTTACTCCATGGAGCTGTGTAAGACGGACACTGTCCAGATAGCACTCGCACAACGTTACTTAACTGGAAACAGACGCGGAGACAGAATCCTTTTTTGGTTGTTATTTTATTCCACATTAGGGATTAATTTAAAAGAAAAAAAAATCCTGCCATAATAAATGTAACAAGTAATGGATTTCACTAACGCTGTCCTATAAATCAGCAGACATCAAAAGCTCTGTGGAAAGTCTGAGCGTGTGCATCTCATAGAGACAGAAACATACACGAATGCCCCCCTCCGACATGGACCTGCGAGCCCACCAATACAAAGCAGAGGGTTTACTATGATGGAGAGGAAAACACAAAGTGGTCGGGATATTTATGCTGCTAGATCAGAGGCGCACACTGGGATTAACGGGAGCAAAGATACAGATGTTTATGGAATATCGACAGGACGCAAGAAGACTCTGATCCTGTAATCTGCAGACGCCCCGAAATGAATGATCAGGCAGAGTGTTCTCGGTGCTTGATCAGGAGGAGCAGGCAGACGTGGTAATACCGGCGGCATCATCTCCCTCCTCTATGCCGAGCGCAGGGCGATCACAACGCTGGGGTCACGCCACCGTTTACTCTCCATCCAAGAAAATCAGCAGTATTACTCTAATCAGACTCTGATTTTCTAAGAGGTGGAGAGAGAGAAAAGAAAAGAAAAAAGTGTATCCACTTTCTCCATTAAAATCTGACTGCACTCATATGTCATCTGAGTGCAGTCCAATTTATTCCAGAGCTGGATGCACGACTCAGAGGCAAATTGTACATCTTTTTCCTTGGACATGTGCACAGCCCCATAGAATAACATGTTGAAACCACAGACAGCACTCATCCAATTTATATTGCCGTGTGAACGAGCACTAACGGTAAGGTCAGACGTGGTGTTTGTGGGGTGTCCGAGACCCTCAGCGGCCTTTGCGAACACCATCTCTGGCCTAACCCGAACCTACTGGAGCCCTGGTCTAAACTATGGTATTAACTGTTCCACTGCCCTTCACCAGGGATCCTAAAACTAACCCCTTCCTTGCCATTCACTGACATAGACTCTAAAATTAACCCCGACATTGCCCTGGTCCAATGGGGATTCTCTTCACTTTCCCAGGACACCAGAAATTCAGATATTAACCCGTTAAATGCCTTAAAAAAAAAGACATATACGCCTTTCACTGAGACAGCATATGGACCATCTAGCTGGATGGTTTTTCTTTTTCTGCCGGACAAAAAAAAACCAATTCAAAATGTAGCATTTGTAGTGGAAATGTAGTTGTGTTGCCACCGTTCACACTTAAATATATATATTTTTTTTTTATAAAGCCAAAAATAGATTAAAAAAAAGGGAAATATAAAGAAAGGTCTTCTGCTTCCTGCTCAATCCACTCCTGGCTAAGGCCTCTTTCACACTTCAGTCTTTTGGCGTCAGTCTGAAACCGCCATTTTCCTCAAATAGTGGATCCGCCTTTTTTTTGGGCGGATCCGCTATTTTCCCATAGACATGCATTAGCGACGGATTGTGGCGGATGGTCGTCCATTCCATCCGCCATGCGACGGATCTGTCGAAATTTGGCGGACGTTATCTAGACATTGACGGACATTATAACGTTTTTCGTCTGCTCCGAAATGGCAGTTCGCGACGGATCCGTCGCGTCCGCCATTCCATAGAATGGCCGCCTATGGGCGACGGATCCGTCGCGACCGTCATTTCGGCGGATCCGTCGCCCCAATCCGCTTTTTCAATTGCGCATGCTCCAAAAAGTAGATACTTTTCCCACACAACCCCCAAGTAACTAATCCGTCAAAAAAAACGGATCCGTTAGAACCGTTTTCTCAACAATTGTGACAGATCCGTCGATTCGTCACTATGTCGGAGCAGACTGACGCCAAACAACTGAAGTGTGAAAGAAGCCTTAGGCCCAAAAACTGCACCAAAAACTGCAATGGCACCTCTCCACAAAAATAAAAAAAAAGATGTGTGAAACCAACTTATAATAATCCAAAAATATATGATAATCTGCCAGGAAATGTCCAGAGTCCAAAGTAATTAGACCTCGGCCATTTACTGCTATCAGAAGAGCTCACAGCTTTTGCCAGAAACCTTTTATTGAAAGTAATGAAGAAAAAAAAATGGCAAAGGATAAGAGGGTTCAAAGAGCGACAGAGGAACACACATAAAACACCCGCACTATTCTAGCCAAATTATATTTATATATATATATATATATATATATATATATATATATATATATATATATATATATATATATATATATATATATATATATCAGTGTTCGGGGCATTTTATGGTGTGTAATTTTATTGGAAAAGTAAAATGATAATAATAAAGATTCCAAACAAAACTGTGCGCAGCCTTCCACCCGTTTGCTGGATGCACATACTTTAAGAGAGGAGGGCTGGTACTCATCAAAGAAGTCCATGATGTCATAATAAGAATTAGTGGGAAGTACAGAAGAGGAACAGCAAGAAAAAATGGCTTAAAATTTAAAGGGCCTCTCAGGAAAAAATGACTTGGGTCACTTAAAGGATTTGGGAATGTTACCTATGCGATGGTTTGTGGAAATCACTAGCAAATGTTTAGTTACAGAGGGATTCTTTGTTGCCAAACATTAGCTACGGCGCCATCTAGTGGAATAAACAGCTTGTCACACTTCAGGGTTTTTTTGCAAATTGCTCCATTATTATTATTATTATTTATTGTTATAGCGTCATTTATTCCATGGCGCTTTACATGTGAGGAGGGGTATACATAATAAAAACAAGTACAATAATCTTAAACAATACAAGTCATAACTGGTACAGGAGGAGAGAGGACCCTGCCTGCGAAGGCTCACAATCTACAAGGGATGGGTGAGAATACAGTAGGTGAGGATAGAGCTGGTCATGCAGCGGTTTGGTTGATCAGTGGTTACTGCAGGTTGTAGGCTTGTTGGAAGAGGTGGGTCTTCAGGCTCTTTTTGAAGGTTTCGATGGTAGGCGAGAGTCTGATGTGTTGTGGTAGAGGGTTCCAGAGTAGGGGTGATACGCGAGAGAAATCTTGTATACGATTGTGTAAAGAGGAGATAAGAGGGGAGTAGAGAAGGAGATCTTGTGAGGATTGGAGGTTGCGTGCAGGTAAGTACCGGGAGACGAGGTCACAGATGTATGGAGGAGACAGGTTGTGGATGGCTTTGTATGTCATGGTTAGGGTTTTGTACTGGAGTCTCTGGGCAATGGGGAGCCAGTGAAGGGATTGACAGAGGGGAGAGGCTGGGGAATAGCGGGGGGACAGGTGGATTAGTCGGGCAGCAGAGTTTAGAATAAATTAGAAGGGTGCGAGAGTGTTCGAGGGGAGGCCACAGAGCAGGAGGTTGCAGTAGTCAAGGCGAGAGATGATGAGGGCATGGACTAGGGTTTTTGCAGATTCTTGGTTGAGGAATGTACGGATTCGTGAAATATTTTTGAGTTGAAGTGGGCAGGAAGTGGAAAGGGCTTGGATATGTGGTTTGAAGGAGAGATCAGTGTCAAGGATTACCCCGAGGCAGCGAGCTTGTGAGACTGGGGAGAGTGGGCAGCCATGTACTGTAATGGATAGGTTCGTTGGGGGGGTCGCGTGAGATGGGGGAAAGATGATGAATTCTGTTTTGTCAATGTTAAGTTTCAGAAATCTAGCGGAGAAGAAAGATGAAATAGTGGACAGACATGGAGGGATTCTGGTTAGTAGGGAGGTGATATCTGGTCCAGAGATGTAGATCTGTGTGTCATCAGCATAGAGGTGATACTGAAAGCCATGAGATTCTATGAGCTGTCCCAGGCCAAGGGTGTAAATGGAGAAGAGCAGGGGCCATAGAACTGAACCTTGTGGGACTCCGACAGATAGGGGGCGAGGTGAGGAGGTGGTGTGTGAGTGGGAGACGCTGAATGTTCGGTCAGTTAGTTATGATGAGATCCAGGATAGGGCCAAGTCTATGATGCCAAGAGATGAGAGGGTCTGTAATAATAGGGAATGGTCCACTGGGTCAAAGGCAGCTGACAGGTCGAGGAGGAGGAGGACAGAGTAGTGTAGCTTGCTCTTGGCGGTTAAGAGGTCGTTGGTGACCTTAGTTAGGGCAGTTTCAGTGGAATGGTGTGACCGGAAGCCAGATTGTAAGCGGTCAAAGAGGGAGCAAGAAGAGAGATGGGAGGACAGTTCAAGGTAGACGTGTTGTTCCAGTAGTTTGGAGGCATAAGGGAGAAGTGATATAGCGCGATATCTAGATACAGAGGATGGGTCAAGAGAGGGCTTTTTGAGCATAGGTGTGATGGAGGCATGTTTAAAGCTTGAGGGGAAAACACCAGTTGTTAGTGATAGGTTGGAAAGATGGGTTAGGGTTGGGATGAAGACTGTGGTGAGGTTTGGGATGAAGTGGGATGGGAGCGGGTCAAGTGCACAGGTGGTGAGATGCAATTTTGAGAGTAGAGTGGAGAGTTGATCTTCTGTAATGGTGGGGAAGTTGGTTTTGAAGGTGGAGGGCTGGGAAGTCGGGAGGAAGGGCTCTGGGGGTTGTTGACCAAAACTGTCTCTGATGTTATCAATCTTCTGCTTGAAAAATGAGGCAAAGTCTTCAGCTGAGATAAGTGGGGAGGGAGGAGGTGCTGGGGGACGGAGGAGAGAATTGAAGGTGTGTTTAGGGTTGTGAGACAGGGAGGATATGAGAGATGAGAAGTAGGTTTGTTTAGCTCCATGTGCCCAAATGAGAGACTTCCAAACACAGAAACTAATTATTACTATTGTATCTGGCTGGATGTTTCTGTACCTCCTTGTATCGGTGCCCAGAAGAGATTTTTCAGCAAATCATGAGGATTTTAAAGGAAAACTTGATTCGCAGCAAAATTAATCAATGTGAATTGACTGCTCCTCATTAAGCTCTGGGGTCTTCTCCTGCCCCCCGGAGCATAATAAACGTAGGAGGTTAATATGAAGGATAGATGCAAAGAATACTCACCCATCATATCGGCCCGCGCCGGCCATCTTTTCCTCGTCCTTTTTGGCCACTTTGCTCCAGGCTGTGGCTTCCAATGCACCGGACCCTCAGATGTCACAGGGTGCAGGGACGTCGGACCCTTGACGCACTGGAACACACAGCTCAGAAAGGGGTGAATAAGAGCAGCAGAGGCCTGATCCAGGACTGGAGGGCGACGGGACAGGCAGAGAGTGGAGAGGATTATCCACCATGTTACTGACTTTGCAAGGAACAAATTAAAAAAAAATAATAATAATCATATTGTGGTGAAAACTTATTTTTGTAAACTACAAATATAATTAATATTCACCAAAATAAATATGCTCATCTCTACTGCCCGATCCTGGCTGTGAAGGTCCCGGATCTCAGACTGCGCCAATCTAACAGTATCCACGCAGGGAAGCGCAGTTACTGCAGTTATTTCATACTGAGGTCAAAATGGCTTACCACCAAAAAACGCATGTGACGTTAGGGTTACAGGGGGCTGGACGGTTGTAATGTTAGGTGTACAGGGGGCTGCACAGATGAAACGTTAGATATACAGGGGGCTGCATGGATGCGCTAGGTGCACAAGGGGCTGCACAGATGCATTAGGCGTACAGGGGGCTGGACGAATGCGTTGTGTACAGGGGGCTGCAAGGATGCATTAGATTAGGGGGCTGCACGGATGAAACGTTAGGTGTACAGGGGGCTGCACGGATGCATTAGATTACAGGGGGCTGCACGGATGAAACGTTAGGTGTACAGGGGCTGCACGGATGCAGTGTTACGTTACAGGGGGCTGCACGGATGTAGTGTTAGGTTACAGGGGGCTGCACGGATGCAGTGTTAGGTGTACAGGGGGCTGCACGGATGCAGTGTTAGGTGTACAGGGGGCTGCACGGATGCAGTGTTAGGTGTACAGGGGGCTGCACGGATGCAGTGTTAGGTGTACAGGGGGCTGCACGGATGCAGTGTTAGGTGTACAGGGGGCTGCACGGATGTAGTGTTAGGTGTACAGGGGGCTGCACGGATGCAGTGTTAGGTGTACAGAGGGCTGCACGGATGCAGTGTTAGGTGTACAGGGGGCTGCACGGATGCAGTGTTAAGTGTACAGGGGGCTGCACGGATGTAGTGTTAGGTGTACAGGGGGCTGCACGGATGCAGTGTTAGGTGTACAGGGGGCTGCACGGATGCAGTGTTAGGTGTACAGGGGCTGTGCATATCTAAATATCTATATATATGCAAGTGTTTAGAAAACTGCACAACTTAGGACATGCAGAGCAGATGTTCTCTATCACGCTGTGAAATGAAGACAATCAGGAGATCTTCCAGCATGAACAGCAAATGGCGAAGTTTCGTTTTACAGATCAATATTCCTAAGGGGGAATGGAAAAAAAATATTCCCATTGACTTTGGCAACACGGTAATTAATAGCATGAAAAAGGAACATGGTGACCAGAGTATGTGGAAATAACACAAGGAGCTAATCACACCTGCGTTACCTGGCAAACATGGCACAATACAATGCTCTGAACCAGGCTGATAGGAGGAACGAGAATTTTAGGTACAAAATGAATAGATTATTAAATATTCCATGAGGCTTATCTATGATATGTCTGCACCTAGGGCAGGTGGTGTTCGGGTGATTTCTCACCTCTCAGATTGGATTGATACTGCACAATGCGTATACTGAAAATGAACCAAAAACAGCGAATGTGGTCCAGGGTACAAAGTGCTCAACACAACAAGTCAGGATTTCTTATTAAAGCAGTTGTGCCAGACGAACCCATGCACATGAGCGATCAGCGGATCCCCCCCCCCCCCGATGCTGTGTCAGATGAACCCATTCACATGAGCGATCAGCGGATCCCCCCCCCCCCCGATGCTGTGTCAGATGAACCCATTCACATGAGCGATCAGCGGATCCCCCCCAATGCTGTGTCAGATGAACCCATTCACATGAGCGATCAGCGGATCCCCCCCGTGCTGTGTCAGATGAACCCATTCACATGAGCGATCAGCGGATCCCCCCCGTGCTGTGTCAGATGAACCCATTCACATGAGCGATCAGCAGATCACCCCCAGTGCTGTTTCAAATGAACCTAATCACAAGAGCGATCAGCGGATTACCCCCAGTGCTGTGTCAAATGAACCTATTCACAAGAGCGATCAGCGGATCACCCCCAGTGCTGTCAGACGAACCCATTCACAAGAGCGATCAGCGGATCACCCCCAGTGCTGTATCAGATGAACCCATTCACATGAGCGATCAGCGGATCACCTCCAGTGCCGTGTTGGATCAACCCATTCACATGAGCGATTAGCGGAACACCCTCAGTGCTGTGTCGGATCAACCCCTTCACATGAGCAATCAGCGGATCACCCCGCTCCTGTGTCAGATGAACCCATTCACAAGAGCGATCAGCGGATCACCCCCGGTCCTGTATCAGATGAACCCATTCACAAGAGCGATCAGCGGATCACCCCCAGTGCCGTGTAAGATGAACCTATTCACAAGAGCGATCAGCAGATCACACTCAGTGCTGTGTCAGATGAACCTATTCACATGAGCGATCAGCGGATCACCCCCAGTGCTGTGTCATATGAACCCATTCACATGAGCGATCAGCGGATCACCCTCAGTGCTGTGTCGGATCAACCCATTAACATGAGCGATCAGCGGATCACCCCCAATGCTGTGTCACATGAACCCATTCACATGAGCGATCACTGGATCACCCCGGTCCTGTGTTTCCAATCAGATATTGTATGTAAGAGCAGGACAAGATTTACCTCTTTACTCGTTCCTAGGACGGTCGATAACTCCTGTAAATAGGACAAATCTTATTGTTCTCACATAATGCCGCATTTATAGGTAGACCTGAATCCCACTGTAACGGGGAGGAAAGCTTGTTCTGTGGGGCACCTATCGTTCCGTCCTCCTCACCAGTAAATGGAAATTGTTGTTTTTCTCATTTGTACCGAGAATGAAATGCAGAACGTAAAGCAGAAAGCATCGAGTCCAAGTAAGAAGTGATTAGAGGATGAGGTAAGGTGGAAACCTTGTTGAAATACGACAGGTTTTATAAAAAAAAAAAATCAAAGTTCTACTTCTTCTTCATATATTATATTTTTATATTTGTGTGAGGACATAAACACATCTAAGAATCTACAGGACCTATTCCTGACCCTATTCCTCTCACATTCTTAGGGAGCCAATGTTAATGCCATGCTATAACTGCCATATTACTGTGGTTCTCCGGATCAAGAAGTTGGCTGAACTTTGTAACATCAGTGGTCTGATAGGGGAGTGTATGAGTATAGGCCACATATATACACATGCAGCACAGCATAGATATCCTGCCCTACAGAGGATCATAACGGCGCTATCCTGGGGTCTGTCCTATGTATGCCGTCATGGACACGGGTTTGCCATGTGCACAGAGCCTCATGCCAACAATTCTGCAGCATGGCATACTTGAATATTCACGTCTATAGTTTGCAAATACCTAACCAGAGCCCCTTGCACTTTGCTTAAAAATTCATCAGTAGTTATCATCCAACCACCGACATATAATCTATGGCAATTTACAAACCATGGCATCTGCAAACAATTTAAAACCATCGAAAAACATTAAAATCAATGTGCTTGGCACGTCACCGAGTCAGAAGGAAATGTCACAGTCAGTAGGAATGGATCTCGGGGTTGACGTACCAACTGTATTTGCACTGAGCATCCTTCTGCAAGAGCTAAAACCTCTGCCCTGTGGCCGCAAAGCAAAGAACCGACGAAATGATCGTGGACCGTGAAAAGGTCAATAACTGAAAACACAGATCTGTACAAATCAGATGTTATTTATCTTGGAATAACAGCCGGCTGTTATGGACGCAGAGCGTATCTCTGCCTTCGTGTAACACGTCTGTAAAGTACAACCGTGGGCCAGCGCCATCCGCCATCCAAAGGATTGTACTTTAATTAATAGAAGAATAAAAAAATATTAATTTCCTATTTTTGCCAATTTGTTTTACTTGGCGAGTAATAATATCATTACAAACCTTCCTGGAAGATTAAAGGGAACCTGTCACCACGTTTTTGGAAGATGGGATAAAAATAGCGTTAAATAGGGGCAGAGGTGGGCGTTACATTAGTGTGTTTGTTATGCGTTTATTACCCACCTAAGTTGCCGAAATACCTTTGCAAAGTCTCCGTTTTCGCCTGTCAATCAGGCTGGTCTGGTCAAAAGGGCGTGTTGTCTTCCCCCAGATTTTGCGTAGTTTTCCGTTGGTGGCGTAGTGGTGTGCGCATGCCCAAGGTCCCGAATCCTCTGCCAGGGGATTTAAAAGAGCGCGCTGTTCGTTATTTCATTGGTGATCGGTGGGCGCGGCCATCTTCCTTTGGCCGCGCGTGCGCAGAAGCGGCGCTCTGCTGGCCGCGGCTTCAGGAAAATGGCCGCGGGATGCCGCGCGTGCGCAGATGGATATCGCGGCGGCCATTTTCCTGAAGCCGCGGCCAGCAGAGCGCTGCTTCTGCGCACGCGCGGCCAAAGGAAGATGGCCGCGCCCACCGATCACCAATGAAATAACGAACAGCGCGCTCTTTTAAATCCCCTGGCAGAGGATTCGGGACCTTGGGCATGCGCACACCACTACGCCACCAACGGAAAACTACGCAAAATCTGGGGGAAGACAACACACCCTTTTGACCAGACCAGCCTGATTGACAGGCGAAAACGGAGACTTTGCAAAACTATTTCGGCAACTTAGGTGGGTAATAAACGCATAACAAACACACTAATGTAACGCCCACCTCTGCCCCTATTTAACGCTATTTTTATCCCATCTTCCAAAAACGTGGTGACAGGTTCCCTTTAAAGAGCATTTTTCATATAAATGTAATTCTGTGGAGACAGGCGAGTGAGGTGAATGCGCTCAGTTCCAAGGGGTAACTGGAAAGGCGAGATCTGCTTTTCTGGAGATACAGCTATCGGATGAACCTCAGGGACGGATTACTGGAGAAATGCATCCGCTCTGTAATTAGCATCAAAGCTAGCAAGTGCGGCTCTAAAGACATTTATTTCGCTGACATGGATAGGTTTCACTCCCCACCCAGGTAATGTGCACTGACGTTACAGACCCCCAGAACCTCCTGATGTAACATCGGCAGCTGCAGCTCAGGAAGAACACATACTGCCTGAAGGAAGAGACAGAGAATTGTGGTGTTTAGAGACAACGCCATCCAGAACCATTATTTAACCATTTCATGGTCGGACTGTAAACTATTGAAAGATTGATGACCTATCATCAGAATCCTATCATTAGGGGTCCTACGCCAGACCCCACCATCCATCAGCTCTGTATAATGTGTGTCATGATCCAGGCCAGGGTTTGTTTCTTGTTATTTGCTCCCCAGTCTGGTCATAAGGGGGTTAACCTTCTCTGCCTCGTTTTGGGTTCCGTGTGGCCATTTCTGTCTGCTGTGACCTGCAGACCAATGTCAGTGATAGTTCATGCTCCCAGGCTACAGCAGCTGACCCCTTGATACCGTGTATTGTCCTCTGCCCGTGTACTCTGCTCCTGTGACTTTCTTTCCTGCCACCTCGCTTTGTCTTAGTGTTCCCTCCCTGTTCTTAGACCTCTTGGTAGGTGACCCGGCTTGTCTTCTGACCTGTTTTACTGTCTCTAGTCTCGGTTATATCTGTTCCCGTCTGGCTCTGATTTCTGGCTTGTATTTGATGTGTATTGCTGTCACCTCTGGTACTTCGCCTTGACGGTTTCTGACTCGGCTCGTCTGACCACTCTTTTGTCATTTGGTGACACTTGTGCTGCTGCTCAGTGGTGTTACGCTGTGTGAGCAACCTCTTTTCCCTCAACAGCATCCCCTAGTGGAGGTTGCACTATACTGCACTGCAGCAGAATTACAATGTGTACCTGTGTCCTTCTGGGCACCAGTGCCACCAGGCATGATAAGTGGGAGAGCTGGATGTTAGACCCCTAGCAAACTATTATCAATATCTCAGTCCTCGGAAACACCCTGGCATGTGCAAGAAGTAATATTATGCTCTTCATGGCTTTTTAGGGTTACATATAAACTATTGTGAGATTTGTAAATCTTTTTCTTAAAGGGAACTAGCTGTGATGAAAATGGTCTCTGATCTACAGGCAGGATGTTTTGGGACAGGAGGAGCTGATCAGATTGAGCTACAGGTTTGTGGGAAAAATTTATGTAAAACTTGCACTTTATTCAATGAAATCCATGATGTTTGCATGGATGAGTCCAGTGGGCGGTCCTAGCCAATGACTGACAGTCCTCTCTGTATGACAGTGATTGACAGCATTCTCTGCAGGACCGCGCACTGGACTCCTATACATACACAGTAGGGCTTTCAATGACAATGATTACAAGTTATACTAAATTTCATGATTTATTTTTCATAATGTTTACATTGCACACTAAATAACCTGGTGAAATATTCAGATTATTACAGTTTTGTGGATACGTATTACGAGTTGGTTATTTGCTTTTATAAAATGCTGACATAAGTATCATGTATGGAACTCTCTTCTAATGGGTTAATAATTTAGGACAGAAAATATGTTTTATAAGAGTAAAACCAGACAGCAGACTGAATGAAGCTTTATCACAGCAGCATTTTCCTGTACTTCCACAATACTAGGAGCTCTGTATAGATGTTTTCCTCTGATGATTCCCTGAAGGACAGAACTTTACAGCAGCAGATAAATCATTATTTTATTTGCCGATAACTTGCTGCTGGAATTCCCGTCCAAACTTCAGGACGCCAAATCCACATCCAACTCATACTGCATCCATCTAGCGCACTCACACAGTAATATACTATGTCATCTGAGGGCCAGAGGGAAAACATTCAGAGATGGAAAGGTTCCCCTACCTCCTCCTCTGGTATCAGTTTTCATTATGATGTAAAAAAAAAAAAAAAAAAAAAAAAAAAGGAGAATAAAGCACGGACCTCAGGTGTGGCCATGTAAACAATTTTTGATACTGCATGTGGTAAGACAAAGAAGCAAAAGTGCGCTGTGCATCAGTAAATGTATGAAAGGGTAACACAAAAATATACAGATCGCGCATAATAGATAAACAGGCATTGTCTAGTGTTGTTAAAAGGGTAAAACTGAAAACCGAGCAACTTTGCAATCTACTTATTAAAAATTATCTCCATTCTCAGTGAACAGAAGGATATTTTATTCTATAGTGTACAGCTCGTTGACTAGGTTACCGACTACCCCTGTAGTCTATTAGAGGTGGCCGGTTTCCTAGGCACATAGCAAGCACTTTGCAGCTGCCCAACGCCACTCTGAAGATGGCAGGATTGCTGGATCAGGCAGCTTCAGTTCTCCTACACTCCCTCAGTGCTCCTGCACTCCCCTCAAGTTCTCCCTCGGTGCTCCTGCACTCCCCTCAAGTTCTCCTGCGCTCCCTCAGTGCTCCTGCGCTCCCTCAAGTTCTCCTGCGCTCCCTCAAGTTCTCCTGCGCTCCCTCAAGTTCTCCTGCGCTCCCTCAAGTTCTCCTGCGCTCCCTCAAGTTCTCCTGCACTCTCTCGGTGCTCCTGCACTCTCCTCAAGGTCTCCTGCGCTCCCTCAAGTTCTCCTGCACTCCCTCAAGTTCTCCTGCACTCCCTCAAGTTCTCCTGCACTCCCTCAAGTTCTCCTGCACTCCCTCAAGTTCTCCTGCACTCTCTCGGTGCTCCTGCACTCCCCTCAAGGTCTCCTGCGCTCCCTCAAGATCTCCTGCGCTCTCTCGGTGCTCCTGCACTCCCCTCAAGGTCTCCTGCGCTCCCTCAAGTTCTCCTGCACTCTCCTCAAGGTCTCCTGCGCTCCCTCAAGTTCTCCTGCACTCCCTCAAGTTCTCCTGCACTCCCTCAAGTTCTCCTGCACTCCCTCAAGTTCTCCTGCACTCCCTCAAGTTCTCCTGCACTCCCTCAAGTTCTCCTGCACTCTCTCGGTGCTCCTGCACTCCCCTCAAGGTCTCCTGCGCTCCCTCAAGATCTCCTGCGCTCTCTCGGTGCTCCTGCACTCCC